>NC_077229.1:86245651-86608151 GCF_027887165.1 Monodelphis domestica
GAGAGAGAGAGAGAAAGAGAGAGAGAGAGAGAGAGACAGAAACAGAGAGAGAGAGAAAGAGAGAGAGAGAGAAAGAGAGAGAGAGAGAGTGCTTTGACAGTGCTCTAAGGGCCCTCCCAGCTCTGACACTGTGTTCTAAGAACCTAAGAACCTCTGACATTTCAGCTCTTCTCAGATTTGATATGTTTTCAGTCCCTTCCAAGTTTGGATATAGAGTGTTATAAGGCCCCCCCCCCCCCATCTCTGCCTGGCCCCCTCATCTCTGACATTCTATGATTATTGTGTTTTATGTTGCCATTTTCACATCTTTTATCTCATTGGAGCTATTAATGGCAGAATGGAGAGGAGAGGGGGTTCAAAGTCATGTTCTCTGACTCCCAAGTCCATTCCTGGTGATGGATTTTCTGTGCTTCCTATGAGAAATGGGTCCTGGGATACCAAGTACCAGGCTATCATGACCACCAATTCCTAAATGGATACCATTAGCTCAGGTTCCATTCTGGAACTTTCTTGGATGGCTAGAGGAGGGAAGAAAGAGAACTGAGGACACAGAAATGGAATACCATTGAGGGCAGGATGACAGATCTCTATGTATAGAGGCTCAAAGTTATATGTAAATTATTTAGCTTGGCCTTCAAGGCCCTTTGGAATTTATTCCCAGTCTATTGTTCCAGCCATAAAATTGTACATTTTGGGCGAAAGTCTGGAGGTCATCTAGTTCTCTTTGTTCCCCTCTATACATCTTATACATAAGGAAATTGAGGTCCAGAGAAGGGGTAGTGATTTGTTCAAGGTGACACAGCTAACTGGTGGCAGGATTGGGATGATAGCATAGGTCTCCAAACTTTTAGGTCAAGGCTTTTCCCATTACACTGCACTGCCTTACCTCTCATGGTGCCTCTACACATAGCCCATCCTTTAGTCAGCTGGCTTCCTTACTGTATCTTGAACCCATCTTATGCCTCCCTACCTCCACTTATCCTCAGGTTGCTCCTTCCCTTAGATTGTGCTCTTCTTCCTCCCTTTCCTTGTCTCCCCCAATTCCCAATTATATCCTTCAAAACTCAAGTCACAGTCTACTCTCTCTAGGAATCTGTACTGAAAATGATCTGAGAGGAAACCTATGGGAATGGAGGACTCAATTAAGCTGGGCCCTGTGGGTAGAGATGCAGTAGATACCTGCATAAACCTCTCCCCATTCTCCAGTTCCTAGTCCCCAGAGGGATCAGTCCCTATCTGCTAGTTACATTAGGCACCTCCATTCCCTTAGGGGCCCTTCTGCCAGCCAGTGGGCATCATCATCTGGATCCTCCTGGTATTTGCAGCCTCTGCCCTGGGGGGCAGTGACAGGGGCCGGAAGAAGATTGTCCATGTGCTAGGTGAGTTGGAGGGCTGTGCAGTACTCCCCTAGAAGTTCCCCATGGCATGAATAAGGTGAGAAATGAGAAATAATCCTGGCCTTCACAGATCCCTTTCTTCCCATGAAACCATCCCTTCCTTCACACATTTAATGGGGTTCACCCATTTCACTGAGCCCTCATTCACTCTTTGTGACCTCCTATCCCCTTACTGAGCACCAATCTCCCTCACTGAACTCTCATTCTTCATGAAACTTTCATCCCATTTCTTGAATTCTTTCCTTTCGTTTAGTTCCATTCCTCTCATTAAGTCTTCATCCTCCTCATTGAAATCTTTGTCCTTTCTGAGTTGAACATCTCCCTCCGTGAGCTCCATTCCTCTCATTTAATCCCAATTCTCCCGTTAGGTCCCATCCCCTTCACTTATATTCTTCATTAATGCCCCATCCCTCTCCTTGAGCTCCATTCCCCTCACTGAAACCTTATATTCTTATTGTGCTCCCATCTCCCTTCACTTAGACCCAGTTCTCCTCATTAGGTCTCATCCCCCTCACTGAACCTTAATATTTCTCATTAAACCCCATCCCTCTCCCTGAGCTCCATTCTCCTTATTGAGCCCCCATTCCCCATCACTGAACCCTTATATTCTTTATTATGCTCCCATCCCCCTTCACTTAGTGCCAGTTCTCCCATTAGGTCCCAATCCCCTCCCTGAACCCTAATATTCCTCATTAAGTCCCATCCCTCTCCCTGAGCTCCATTCCCCTCACTGAACCCTTATATTCCTTATTATGCTCCCATCCCCCTTCACTTAGTGCCAGCTTTCCTCATTAGGTCCCATCCCCCTCCCTGAACCCTAATATTCCTCATTGGGTCCAATTCCCCTCATTAAGCCTTTACCCAACCCACCTGAGATTCCCCTCCCTTTGGTTTGTCTCCCTGCCCACTCAAAGAGAATCCACCTGTTCTCAGTAGGCCCTCCGTCCTTTTCACAGAACCATCAATATTTCTGTGAACTTGTCTCTCTCCCTGACAGCTTTCATTCCCTTCAATGAGCCTCCATTCTCTCTCTCATCTAATTTCTCTTCACCCCCTCACTGAGGGTCTCATGCCCCCGACTCAGCCCCCTCTTGTTCAAAGAACTTTCATTTCATCGCTCGCCTCCTCTCCTAGTACATGGGCCCCCATCCCTTCATGGAGCCTTCTCTGACTACTGAAAGACACTACATTGGGAGGGAAGGCTAAGGGTACATACATGGGGAACAAGCTAGAGTTAGTCCTCAAATTCTTTTATTCCGATCAGCACTCCTTCCAACCCAATCCCTTGCCTCCATTTGGGTCCTGACCTAGGATTAGCTTGCCTTTTGTAGTTGAGCTCCCTTGTTCTTCCACAATGACCAGAGGAGGGTGACGGTGGGGTAGGTGGTTCAGTGTTCAGAGTTCCTCTGGGTGGTTGCTTCTTTCCTCTGACACTCCGTGCTCTCCAGAGGATGAGTCGGGGGCTGTGGTGGTCCAGACAGCACCAGGAAGGTGGTGACACACCGAGGGGGAACCATCGTCCTGCCCTGCCGCTATCACTATGATATCTCAGCCATGACGAGGATGAAATCCGCCTCAAGTGGACCAAAGTGACTGACCCATTGGCTTTCCGTGATGTCTTTGTGGCCATGGGCAAGGAGAGGCGGGCTTTTGGCAGCTACAGGGGTCGGACATCCTGCAGGAAGATGGCCCTGGAGATGCCTCCTTGATTATCCGAAATGTCACACTGCAGGACTATGGCCGTTACGAATGTGAGGTCACCAATGAGCTCGAAGATGATGCTTGGCATGGTCAGCTTGGACTTAGAAGGTACCTGGCCCAGGGGTCAATGTAGGAGGCATGAGAAAAAGAAGTGGGATAGTCTGGGGGGGCATTTTAATAAAAAGAAAAAGAAAGTGGGATAGTGTGTGTGTGTGGGTATGTGTGTGGGTATTTCCACTGGACAAATCAGAAAGTATAACAATATTTTGATTAGAAATAAGGAAAATGGGATGGTGTAGAAGGGTGTTTTGATTAGAAGAATCAAGAAGTGGGATACTGTTGTGCTATTAGAAGAAAAAATAGCATCACTGGTTGTCAAGGAGTGTTTTAATTCAGCAAACAAAATTTATGGTCTTTAAAAAATATTTATTATGAATCAGAAAATCAGGACAGAAATGAGAATTGTACATAAAGTAGCAAAACTCTTACAACTTATGCCTTTTAATATACATTAAATTTAATGTTAGTACCAACATTGCCTTGTCTGTGTGCCCCTCTGTCTTTCTCTCTTTCTCTTTCTCTCTTTCTTTCTTTCTTTCTTTCTTTCTTTCTTTCTTTCTTTCTTTCTTTCTTTCTTTCTTTCTTTCTCTTCTCTCTTTCTCCTCTTTCTCTCTTTCTCTCTTTCTCTCTTTCTCTCTTCTCTCTCTCTCTCTCTCTCTTTTCTCTCTTTCTCTCCTTCCTTCCTTCCTTCCTTCCTTCCTTCCTTCCTTCCTTCCTTCCTTCCTTCCTTCCTTCCTTCCTTCCTTCCTTCCTTCCTTCCTTCCTTCCTTCCTTCCTTCTTCCTTCCTTCCTCCTTCCCTCCCTCCCTCCCTCTCTCTCCCTCTCTCCCTCTCTCCCTCTCTCCCTCTCTCCCTCTCTCCCTCTCTCTCCCCTCTCTCCCTCTCTCCCTCTCTCCCTCTCTCTCTCTCTCTCTCTCTCTCTCTCTCTCTCTCTCTCTCTCTCTCTCTCTCTCTCTCTCTCTCTCTCTCTCTCTCTCTCTCTCTCTCTCTCTCTTCCCTTCTCTCAAAACTACTTCTCCGTCTCTAAAGAGGTAGACTTGGATCTGATACTGTCCTCTGGGGAGGGTCACAGCCTGTAGACCACCAGGACTGAAGGGCCCTGTTTCTTCTTTGGATTCTTTCTCTGACCCTTGCCTAAGGTGGGGTCAACTCAAATTATGAGGTCTCTCTGGTAAAAAAAAACAACAAAAAAACAGAGCTAATCTTAGGAGGGACAGCCTTAAGCTCTCTCTCTCAGGCATCAACCCTTCTTCCTTAGGAGGAGAGGACAAAGGACCATTGACCAATAAGGCCAAATTGAGGCCAGCTTTAAGTCTTAGAAATTCTAAGCCTAAGCATTTTCATTTTGTTGTTAACCATTTCTGACTTTTTGTGACTCCATTTGAGGTTTTCTTGGGAAAGGTACTGAAGTGACCTGCTATTTCCTTCCTTAGACCATTTTACTGATGAGGAAACTGAGGCAAATAGAGTTAAGTGATTTGCTAGGGTTGTGTCTAAGGTCAGATTTAAACACATGAAGATGAATCTCAGTGACTCTAGGACCAGCACTTTATCCACTGTACCATCTAGCTGCCTAAGCATTCTCTCACCCAGCAGTTTTTCCCAGTTCAGTAAAGGTGGGTGGAAGAGTGCAATGGTTTGTGGCATTGTCTGGGGATACCTGACCCAAGGTCAACATCTGTGACATCATTTTCCTTTGGATCTCAGTTAATCTTGAACTAGTACCTCCTTCTTAGACCCATGTTTGCAACCGAGCCTCATTCCTGATGTTTTATAGTCTCATTTGCTCCATTTTCACACAACAGAGTGACACTACAAAAGGGACAATAATAATTCCTGCCATGTCCAACAATTTCTTCATAGATTGGAAAGAGCTTTGCAAGTTGAAGATCATATGAGAGAATGAGACCAGTTATTTTGATTGCTGGCAAAATTCTATTGTGTATTTAAAAAAAAAACTGAATTTAAAAATTACATGTAGGAACAATTTTGACAATTGTTTTCTGACATTAAGTAATTCTGATTCTCTACCTCCCTCCATCCCTCCCCAAGGTGGTAAATAATCAGATTCCAATAGTTCATTTTTTAGCTGTGAATAGCATTTTTTTTTATCATGAATCCCTTAAAACCCTGTTTTGCTATTAATAATTTAGTCCTCCACAGTTGATCATTGTAGAATATTTCTGTTGCTGTATACAGTATTCTCCTGGTTCTGCTCACTTCACTTTGCATCAGTTCATATAAGTCTTTCCAGGTTTTCCAAACTCATCCTGTTCATTATTTCTTATGGTGCAATAGTTTTCCATTACAACCATATACCACAGCTTGTTCCTACATTCCCCAAATGATGGACAGCCTCATAGTTTCCAATTCTTTGCCACTACAAAAAGAACTGCTAAAAATATTTTTGTACTAGTAGGTCCTTTTCCCTTATCTCTGATCTCTTTGGGATATAGACCCAATAGTGATATTGATGGGTCAAAGGGTATATATGTAGTTCTATGGCCCCTTGGAGGTGGTTCCATATTGCTCTTCAGAATAGCTGAATAGTTCCACCAGCAGTGGATGAGTGTTCCAGTTTCCCACATCCCTTCCAACTCCATCATATATTCTTAAAGGATGGTTTATGAACATCTAGAAAAGGAAGCAGCAATCATAAAGAGTTAGAATGGCTTCCCTGAGAATAGTTCATGACAAATTAATCCAATATCCTTTTTGATGAGGTGGAAGCTCTCTGACTGGAAGATCAGAGAATGCTCTAGATATAGTCTAACTAGATTTTAACAAGACATTTGACAAGGTCTCGGCTATTTCTGTGGAAAAGATGAAAGCTAAACTGATATAGGTGTAATCTATATCAGACTATTTACCACCTTGGGTGGGAACTTGGGGAAGGGAGGGAGAGAATCTGAATTCTAAAATGTCAGAAAACAATTGTCAAAAATGGTTTCTATGTGTAATTAAAAAAAAGGTCAAAAGTAAAAAAAAAAGAAAGGAAGAGATGAGAGCTCAATGATGGTTCAGTTATGTAGGTTCATAAATGACTGAATAATTGATAACTACATTAGATTTTTTTGAACTTTTAATCTGAACTTTAATGATGTGACATCAGCATGTTTTAAGGAAAGCTCCAGTGGGGCATGCCACGGATCTGTGCTTTTCCCTCTTCTATTCAATATTTTTATTAGAAACTTAAAAGGAAAGTTTCAAAAGGCATGTTGGTCAAATACACAAATGATCAAAGATAGGAAGAATATTTGACATCCTCTATCTGTGGGTATACCCTAACACCCTACCCTGGGCGTTATCTTCTTACTGTATACTATATTGCTTGGTATTCTCAGAAGCCACCATAGATTTGATTATCATCTTTATGCAAATGATTCTCAGATCTAAATATCTCAAAAAATGTTTATTTCTATTGTCATGCACAACACACTTCCATATTAGTCATTGTTGTAAGAGCAAACATACCCCAAAATAAAACCATACACTGATGTGAAAGACGACTCCAACAGTTCTTTCTCTGGAGGTGGATATATCTTACTTGCATCATAAATCTTTCAGGATTGTCTCAGATCATCGCATTGCCGAGAGTAGTCAAGTTTTCACAGAATCATTGTCCAATATTTCTGTTACTGTGTACAACATTCTACCTGTTCTGCTTATTTCATCAGATCTAAAAATCTAGCCTTGACCTCACTCAAGACATTCAGTCTCTCATCACTGCCTCTTGGACATCTCAAATCGTATGTCCTGTAGATGTCTTAAATTAACAACGTCTAAAACAGAATGATCTTTCTCCCCAAACCCTCCCCTCTTCCTACCTTCCCTTTAACCATCAATGGTATCGCCATCCTTCCAGTCATATGCGATCTGTTGTCAAGTCTTGCCATTTTGACGTTCACAACATCTCTTGTCTATGTCTACTTCTCTGACATTGCTAGTGCCCTAGTTCCCAGCCTTATCACCTCATGCCTAGACTATAGCATGCTTAGACTATATCCTGCTGGTTTGTCTCTTTGACCCCCTCATCTCTCCCTACTTTTTTTTAAACCCTTACCATCCTTCTTGGAATCCATACAGTGTATTGGTTCCAAGGCAGAAGAGTGGTAAGGGCTAGGCAATGGGGGTTAAGTGACTTGCCCAGGAAGTGTCTGAGGCCAGATTTGAAGCCAGGACCTCCCATCTCTAGGCCTGGCTCTCACTCCACTGAGCTACCCAGCTGCCCCCCCCCCAAAGTGATCTTTCTAAAGTTTAAATTTGATCTCATTGGCTCAATAAATCTGGTGGCTCCCTATTAACCTCCAGGATCAAATATAAAATTCTTTTCACAGCCTGGCCCCTAGCTACCTTTTCCAGCCTTCTTATAATTTAATCCTTTTTATATTCTCCTCCATGATTCATCAATGTGGGCTGTCTTGCTGTACCTCCCACAGGGCACTATCTCCCAATCTGTGTCTTTTTACTCACTATCTCCTAGGCCTGGAACTCTCTCTTCTCATCTCATCCTCCTTAAGGCTCAGCTAAAATCCTATCTTCTGCAAGAACCCTTTTCCAGATTCTCCTCCCCTTAATCACCCTTTTGATATCTTTGTTTGATTACTACCCCCACACTTTATACCATATATGATCTTGTATGTACACAGTTGTTTATATGCTCCATCAGAATGTAAGCCCCTTGAGGGCAAAGATCCTGTGTCCACCTATTTTTTGTATCCTAGTGCTTAACACAGTTTCTGGCACATAAGCATTTAATAAATGCTTATTAATTGGTTGATTGATCAGCCATCTGTTCTTTCTGGATATTCTCTTCTCTCTAAGTTTTTGTTATACTCTCAAGGCTTCTCCTATGTTTCCAACTACTCCTTCCCAATCCCCTTCGCCATTATTCATGCCATGCCTGCTTTGGGCATACCCCCAAGGCTCTGTCCTGGCCCCTTTCTTTTTTTTTTAACCCTTACCTTCCATCTTAGAATCAATACTATGTATTGGTACCAAGGCAGAAGAATGTTAAGGGCTAGGTAATGGGGGTTAAGTGACTTGCCCAGGGTCACACAGCTAGGAAGTGTCTGAGGCCAAATTTGAACCCAGGATCTCAGTTCCTGTGGGTTCAAGGATCATATCTATGTGGATAACCAAGAGATATATAAATCCATCCCTACCTTTTTTTTCTCTAGTCCTATCTTCTCTTATCAACTGCCTTTTGGACATTTTGAACAGGATGTCCCATAGCCATCTTTTTTTAAAAAATCCTTACCTTCTGCCTTAGAATCAATACCATGACTTGTTCAGGGTCACCCAGCTAGGAAGTGTCCAAGGTCATATTTGAACCCAGGACCTCCAGTCTCTAGGCCTGGCTCTCAATTCACTGATTCTTGCTCCAAAGCCATCTTAAATTGAAGATATCCAAAGCAAAACTCACTCTCTTTTTTTCCCCTCAAATGCATCCTTCTTCCAAACTTCCCTATTTCTTTTCCAGTCACTGAAGTTCAAAACCTCAAGTCATCATGAATTCCTCCTCCTCACTCACTCCACATCTCCAATCAGGTGCCAAATCTTTTCATTTCTATCCCTACAGCATTTCTCAGATCTAAGCCCTTCCTCCTATTCACACAGCCGCCACCCTATTTCAGGCTCTCATTACGTCACACACGGACCATTGCAATAACCTTGTAATTAATTTCCATGCCTCCAGAGCCTCCCTCTAATCCATCTTCCACGCAGCTGTCAAAATTATTTTCTGAAAGTCCAGGCTTGACCATATTATTTCCCTTCTCAAATGACTCTACTGGCTCCCTATTTCCTATAGGATCAAATGTAAACTCTTCTGGTTGACTTTTAAAGACTTTCCTAATCTGGCTCTGAGCTCTCTTGTTCACTTTGTTCTAGTGTCATTCCTCTTCCTACACTCTGGAGTCCAGCCAGACTGGCCTTCTTGCTTTTCTTTTTTTTTAATCCTTATCGTCTGTCTTAGAATTAATATTAGGTATTGGTTCCAAAGCAGAAGAGCTTTAAGAGCTAAGAAATGTGGGTTAAGTGACTTGCTCAGGATCACGCAGCTAAGAAACGTCCACCTCTTCTTCTTTACACACCATACTTCATCATCCCATCTTCGTCTTTGCACTGATTGTTCCCCAGACCTGGGATGCTCTCTCTCTTTCCTCCTGCCTTGGAGGAAGTCCTGGCTTCTTTCAAAATTTAGTTCAAAAGAAACTTTTGCTGGTCTGCCCAGCTGCAAGAGCCCTCCCCCCAAGATAGCCTGCATCTATTTTGTATATACTTACAAAGAATAATAAAAGTTAGCATTTATATAGTGCCTGCTATATGCTAAGCACTTTAAAAATCTCATTTGATTCCCAAAACCACCATTAAACATAACTGTTACGAGGACAGCAAGATGGTAAGAGTGGATAGAATACTGGGCTCAGAATAAGGAAGACCTGAATTCAAATTCAGCTTCAGACACTTACTAGCAGTGTGATCCTGGGCAAATCATTTAAACTTTGTTTGCCTAAAGTTTCCTCATCTATAAAATGAGCTGGAAAAGGAAAGTGCAAACCACTCCAGTGTCTTTGTCAAGAAAATCTCAAATGGAGTTACAAGTTGGATGTAAATGAACAACAATAACTAAGATATATTTTTACAATTGAGGAAACTAAGACAAATGAAGGTTAAATGACTTGCTTAGGATTATTCAGCTAGTGTCTGAGGCTGGATTTAAATTCAGTTTTTCCTGACTCCAGGCCTTGCATTCAATTGATTGTCAGTGCTTAAAAAAATTAACCTTTCCCTTTTGTAGCAATTCCAAGGCAGAAGAGGGGCAAAGGCAAGGCAATGGAGATTAAGTGACTTGCTCAGGGTCACATAGTTAGGAAGTATCTGAACCTAGATTTGAAGCCAGGACCTTCCATCTCTAGGCCTCACTCTTTATCTACTGAGCCACCAAACTGCCTAGAGCTTGATAAATTCCTGTTAATTGTTTGGACAAGAGTCAGAATTCAAAGCAATCTTAAACAAAGAATATTGACCAGGATCTAATAATATGAAATCTACTAGGGATAAATGTAATCTAATACTTGAGATTAAACCTTGTTCCTACCCCCACCTCTCAGTTTTGCAAGTATAAAATCTGCTTGAAAAAGACCTAGGGGTTTTAGTGACCTGCAAGTTTGCCAGAAGTCAACAGTGCAAGATGGCAGCCAAGACAATTAATGCCATCTTTAAGACAAGCATCTAGCATCCATGAGCAGGGTAGGAAAGGATCTCTGGACTCTCCTCTGGATAGATCCACTGAGATGATTATATTTAGTTCTGGACACTCCATTTTAGGAAGACATCAATAAGTTGTAGAGTTTCCAGAGGAGGTCAAGTTGGATGGTGTAAGATTTAAAATGGTTGAGGTCTTAAACTGTAGTGATTAAAATAGTGGAAGATATAAATTGGGATAGATATAAGAGAGGGTGAGTAAATTTGACCGCAGAAATATGTTTCACTACAGTGTCTTGGGTTTTAAATAAAATATAAGGTGGTCGCCAGGGAAATATTCCCAATTATTCAAATACCCAAGTCAACTGGGTTTATTTTTTTTTTTTATAATATATTTTATTTGATCATTTCCAAGCATTATTCGTTAAAGACATAGATCATTTTCTTTTCCTCCCCCCACCCCCCATAGCCGACGCGTAAGTCCACTGGGCATTAGATGTTTTCTTGATTTGAACCCATTGCTTTGTTGTTAGTATTTGCATTAGAGTGTTCATTTAAAGTCTATCCTCTGTCATGTCCCCTCAACCTCTGTATTCAGGCAGTTGCTTTTTCTCAGTGTTTCCACTCCCATAGTTTATCCTTTGCTTATGAATGGTGTTTTTTTTTCTCCTGGATCCCTGAAAGTTGTTCAGGGACATTACACCGCCCCTAATGGAGAAGTCCATTATGTTCGATGATACCACAGTGTGTTTGTCTCTGTGTACAATGTTCTCCTGGTTCTGCTCCTCTCGCTCTGCATCACTTCCTGGACGTTGTTCCAGTCTCCATGGAACTTCTCCACTTTATTATTCCTTTGAGCACAATAGTATTCCATCACCAACATATACCACAGTTTGTTCAGCCATTCCCCAATTGATGGGCATCCCCTCGTTTTCCAGTTTTGGGCCACCACAAAGAGCGCAGCTATGAATATTTTTGTACAAGTCTTTGTGTCCATTATCTCTTTGGGGTACAGACCCAGCAGTGCTATGGCTGGGTCAAAGGGTAGATATTCTTTTGTCGCCCTTTGGGCATAGTTCCAAATTGCCCTCCAGAATGGTTGGATCAGTTCACAGCTCCACCAGCAATGAATTAATGTCCCTACTTTGCCACATCCCCTCCAGCATTCATTACTTTCCTTTGCTGTTATGTTAGCCAATCTGCTAGGTGTGAGGTGATACCTCAGAGTTGTTTTGATTTGCATCTCTCTGATTATAAGAGATGTAGAGCACTTCTTCATGTGCTTGTTAATAGTTTTGATTTCTTTATCTGAGAACTGCCTATCCATTTCCCTTGCCCATTTATCAATTGGAGAATGGCTTGATTTTTTGTACAATTGATTTAGCTCATTATAAATATGAGTAATTAAACCTTTGTCAGAGGTTTCTATGAAGATTTTTTCCCAATTTGTTGTTTTCCTTCTGATTTTAGTTATATTGGTTTTGTTTGTACAAAAGCTTTTTAGTTTGATGTAGTCAAAATTATTTATTTTACATTTTGTGATTCTTTCTATATCTTGCTTGGTTTTAAAGCCTTTCCCCTCCCAAAGGTCTGACATGTATACTATTCTGTGTTTACCCAATTTACTTATGGTTTCCTTCTTTATGTTTAAGTCACTCACCCATTTTGAATTTATCTTGGTATAGGGTGTGAGGTGTTGATCTATTCCTAGTCTCTCCCACACTGTCTTCCAATTTTCCCAGCAGTTTTTATCGAATAGTGGATTTTTGTCCCAAAAGCTGGGATCTTTGGGTTTATCGTATACTGTCTTGCTGAGGTCGTTTTCCCCCAGTCTATTCCACTGATCTTCCTTTCTGTTTCTTAGCCAGTACCAAATTGTTTTGATGACTGCTGCTTTGTAATATAGTTTGAGGTCTGGGACTGCAAGGCCCCCATCATATGTGTTTTTTTTCATTATTTCCCTGGATATCCTTGATCTTTTGTTCTTCCAAATGAACTTTGTTATGGTTTTTTCTAAATCAGTGAAGAAGTATTTTGGTAGTTCAATGGGTATGGCACTAAATAGATAAATAAGTTTGGGTAGGATGGTCATTTTTATTATATTGGCTCGTCCTATCCATGAGCAGTTAATGTTTTTCCAATTGTTCAAGTCTAGTTTTAGTTGTGTGGCGAGTGTTTTGTAGTTGTGTTCATATAGTTCCTGTGTTTGTCTTGGGAGATAGATTCCTAGGTATTTTATTTTGTCTAAGGTGATTTTGAATGGGATTTCTCTTTCTAGTTCTTGCTGCTGAGCCGTGTTGGAGATATATAGAAAAGCTGATGATTTATGTGGGTTTATTTTGTATCCTGCAACTTTGCTAAAGTTGTTGATTATTTCAATTAGCTTTTTGGTTGAATCTCTAGGATTCTTTAAGTAGACCATCATGTCATCTGCAAAGAGTGATAACTTGGTCTCCTCCTTGCCTATTCTGATGCCTTCAATTTCTTTATCTTCTCTAATTGCTACTGCTAGTGTTTCTAGTACAATGTCAAATAGTAGAGGTGATAATGGGCATCCTTGTTTCACTCCTGATCTTATTGGGAATGCATCTAGTTTATCCCCATTGCAGATGATATTAGCTGTTGGTTTTAGATATATACTGTTTATTATTTTTAGGAATGACCCTTCTATTCCTATGCTTTCTAGTGTTTTTAATAGGAATGGGTGTTGTATTTTATCAAAGGCTTTTTCTGCATCTATTGAGATAATCATGTGGTTCTTGCTAGTTTGCTTGTTGATGTGGTCAATTATGTGGATGGTTTTCCTAATGTTGAACCAGCCCTGCATCCCTGGTATGAATCCTACTTGATCATGGTGAATGATCCTTCTGATCACTTGCTGGAGTCTTTTTGCTAGTATCCTATTTAAAATTTTTGCATCTATATTCATTAGGGAGATTGGTCTATAGTTTTCTTTCTCTGTTTTTGACCTGCCTGGTTTTGGAATCAGTACCATGTTTGTGTCATAAAAGGAGTTTGGTAGAACTCCCTCTTTGCTTATTATGTCAAATAGTTTGTATAGTATTGGGGTTAACTGTTCTCTGAATGTTTGATAGAATTCACAGGTGAATCCATCAGGCCCTGGGGATTTTTTCTTAGGAAGTTCTTTGATGGCTTGATGGATTTCAATTTCTGATATGGGATTATTTAAGAATTCTATTTCCTCTTCTGTTAGTCTAGGCAGTTTGTATTTTTGTATATATTCATCCATTTCTCCTAAATTGGTGTATTTATTGCCATATAATTGGGCAAAGTAATTTCTAATGATTGCCTTAATTTCCTCCTCATTGGAGGTGCTGTCCCCCTTTTCATCTTTAATGCTGTGAATTTGCTTTTCTTCCTTCCTTTTTTTAATTAGATTGACCAGTACTTTGTCTATTTTGTTTGTTTTTTCAAAGTACCAGCTTCTTGTCTTATTTATTAAATCAATAGTTCTATCACTTTCGATTTTATTAATTTCTCCCTTAATTTTTAGGATTTCTAATTTGGTTTTCTGCTGGGGGCTTTTAATTTGATCGCTTTCGAGTTTTTTCAATTGCATTTCCAATTGATTGATCTCTGCTCTCCCTTGTTTGTTAATATGAGCTTTCAGGGATATGAATTTGCCTCTGATTACCGCTTTGGCTGCATCCCAAAAGGTTTGAAAGGATGTTTCGCCATTGTCATTTTCCTTGATGAAATTATTAATTGTTTCTATGATTTCTTCTTTAGCTAAACGGTTTTGGAGTATCATATTGTTTAATTTCCAATTGGTTTTAGATTTGGTTTTTCATGTACCATTACTAATCATTATTTTTATTGCCTTGTGATCTGAGAAGGCTGCATTCATTATTTCTGCTTTTTTGCATTTGTGTGCTATGTTTCTGTGACCTAATGTATGGTCAATTTTTGTGAATGTGCCATGTGGTGCTGAGAAGAAGGTGTATTCCTTTTTATCCCTATTTATTTTTCTCCATATGTCTATTAATTCTAATTTTTCTAAGATTTCATTCACTTCTTTTACCTCTTTCTTATTTATTTTTTGATTTGATTTATCTAAATTTGATAATGGTTGGTTTAAGTCTCCCACTAGTATGGTTTTATTGTCTATTTCTTCCTTCAATTCTCCTAGTTTCTCCATTAGAAATTTGGGTGCTATATTATTTGGTGCATACATGTTGATTAATGATATTTCCTCATTGTCTAGAGTCCCTTTTAACAAAATATAATTACCTTCCCTATCCCTTTTGATCAGGTCTATTTTTGCATTGGCTTTATCAGATATCATGATTACCACTCCTGCCTTCTTTCTATCAGTTGAGGCCCAGAAGGTCTTACTCCATCCTTTAATTCTGACCTTGTGGGTGTCAACCCGCCTCATGTGTGTTTCTTGAAGACAACATATGGTAGGGTTTTGGATTCTAATCCATTCAGCTATTCGTCTACGTTTTATGGGTGAGTTCATCCCATTCACGTTCAAAGTTATGATTGTCATTTGTGGACTCCCTGGCATTTTGATTGCCTTCCCTAATTCTAACCTTTTCTTCTTCGGCTCTACCTTTTAGTCCAGTGATTTACTTTGAATTAGTCCCCCTTGTCCCCTCCCTTGATGTTTCCCTTTTTAGTCCCTCCCTTTTTGTTCCCTCCCCCTCCCCCCTCTCTTTCCCTCCCTTTTTGTTCTCCCTCTCCCCCTCCCCCCCTTGGTTTTCCCTTCTCCTTACCCTTGTTGGGTAAGATAGAATTCAAGATCCCAATGGATCTGGATGTTTTTCCCTCTCAGAGTTGATTTCCCTGAGATTGAGGTTTAAGTAACCCCCCCCCCCTCTTCCTCTCCTTCTTATAGGAGTTTTCTTCCCCTCCCCTTCCCCTGTGAATCTTTGTGTGAGAACCATTATTCTATTTGGTCTTTCTTTACCCCCTATTTATACATTACATTTTCCCCACATATTAGTATACATAGGTTGATATAAATGTAGTCCTTATAGAAGAGAGTTTGAGTAAAAGAAGATAACATTTTTCCCCTTTCCTTAATATTTACCTTTTCAGGTATTCCTTGCTCTTTGATTTTCGGTATCAAACTTTCCACAGAGCTCTGGTCTTTTCTTTGCAAAAAGTTGGAAGTCTTCTATTTTGTTGAATGCCCATACTTTCCCTTGGAAGTATATAGTCAGTTTTGCTGGGTAGCTGATTCTTGGTTGGAGACCCAGCTCTCTTGCCTTTCTGAAGATCATGTTCCATGCCTTACGATCATTCAGCGTAGAACTTGCAAGGTCTTGTGTGACCCTGATTGGCATTCCTTTATATCTAAATTGTCTTTTTCTGGCTTCCTGTAGGATTTTTTCTTTTGTTTGATAGCTTTGGAATTTGGCAATTACATTCCTGGGAGTTGTCTTTTGGGGGTTTAGTGTAGAAGGTGTTCTGTGAGCTCTGTCAGTGGCTGTATTGCCCCCTTGTTCTAGAATCTCTGGGCAATTTTCTTTGATTATATCTTGTATCACCATGTCCAGTTTGGTGTTTATTTCTGGCTTTTCTGGGAGTCCAATTATTCTTAAATTTTCTCTTCTCCCCCTGTTTTCCAGATCTATCACCTTGTCGGTGAGATATTTTATGTTCTCTTCTAATTTCTTGGTGTTTTGGCTTTGCTTTATTAGTTCTTGCTTTAAAGCCTGGTTTTCTTTTACAGTTTGGTCAAACTGGTTTTGTAGATGCGTGAATTTCTTTTGCATCATTTCCCACTTTTCCTCCCAGAGGGCTTCCATCTTTTTGGTCCTTTCTGATTCAAATTCTTCATGGGTTTGTGGAGAGTTTCTATTTCCTTTGGAAGATTTTGGAGAATTTTCTTGTATATCTTCTTCTATCTGCTCTGTATTTTGTATTTTGGCTCCATAGAATGTGTCCAGAGTCGCCCCTTTCTTCTTATTTTTCTTGGTATTTTGGGGCTTCTGTGCTTCTGTGGAGTTTGTCATCTCTGAACGTGGAGGATTGGCTTTTCTTGTCTTTGTCTGGTGATCAGAGGCTTTAGTCCTGGGCAGATGTTGGTTCTATGAGTGTTCCCTGGGTTAAACTGAATATGCCTCACTGGAACTGGAATGGAAGGGTCGGACCACGAGGCCACACTCTCCCCCTGGCTCGATTTCCGGAAGTTGCCTTCAGAATCCCTGGCCGTGAGGCTGTTTCGTGGGCCTGCGGGGGGATGGGCTGCCGCTTCCCCAAGCTCCGAGAGCACAGACTTTCACTGAGACTTGGATAGCAGGATCCAGCCCTTGAGGCTGTCTTGCCCGCCCTGAGGGATGCTGTTGTTTTGACCAGCTCTCTGCAGCGGAGGCCCCAGGCAGTAACTTTCACCCGGACCGACCGGCTCTTTGACCGACCGGCTCTTTGCAGCGGAAGCCCCAGGCAGTAACTTTCACCCGGACTGGGACTTGGGTAGAAGACCCTGAGGGTTGTTGTTCCTCAGACCCTGCTCTCTGAGCCCGGCGCGGCTGCCGCTTCCGGGAGCCTTGGACTCTGCGCTCCTACCCCTGAGGTCCGAGGGATCTCGGGTTCTGGCTTTTAAGGGGAGCCGTACCTTTTGAACCGGGTCCAGGTCCAGGAGGAGGGTTCCCAGGGTCTGTGCTGTTGATCGTTTTGAATTTCGGCGCCTTAGGAGCTTCTAGTTTGAGATCGGTCGGGAAGGGTTTTCCGGAGATCTGAACTTCAGCTTTCTCTAAGCCGCCATCTTAACCGGAAGTCTCTCAACTGGGTTTATAGAGATTTTAATTAATACAAATGTGGAATTAAAGAAAAGAGAGAAAGAGAGAAAAAGGAAATAAGTATGAAGGGCCTTAAGCCAACATGGCCTAGAGCTGAGTCTTAAGAGAGAGAGATCAGTCAGTCAGTCTTTTAACATTCACCACAAGATCTGTCTAAGCAAGGATTCTAGTGACACCAGGCCAGCTCCATCTCAGCTGGCTTCACCAGCGAGAGTTCCAGCCAGAGACTGTTCCAAAGGGCCTCTCTCCAGAGCCTCCAGAGGGACAGAGTCCCCTCAGAGGAGCTACAGCGAGACCTCCTTAGAGATTGTCCTCCAAGAGCTTCCCTTCTCCAGAGCCTCTCTTGAGATTCTTCCCAAGCCATCCTCATCAGAGATCCTCCAAAAGGATTTTTTTCTCTCAAGAGATTCTGCTTTTTCTTATATAGGGGTTTTTCTCCTATGTCACCTCCCCTAAGTCCTTACATCTACCAATCACTGTAGATGTTTTCCAAAGGACTGCCCATCTGAATTCTTGCTAAGTCGACAATTCTCCTCAGTAAGTCTGAACCAGAAAAAATGCTGCTGTGTCGACTAATCTCCTCAGGAAGTCTGAATCAGTGAAAACACAGCTGAGTCAACTAATCTCATTAAGAGAAAACTTGCCCGACCCTTTTAGGTACCTAGCATCTCATTGTATCAATTCTAAAAAACAGGCATGGCTCAAAGAACTCATTGCCTTATTATAAGCATGGGTCCAAGTACTTTCATTGTTTAGCAAGGAGTTTTCTCCCCTAAAGCAGTCTTAAGTAGGGGTGGAGTAGAGGTCCTCCCATAGCAAGGAGTTTTCTCATCAAAATGGGGAGTGTTCCCAGTCCAATGGGGAAATTTTTAACATTCACAAGTCTGAGAAATTTCAAGGTTTACAATGGTTAATCAGGACCTTCAAATCATGGTACATGAGAATTGATGGAAGGAACTAAGGATGTTTAGGTTAAAAAAGAAAAAAACTAGGGGAGGTAAATATTTAGAGGGCAGTCATGGAAAATGGGATCCCACTTGTCCTTCTTGACCTCAAGAAGCCAAATAGAAAGCAACAGTAGAAATTACACAAAGGTAGGTTTAGACTTGATTAAGGGGAAAAATACAACTTCCTAACAATTAGGGCTTTCATAAGTGGAATGAGCTGCTTCCCAAGGCAATGGGCTTTCACTCACTGAATGAATTAATTAAAAGCTATTTATTAAGTGGTCAGTCTATATGAAGAGGCAAATTGATACCTTAAGGCAACAGTCCTCTCACTTTCAAGGAGTTCAATTTCTAAGGAGTTTCTGCAATGGCTGGATGATCTGTTGTCAGGTATATTGTACAGGAGATTCTTTTCCAAGGTGGACAGGTTGTATTAGATAGCTTTCTCAATTCAGTCTCTGGGAAAACCTGGATTTTTATTAATACTGATTTCAGGATCCAAGAATCACAGCATCTTGGACTACAAAGATCCTCATAACAATTTCATTGGATAACAGTATTTTCAGCATCTATTTCCTGTCTGCAGAGCTGGGCACTGGGGGAGAGGGTAGTTTCTATGATAGGTCCAGGAAGCTAAACATGTAACAACATATGATATTGGGGAGATACCGAAGATATTTTCTATATGGGGTGTTCAGCACTGAAAGAAGATCTCTGGGCTGGAAGAGACCTAGACAAATCATCACTATCTTTGGAGAGAAGACAGTGATAGATTTAGCACAGGGGAGTCCAAGTCAGTGGATTTAGATGTGTGGGAATCAGTCAGAGCATCCTCTCCCTCTAGCAATCTAGGTTAGGGACCTACTTTGAGCTAACGGCTTCTCAGGACCACTTTGGCCATATCTATAGGCAAAAGTAGCATCTTTTTTTTTTAAACCCTTATCTTCTTTCCTAGTATCAACTGGAAGAAGGAAGGCTAAGGAAACTGATTTGTTTTTTTATTTTTATTTTTACCAATTACACATAATAATAAATTTCCCCATAAGTTTTCCTAAATTGGCAAACTGGTTTAAATGACTTACCCAGGATTACACAGCTAGGAAGTGTCTGAGGTCAGATTTGATCGCAGGTCCTCCCCACTCCAGGTCTGGCACTCTATCTACTGCCCCAAAAGCAGAGACTTCAGAGAATGTTTTTTAACAGTGGTTCTTGAATGCTTTGATCTTGGGACTTCTTTATGTTATTAAAAATTATTGAGGACCCCCCCAAGAGCTTTTGTTGAAGTGGGTTATATTAGGATAGTTACTTTTTAAGAAATCAAATCAACTATTACTATGAAAATGATTTTGATCTTAATGACCTCCTGAAGAGGTCTTTAAAGAAGGGAGGGGTGAGATGCTTAGGGTTCCCAAACCACATTCTGAGAACACCTGGTTAAATGAAACTAAATAATTAACAAATTAAGATAAAAATTCATATTCCAATCATATTTTAATATTTACAAAGCAATTTCTTCAAAACAGTGCTCTGAGACATGTAAAACAAGAATTCTTTTTCTTGTTTCATAGACGAGGAAACTGGGACACAGATAGGTTATGTGATCTTCCCAATATCATACAGCTGATAAGTACTAGAGCTGGAATTTGAACCCAGATCTTCTGACTGTGAGACCCTAGGATAGAGTGTGGGACTTGAATGAAAGACCTAAATTCGAATCCTGCCTCAGACCCTATGTGAACTTGGGCAAATCCTAGAAATGAGGTTAATAATAGCAATTATCTCACAGGGTTGTCCTCATAGGATTATTGTAAGAATCAAGTGAGTTAACATATATAAAGCATTTTGCTTTACCTTAAAATACTATATGAATGCTAGCTGCTATAATAATAATAATAATTTTATTGCATCATACAGCTAAGTTTTGTGGTTTTAGTAGCATGAAGAAGGGAGGGGAGTGTCCATTGATCTCAAATATAGCTTTGAAGACCCTCCATCTCCTCCTTTTTCATAGGAAATTCCTGTCCTTCCCATTGGAATCACTAATAGAAGAGGTTGTGCTCCTTGAAACCATGAGCACCTGTAGGAATGTATGTGTAAGAGGTTGCTAGGTGGCTCAGTGGATTGAGAGTTAGGCTTAGAGACAGGAGGTCCTGGGTTCAAATTTGGCCTCAGACACTTCTTAGCTGTGTGACCCTGGGCAAGTCACTCAACCCCCATTGCCTAGCCCTTACCACTCTTCTGCCTTGGAACCAGTTCTGCTCAGGTGGCTTAATCTAGTAGGGGATAAGATAAGTAGACAGATAATACACAGTATTGATTCCAAGACTGGAATTTAAGGGTTAAAAAAAAGAATATGTGGAATTTGGGGAAGGGCCCTGGGATCTCCTCTGGGTCTCTTTCCCTTTGAGACATGAGTATCGATCAGTATATGGGTGAGGGAATTGTTTCCCTGAATAAGATTGGGAGCTAGCATTGGGGGATTTCATAAACAATTCTGGGACTAGTCCTGGCTCTGCCATTTAACTCTCCATGTTGACTAGGCTAAGATCACATAACTCAGTCCAACAAATTAGGTACTTGGATGGATACAAAGACAAAAACAAAGCAGGGCCTTCCTTCAGAGAGCTTACATTCTCCTAAGGGAACATGAGATTATACAAATGAGCAAAGATTATTTTGAAGAAGAGGAGAATGCTAAAATCTTGGGGGGGGACCAAGGAAGGTTCCTACAAGAGGGTGGCAGCTCAGCTGAGCCTTGAAGGTGGATGAGCATTCAGAGAAGCAAAGATGAGAAGAGCATGTACTCCAAGAAGAGGGATGGTTAATGTGGGGAATGACACATCAGATTTGGAAACAGTAAGTAACCCAATATGATTAGAATGTAGAGTGGGATCCAGAGTAATTTCAAATAATGTTAGGAGGGCAGGTTGAAGAGTAATGGCAGAGGCCCTTTAGGCAATAGAAAGCCACCAAGGTTTTTGAGCAGGGGAGTGATATGCTTATATCTCTGCTTCAGGAAGGTTATTTTGGTCCTTTGTGGAAAGCAGATCGGAAGTAAAGGAAGTTGGGGCAGCTGGTGGCACAGTGGATAGAGTTCTGGATCCTGAGCGAGGAAGACCTGGGTTTAAATCTGACCTCAGATATTTATTAGCTTCATGATTCTAGGCAATTCATTTAACTTCTCTCAGCCTCAGTTTCCCCAATTGCAAAATGGGGAAATTATGCAAAATGCATAATTATGACAGCACTCAAGATTGTTGTGAGGATGAAATGAGATGACATTTGCAAACCTTGAAGTGTGATTAAATACTAGCTATTCGTAAGCAGAGACCAATTAGGAAGCTATTACAATAATTGACGGAAGAGGGGATGAGGTCCTGATTTATGGTGTTGGTTGTCTAAGTAGAGAGGGGGGTGAATATGAGATAAATTTCAGCAGGATACACAAGACTTAGCAGATGAGTGGATGAGGAGGTAAGAGGGAGCAAACTGTCAAAGATAATTCCAATGTCATGAATGTGATGCTAGAATGAAGGAGAGGAAGATGATGAGTTCTTTTTTGGACATGTAGAATTTGTGATTCTCATGGGAAATACAAGTGGAGACATTCAGCATGCAGTAAGTGATATAGATTTTCATTTCAATGGTGGGGAAAAGAGGGAGGAAGATTAGAACTAGATATAAAGAGGCTGGTAAGTCTGCAAAAGAAGAACATATAGTCAGTTCAGAGCCTTGAGGCATATATCCATACCTGGATATATGCCTGGTTAAATAACAACATTTAGGCAGTAGGAGGTAGTTCTCTATTTCCTCATCTGTAAAAGAAGTATATTGGCCTAGACCCATGATGGCGAACCTATGGCATGCATGTCAAAGATGGCACATAGAGACCTCTCTGTGGGCATGCTCACCATCCCCAGCAGAATTAGTAACTAGAAAGGCAGTGGGACTCAGGTGGAGCTACTTCCTTCCCCCTCTCCACCAAGTCTCCCTGACCCTCTGAGCTTACTCCCTCCCCTGGCTGGGATAAGGTGGCAGGGTAGGGGGGACTAGGTGGAGGAGGGTCTGGGGGTATGGCATGGCACATGCCCCTCTAAAAGAGGGTCTCTAAAAGATCCTAAAAGGTTTGCCATTACTGGACTAGACCATCTTGAAGATGTTTTTCTAGTTCTGATGGGCTAATTTTTCTGTGATATAGAATGCCTGCTTTGAGCTTGGTGCTAGGGAAAATATAAAAATGATTGTGGCAGGGTCTTTTCTGTTCAGATGACTTAATCTAGTAGGGGATAAGATAAGTAGACAGATAATTTCCCATACCAAGTAGAGGGGTATTAAAAGTCTTTAGATACAGGTTCTGTAGGGATCAGGGAAGGGCGAGAGGTTCAAAGGAAGGAAAAATTATTTCTATTTTGGTGGGTCAGAGAAAGTTGGATTTTGACTAGTAAGACCAGTAGAATTTCAAACTACTGAGTGTTAGAGCCAGAAGGGCCCCTTAGAACAGAATCTTTGAGCCAGGAGGTATTTTAGGAGGTAGGACATCATGTTAAGAGTTGGAATTGAGGTAGAGATCATCAAATTCAACTCATTGTATAGATGAGGAAACTGGAACTAAGGAAGAGAAAATAACCATGGGCTCCCACAGCAGATTTAGATGGGGAGGGGGCATCCCAAGCATGGGAAATGCATGAGCAAAGAAAAAAAAGAAGAGGATTTTTTAGTTTGGCTAGCCATGAATAATGGGTGAAACCGGGTGAGGGGGGAATTTCAGGGGAAAATAAGCCAAGGTAATCCACAGCCTCAACTCTTAGCCTGAGGAGTGTGGCCTGTAGCATTTAAAAATTAGTTTTTCTGCTAGAAGTATTATATTTTATGAGGTTTATTAAAGATTAAGAATTTAAGAAAAGACAAGTAAGAAAGCACGTGCCTAGGAGGATGGAAAGGCCCATTCAATTTCACTTATATCATGAGAGACATGTCTGCTTGGAAGTGGAAGTAGCAAGAGAGTGAGCCATAGGCGGAGACCCTTTAAACAATAATTTGTTCTCGGCCCAGGTGGGAATTCAGGTGAGGTTACAAAGCATTCTGGGAAGTGGCCAAGGATTTCTGGGGATTGAAGTCTGGGGTTCAAATCTCCATTTTTACAGGCCTTCTCCTGTGGACAAGGTAAGTCTTGCCTGGTGCCTGAGTCATCCAGGGGCAGATGGGAGTTGGCTTTGGGGCTTAACGGCAGGGAATAGGATAGAATGTCCTATTGTAGGCTTTGGGGAGGTGATTTTGATGGCCTCTGTGTAGGAGGGATGATGGGGAAGATAGAGGGGGTAGATGGGGGGGTCTCTGTGCCTGGGCCTTTTTAATCTCAGGTTTTCCACTCTCGTCCCAAATCAGGTGTGATCTTCCCCTACCATCCCCGGCTGGGTCGCTACACGCTGACTTACCCTGAAGCGCAGCGGGCGTGCGCTGAGCAGGATGGCATCCTAGCCTCCTATGAGCAGCTGCACGCAGCGTGGCGGGAGGGCCTAGACTGGTGCAACGCGGGCTGGCTGCAGGACGGCTCCGTGCAGTACCCCGTGGGTCAGCCACGGGAAGAGTGCGGCCGCCGGGAGTCTCCCGTGGGCGTGCGCAACTACGGCTACCGCCACAAGGAGGATGAGCGCTACGATGCCTTCTGTTTCACGTCCAATCTGCAGGGTAAGTGCATGCCCTGCCTGGCCTTCGGGCTCCTCCCCAAACCCCCTGGGCCCTACCTTCCTTTCTGCCTCTTTTCATTGAAGTCACTTGCCCTGCTCCGGCAATACTGCCCCTCCTCCCCCACCCCACCCCCATTCCCATCTTCATCCTTCTCTAGACCCACTCAGGTCTCCAAGCCATCTCTCATCCCTGCCACCCCCACTCCCGAATCCTCATTCTCTCAGCAGCTACTCCACTCTTATCTCTTGTCAGCTCTTTCACCTTCTATACTGACTGCCCTATCAGCTCTTTCCGGACCTGATAGTCCCTCAGCACTCCTCACCTCAATCTTCTTATATTCTTTCCCAGGCCCACGGCCCCAAACCCAAGCTTTTGACTTTCCTGTTGGTCCTTCGGTCAGTTCTTCCTCCCGTCAGTCCTGGCCTCTCACTCTAATTTCATTTTAATAACAAATTTCCACATAGGTTTTCTAAAGTCATATGATCCACATTGTCTCCCTCTCTTCTTCCCTCCCACCTCCTGGAGCTGGCAAGCAATTCAATCTGGGTTTTACATGTATTAGCCTGCAAAACACGTTTCCATATTTTTATAAGTGAATAATCTTATAAAGCAAAAACCTCAAAACATATGCCCAAATAAGCAAGTGATAAATCATGTGTTTTCTTCTGTGTTTCTACTCCCACAGTTCTTCCTCTGGATGTGGATAGTGTTCTTTCTCATAAGTCCCTCAGTATTGTCCTGGATCATTCATTGTATTGCTGTTAGTAGCAAAGTCTCTCACACTTTATCCTTCCACAATGTTGCACTTACTTTGTATAATGATCTCCTGGTTCTGCTTATTCACTCTGCATCAGTTCATGAAGGTTTTCTCCTCTTTTGCTGGTCATTCTGTTCATCATTCCTTATTCCAATAGTATTTCATCACCATCATATACCAAAAATTGTTCCAAGTCTTTACTACCACCAAAAGAGCAGCTATGAATATTTTTTGTACAAGCAGGTCCTTTGGGATACAGACCTAGCAGTGGATTACTGGATCAAAGGGTATGCATTCTTTTTTAGCCTTTTGGGCATCATCCTCTGTGTCTGTGTCCACAGGTCAAGTATTCTTCCTGAAGCCCTACCGCAAGGTGAGCTTCCCTGAGGCGGTGAGGGCCTGTGCCGGCAGTGGCGCTGCAGTGGCCAAGGTGGGCCAGCTGTATGCCGCCTGGAAGCTGCAGTTGCTGGACCGCTGCGAGGCTGGCTGGTTGGGAGACGGCAGCGTGCGTTACCCCATTGTCAACCCCCGGGCTCGCTGCGGAGGCCAGCGGCCGGGAGTGCGCAACCTCGGTTTCCCGGACAAGAAACATCGCCTTTTTGGTGTCTACTGCTACCGAGCGCCGGGCTCCCGGGACCCAGGAGCAGCGCGTTGGGGCTGGGGCTGGCGGGACCCAAGCGCCTGGAGACCCCTGCACGTCTAACTGGGGGGAAGGTCCAGGAAGGGGCTCCCTCAGCGGTCACCAAGGGGTTTGGCATTTGCCATGCCCCCAGAGAGGGACTTCGATGTGCCTCTTCAGGGACCAGCATCTGCTACTTCCCCTGGAGTGGAAGGAGTTTTCTAAGATGTTGCCATGGGGACCAGCATCTGATCGGGTTTTCTCCCCCATCTCCCGGCCAGAGGGATTTCTGGGTGTCACCATGGAGATCAACATCCACTCCATTCTCCTCAGCAAGGGCATTTTTTAGGCATGGGGACTAGCATCTGTCCTGCCCCTAGGGAAGGAACTTTGGCCTCTGCCCCTCCTCCTGGGGGAGGGAGGTATGATGTTTGGAGACTTCAACCAGAAGACCAATCTGCCCCGCCCCTTTGTGGAAGGATTAGTCCTGTCCCCGCCTCTGGAAGGGGAAGGGGTCCTCTAGCAGTCGCTATGGTGATCAGGGCTGTGGGTCCTCAGAGCTGTTTCTATGGTGACTGACCTTTGCCCCACCCCCCTGAAGGAATACTTCTGCTGTTGCCATAGTGACTGGCTCCTCCCTCCACCAGTCATTACGGTGACTGACCTCTTCTTAGCCACCCAGTCATCTCTGTGGGAACTGATACCTCAGCCTCCAGGTGGCATCCTTTGCGCCCGACTCCGCAGGCGGCCTCGGGACGTTTACAATAAACAAAACAGAACGCCTGGTTTCCCGGGACCCAAAAACCGCTTTCCTCTCCCCTTCTCCTTTTCCTCTGAACTTCCTACAGGGACAGGACATCAGCAAAGCCATAGGAGCACTGGATTTGGAGCAAAGGACCATGCTCTGACACTATCTGTGTGACCTTGGGCAAGTCACAAGTCATGTGACTTCTCTGGGTAACTCCGCAGTTTCTTCATCCCTAAAATGAAAGATTTGGACTAGATGACCTCTAAGACTCCTTCCAGTTCCAAATGTGTGATCTTATGACTGGGAGGCAAGAGGCTTGCATGAACCAGTCCCTTGTCCCCACTGCCCCCAGGGGTTACCTGGGGAGGAGAAGATCTTCCCCTTCCAGGACCTCATCCTGCTTGTCTAGCCCTCTTGCCCCAAATAAAAGTGCAGGTCCAACCCATCTCAGCCTGTGCCTGTTTTATCTGCATGTCCCTATTAAGGTTTCTTTTCTGGGTCTGGGTTTCCTCTCTCACACATACAACAAAAAAAGAGAGTCAAAGACTGAGATGGGCTTCAGTTCACCTGGGGCACCCTCAGGCTGGGTGGCCAGGATGCTTCTGCTCCCTGCTGCTTGGGGCCAGACCCTTTGTAGTATGTTTGGCATCAAAACTCCCAAGCTGTAAGATTCCATGTTGAAAGGGGGCACTAGAGACTGGTAGGGGACCCAGCTGTGATCCCCAGACAAGAGGCTGATAAAGGCTCTCTCCACAGTAATAAATGTTAAATGATGGAACTCCCATCTGGTGGAAGAGCCTTTTCTTTGTGTTTGCTGCTTCTGTGTGTTCACCATTAGTGGAGTCATGGTGGCTGCACGGAGCTGTTCTTTTCCAGGGCAAAGAGAATGGGATTTAGGAGCAAGATCTTGAATTGGGTTGATCTTTCAAATAAGGCCAAGGAAGAACTTCTTATTTATTATGTAGGGCCTAAGGAGGGGTAAAGCTTTCTTCTGGAAAGTATTGAAAAAGGGACCTCTTTCCTCCCCATCCCCAATTTTCCTGCATATGATTATCTGTGCATGTAAAACTCTCCAGGAAAATGTAAGCTTCTTGAGGGCAGGACTATTTGTTCATTTTCCCCTTGCATTCCCAGTGCCTAACACAGTGCCTTGCAAGTAAGCTCCCAATAAATGCTTATTGCATTGCATTGGATTTCAGATGAGGAGAGATAGTTTAGGTGAGGTGGGGGAGGGATGATTCGACCTTGGATGTCCACTGGATGTGGGTGGGTAGATCTTAAAAACTGACTATGGATGCTAACAGCTGGGATTCTCTTTTTGGCTCCAAGGCAGCCAGCTTGCACTAATGACTTCCTCCCCTCCCTCTCCATGCTCCAAACACAGCAGATTTTTAATTCAGAGTTGACTTTCTCCTGCCCTTGGTCAGCATGTGTGCAGAGGGCAAGCAGCATAGCAGCTGTGATCTTTACCTCAATCAGGAAGGCAAAGTCTGTGTCCCAGTGGCAGTCAGGTGGCCTGGTTTTGAGTTCCAACTCCTGCTTTGACTCCATATGTGATCTTAGGAAAGTCACTTCTCTTTGGCCCTGGTTTTTTTCCTGTAAAAAATGAGAATAATAATGCCTAGTGGGCTTCCCTCCCAGGGGTGTGAGAAAAACACTTTGTAACCTGTACTGCATCCAATTCAATTCATGGAAGAGATTATTATTATAAAGTATTATTTCCAGCCTTATTTCACACTGTTCCTTCCCCTTGATTCACTCTACATTCCAGCCAAACTAGACTGGTTGCTGTTCCCCAGACTTCTTATACCATCTCTTACTTGTATGCATTCCTGCAAACCTTTCTCAGTGCATTCCCTCCTAGATTCTACATCCTGACTCCAAGTTTAAGTGCTATCTCCACTGGGAAGCCATCCTCATTTTTCCAGTTCATGTTCTCTCCCTCTCCCTCTTCCTTTCCTTCTCCCTCTCCCTCTCCCTCTCTCTTCTCTGCCCCCTGTCTCTTTCTCTCTCTGTCTCTGATTGTCTCTCTGTCTTGGTCTCTCTCTCTCTCTCTCTCTCTCTCTCTCTCTCTCTCTCTCTCTCTCTCTCTCTCTCTCTCTCTCTCTCTCTCTCTCTCTCTCTCTCTCTCCCTCTCCCTCTCCCTCTCCCTCTCTCTTCTCTGCCCCCTGTCTCTTTCTCTCTCTGTCTCTGATTATCTCTCTGTCTTGGTCTCTCTCTCTCTCTCTCTCTCTCTCTCTCTCTCTCTCTCCCTCTCCCTCTCTCTTCTCTGCCCCCTGTCTCTTTCTCTCTCTATCTCTGATTGTCTCTCTGTCTTGGTCTCTCTCTCTCTCTCTCTCTCTCTCTCTCTCTCTCTCTCTCTCTCTCTCTCTCTCTCTCTCTCTCTCTCTCCCTCTCCCTCTCCCTCTCCCTCTCCCTCTCTCTTCTCTGCCCCCTGTCTCTTTCTCTCTCTGTCTCTGATTATCTCTCTGTCTTGGTCTCTCTCTCTCTCTCTCTCTCTCTCTCTCTCTCTCTCTCTCTCTGACTCCATCTTTCCCTTTCTCCCTCTCTGGCTCTGGCTCTGTCTCTCTCTCTTCCTCTGTGTCTCCCTCCTCTCTCTCCATCTCTCTCTTCTCTGTCCCTCCTCTCTCTGTCTTCCAGTCCTTCTATTCTATCACTTTCTTCTGGACCCATTCCACTTTATATCTCCTCAATGTGATGTCCAGAACTGAACACTCTGGGGGCTTGGCTAAGGCAGAGAAGATAGCATTATGGCTTCCCTAATCCTGTACATTCTCCCCATGAAGCAGACTAAAATAATTCTACTTTTTGGGCCATCATATCCCACTGCTGACCCACATTGAATGCAGTTAACTAAGATTTGAAGCTGCTGTAGAGATTTATTATGTGTTTATCATGATTTTTGGTTGGTTTGTTGGTTTTTGTTTACCGGTTTTTGCAATCTTAACAAGACTACTCTGCGCTATGGTAGTCATCTGTAGTGATTTGAGTCTGCTTCTATCGTCTATAAATGTAGGGTTTCTCTTGGGTTTTAACCCTTTGTACTCATACATAGCAAAGTGGGAGTTCTGGGCCTTTGACTGTGGGTGGAGGTTAGAGAGGGATGTGTATAATCAGAAGTGATGAGATGTGGCAGCCAAGGGACAGATGTTGGGGAACAAGATATAAAACCTAGTGAGAGAGAAGGGATGTGATAGAAAAAAATAACAATAGCTAGCATGTAAAGAGTGCTTTAAAAAAAAACAACCCTTTATTTTCTGTCTTAGAATGGATACATACTCTTGACTCCAAGGTAGAAGAGGGTAAGGACTAGGAAATTGGGGTTTAAGTGACTTGCCCAAGGTCACACAGCTAAGAAGTGTCTGAGACCACATTTGAACTCAGATCCTCTGGATTCCACGCCTGGCCCTCTATCCACTGGGCCACCTAGCTGCCCCTAAATAGTGCTTTAAGATTTGCAAAGCACTTTATGTATGTTACCTCATTTGATCCTTGCAATAACCCTGTGAAGTAAGTACCATTATTATCCTTATTTTGCAGATGGGGAAACTGGATGAGTGAGATAAAATGATTTGTTCAATGTCTCACAGCTAATGTGTATTTGTGGCAAGACTTGAACTAAGGTCTTTGGTACTCTAACCAACTAGCACTAAGTCAACTTCAATACCATCTCAATATCAAAACTGTCACTCTTTATCAACTAAAAACTGGAACTGAAGGGATTGAGGTCAGGGAGCTACTAGGGTCAAATGATGAGAAGCCATCCTCGTTACCTGCCATAAACTCTCTTCTCCCTACTCCATAAATGATGAGATGTTGTGACGAGAAGTAGTCAGAGAGGCCCATTGGAGTCAGGACTCCAAAAGACAAAGATCTAGATTTTTGAGCTGCGTCCTACAGGGTTCCATTTGTGAGCCCTGTGTTGGGACAAGGAGCTGTGACCAAGGTCCGGAATTTCTTAGTCGTCATTTAAGAAACATCCTTTCTAGCTCAGTTAGGAACTCTGTTGTGTTGTCCACATTCCTTTGCCTACTCATGGAAGGAGAGGCTGAACCAACTGAAATAATGCCTTTTCTAGAGCTCCTGGCTTCAGAGCATCCTGGGACTTGTCAGGGGTCTGGCTAGGGCTAAGAGAAGCTGCGGGGCCCAAAGAGCTTGGTAGGCATTTTATTCTGTGTCCTCTCATTGCTACCATCATTTTAATACCAATAATAAAACACCTTATATAGCGATTAACGTTTTGTCTGTTACTATGGAGAGGGACCCCAGTGTACTGAGATCAGCTGACCAGGGTTCAGTAAATTATAGCAGATCCAGGGAGGAGGCAGGGTATATGATAGGATGGGGCCACAACTCTTCAGAGAGGGTAAATTTGCACTCATCACTTTAGAAGTCCTTAACACCTCACTGGATTCTGGATCCATCCCTGTCAGGCTGGTGATGCCTATGGATTCCTCAGAATAATGTCTTTTTACATTTTTATGCATTTTTTCATAACCCTTACCTTCCAGAAATCTTAGAAGCAATACTGTATATTGGTTCTAAGATAGAAGAGTGGAAAGGGCTAGGCAATGGGGGTTAAGGGACTTGCCCAAGGTCACACAAGAAGTGTCTGATGTCAGATTTGACAGGACCTCCTGTCTCTAAGGCCTGGCTCTCCATCCACTGAGCCACCTAGCTACCCTCAGAATAATGTCTTTAAATGGTAGCCAAGTGGTGGGCCTGGAGTCAGGAAGAGAAGCTCAAATCTAGCCATAGGCACACATAATAGTTGTGTGACCCTGGACATGTCACTTAACTTCTGCTTCAATTTCCTCAGCTATAAATGAGGATTCTATAGCACCTACCTTCCAAAGTTATTGTGAGGATCAAATGAGATAATATTGTAAAGCACTTAGCATAGTGCATGCTGAGTACTATATAAATGTTTATTTCCTCTCTTCCACAAAATAAAACATCCAGGATGACAAAATCAATTATATTGAAATGCAAATCATTGAAATTTTTTTTTAAAGTTCACATAGAATTTCCATTAGGGGATGACAATACCACTCAAAGAAAGGCAGAGCTGGAGAATGAAAAGTTGTCCTTGCAATTCCCCAATGCATATACTCATAAGATCATAGGATCCTACATTTAGAGCTGGAAGGGACCTCAGAAGTCATCTATTCCAACGTCCTCACTTTTCTAAGTGAGAAAACTCAGTCCAGGACCTTAAATGACTTGCCAAGGTCAGATAGTGAGAAGAGATTTGAACTCAGGTCTTCTGATTCCAGAGCCTGTGTTCTTTCTATACATGGGGGTAGAGAATATCAATGACAAAGGTATGTCTGGGACTCCTGAAACTGATTTTCCTGGTGAATAGGATAAGGTACATTAATGGCTAGGTATAGGCAGCAGATGCTGTGCAGGACTTAAGTGCCTGAAGACATGAGCCTGAATTCTGCTTCACACATCCTGTGTGACTTTGGGCAAGTCACTTTTAACCTCTCTGCTTGTCTCACTTTCTTCATCTGCAAAATGGGGATAATAATAATAACAGCTACCTCACAGTGTTATTGTGAGGCTCAAATAAAGTATCAGATATAAAGCACTTTGCAAAAATTAAAGCACTGTATAAATGATATCTATTATAGTTCTAGTACCACCTGATAGTTTAATCTGTTTTTAAATCTTATTTATCAAGGAATCCTTCACATCTCCAAATCAATCCTTTTAGGCAGGTTCCCTTTTCTCTACTCATTGGAAATATTTACGATTCACAATTTTATTCTTGAGAGTGATCCATCTCTCTTGAGTTGACTTCTTCAATATATTGGATATGACCTATCCTTTCCTTGAACCCTTTGAAATCTGCTCTCTCAAAATTTGGGAAGCATATTGGGCCATTATGTATCCAGCTTTTTTCTTTTTCTATCACAAACACTATGATGGCACATAATAAACTCATGGTGATTGGATTGATTATTTGATGGAATAACTATTTGTCCCTAAAGTTCTCATCTTTTCTGCTTTGGCAACCAAATTCTCTTTGTTTATCAGAATCCAGTTCAGAATAGAAATTGCCCTTTTTACTTTCTCCAGATACTGAAAGATGAAAAATTTCCCAAGCTGAGCTACACATTTATTAGCTCTTCTGCTTTTGGCAGAATGCCAACAGATGGCTTGGTAGTTGACATCTGTCATCACTACACCAAGATGCTGCTAGATAAGTGCCAGATTTATGATATATTTCTTAAACTCTTCATCTAATTCCTCCATCTGTCCAAGTGGTTTGTAGAATATACTTCTACAGCAACATCGCCTTTTTCTCCTTCTGTTGATCCTCATCCAAATCCTCTCTTTCATTCCTCCCCTAAAGTTCCTGGATTTCCTCATATGATTATAACCTCTTAGTATTTGTAAATTCTACTTTAGAGTTGGGCATCTAGTCCAACTCATACTCAGAAAAGAATCTACCTTACCATATACTCAGCAAGCAATCATTCAGATGAATCAAGTGCCTAGCTACTGTGTACTGTGGGGGAAATGGAAACGATGATACAGTCTCTTCCTTTAAGGGTGTTAGAATTTTAGCTGAGTCTGAACTGATATACAGTAAAAGGGTAATGAATAGGAGGCAGCCAGGTGGTTCAGTGGATAAAGAGCCAAACCAGGAGGTCAAATCTGACTCCAGGCTCTCCCTTGCCTAGTGACCCTGGGCAAGTCACTCAACCCCCATTGCCTAGCCCTTACTACTCCTCTGCCTTGGAGCAGTATTTATTCTAAGATGAAAGGTAAGTTGTTTATTTTACGTACTGAATAATACCATGCCAAATAAGACATGATTATACTAAATGAAGAAATGGCAAGTAAGTGTTAGAAGACACCACAAAAAGAAACATTCACTTTGGGCTGGGATCATTGAGGAAAGTTTCATGGTGAAAACTGGATGTGAGCTGGACCTTAAAAGACCACTAGAATTTAGATAGCCATAGAGGAGGGCAAAAGGCATTCTGGCCGAAGAGAATAGTTGAATCCAAGGTGCCAAAGTCCAAAAAGCCACAAGGTAATTGGTGGCAGAGTGTAGACTGGTGTAGACCCGTTTGGTTGATGTAGAGGACTATCACTTCTGATAATGATAATAATAACAATAATAATAGCTAACATTTAGATATGCTATGTGCCGGGCACTATACTAAGCATTTTCCAAGTATTGTTTCTTTTAATCATCACAACAACCTTGTAAGGTAGATGCTATTATTCTCCTCATTTTTCAGATGAGGAAACTGAGGCAAACAGATTATATGATTTGTCCAGGGTCATACACCTAGAAGGGCACTATATTAAGCATTTTCCAAGTATTGTCTCTTTTAATCATCACAACAACTTTGTAAGGTAGATGCTATTATTCTCCTCATTTTTTAGATGAGGAAACTGAGGCAAACAGATTATATGATTTGTCCAGGGTCATATACCTAGAAGTGCCCCAGGGCACATTTGAACCCAGGAGCTCCCAACTCCAGGTCTGGGGCTCTATCTACTGTACTACCTAGCTCCCCATCACAGTAATGTAAAACCAGCAGCATTTTGTGGGAACTTTGGTTTTCCTTTTATAGAGTACATTATTTAATTAAGGGCATTGAGATCTCTTGAGACTGCAACTGAGACCAATGGTTCCAACAATGTTCCTTTGGTGACAAGACAAGTATTGAGTCCCAGTGTCCTGGCTAAAACTTTAGGTAATGCATTTAAAATCAGTAAAATCCTATTGGTTGGCCATCCTAAGACATAGGACATCAAAGTGCTAATTACATGCCGGGAGCTGGCCAACACCTCCAGTGGCAGTCTTGGGCTCCTGCTTGAGAAAGAATAGCATTAGAATAGACTTCCGATCTGAGGCAGGTTTGGCCTCACTTTCTAGATCTCCTTGGATATAGCACGTTTCTCAAACTAACTTGACCCCTTTCAGGCATGGACTAGTTCTAGGATAAAGGAGGCTCAGAGAAATTTTAAAGTTAAGTAAGGAAACTTAAGCCTCTTCTGGTGCCGTCTGTTTTAAGTCCTTTTGATAATACATAATTCATATTTGATATTTTTGAAGGAGAAATACCAGGAGCATGGACATTTTCTAGGGATCTCCCATTCACATCCTTCATAAGATTTCTATACTTTATGTATATTAATATTAATTGAGTTATTAATTAAATATTAATTAATATTAATAAAGTTAACATACTTCCCAGAAGCACCCGGGATCCTGTCTGGCTCAAATTCCAGTCACAAGTGCTAACCCATCTTTCATCAGGGAGGTTGAATCGAATTAATTGCATTAAGACCTCTAGTTCATTCTTTTACAACCCACACTTTGGGCATGTGGATGGAAATGGACATTTTATTGCTGCCTCTTTCCTTGGCTATCATCGCCAATGAATTACTTGTCCTCTTTTTGCTAGTCCTCCTCCTCTGAGGTGCCTGCTACTGTCTGGTACCAAATTTGTCAGATCCATGTTAGCAATCTTCTCCCTCCTGGTTCCTTTAATTAAAAACCCTTTTGAAGAAATTCACAAGACTCTGAGCAAATATATTTATACTAAACTTTGTTAGGGGTATTTTATTCCTGACTGATAACTCATTGTTCCTCTATTTTAATCTGGGGCCCAGAAATCCAAACCCCTTTCTCAGTTAAGATACTGGGAGCCAATTATTTACTTCCCAAAGCTGTCTTTTGGGGCTTAATTCTACCTTCCATTGATAGCAGTCATGAAAACACCACCCGTGTCCCCAAGGCATTCAATCCTTTGTCCAGGACTTCATTAGCCTTAGTGTCCTCAGTCCCCAAATGAATCATCTGTAGTGGGTACAGGTTATCTGGTCAAATAATTTAGGGCAAGATCCCTGCTACATTCTGGGAATGTGCTGTAAGGGGACAGTAGACTTCAAGGGGATATTTGGTGAGCTTTTATCAGAGATGTCAAAGAGGGGAGTCCTGCTGAGATTTCGATGATTCTGAAATGGGTCATCCCCTGGCAGCCAACCTCTGGGTGACACAACCTAGCTGGTGGTTGGACCTTTATTCAAACCCCTTCCAACTTTGTAGTATCTGCTTGAGTTTGGTTTCCACTGACAGGAGCCTGGGTCCCCTCTGCATAAACAGCAATAACTAACATTTCTCAAATGCTTAAAAAATTTGTGAATGACTGTATTTAGATCCTTGAGCTACTGGGTAGGGAATGTCTTTTGCCTCTTTTCCTATGCCCAGCACTCAGCACAGTACTTGGCACATAGAAAGCACTTGATAAATGTTGATTGATTGATTGACCATCTCATTTGGTATGAAGCAGGTATGGAAACCTGGGATTTCATCCATAGGGGGAGCGCCGGGTGAAGAGAACTCCTGCCAATAAAGAGATCCCCCTTCTCAGCACGTTATTTTCTTCAAGTTTCCTGGGGCACTACTAACAATTTACATGGCAGAAGTGAGACTTGATCTCAGATCTACAGGACTTAAGTCTGGCTCTCTGTCCATTATACCAGAGGTGTAAAACACTCAGCACTTTCCTAAATGTGACCCAAACCAGAAATGTAGTTAGGAAATGTTTATCGAGATAAATTAAAATATAACAAACATAGATAGTATTACATCGGAAAACTAAGTCATTATATGGTCCACAAGGATCCTTATGCATGGTTTAGCTGCCCATGCTTCCATGTGAGTCTGATGCATCTGCTTTGTGCTATATGTCATTCCCATTTTACAGATGAAGATATTGAGGCTCACAGAATATAAATAATGTGTCCTTAATCCCAGAGCTAATATGTGTCAGATGGGAGGTGGGGCAGCTAGGCTGTTTAGTAGATAGAGAACCAGGCCTAAACATAGGAGATTCTTGGGTTTAAATTGGGCCCCAGACACTTCTTGGTTGTGTGACCCTGGGCAAGTCACTTAACCGTATTTGCCTCAGTTTCCTCATCTGTAAAATGAGCTGGAGAAGGAAATGGCAAATCACTCCAGTATCTTTGTCAAGAAAATTCAAAATGAGCTTGCCTAGATCCTAAAGTGCCAATTCTTCGTTCTCTCTAGGAGAGCAAGAAGAGTCAGACATGACTGAACAACAATAAATTCTCTTGTCTAGAGTTGTTGCTTTCATTTGTGAAGATTGGATTTAGCTATGGCCTGATTGTAACAATGAAGGTACTTAGCTCTTCCTTTATTGGAAAGATTGAATTGTAATCCACAATCCACAATTTTAGATTTTAATCCCTAAAAAGGTGATAACCTTTTTAAAAATAGTATTTTAAGTACATCTACCCATTTTAACTACAAAAAGGTGTTAAGTAACCAAAAAAGGTATAATCTAACCAAAGCAGTCCTGGAGAGGAGCATCTGCTGTGATTGGTAGACGTGAAATTTAGAGGAGGTGACACAAGGGAAAAAGATCTTTAAAAAGAGGACCAGAGGCCAGAAGAGGAAGATATTCAATTCCAGGAGATAGAAGAGCTCTCTGGACTCAGAGGAGAGACTGGAAGACAGACACCCAGACTTCTTTCCATTTAGATGGTCACTGTTGGTGAGTGAAAGGCTGATTTAGTTACCCTGCCTTTCTCAGAGGTGTAAACCTCCGAGAAAGGGCCATCATCTTGAGATTCTTTTTCCTGAATCTCAAGTATTTCTTGAGATTCAGTATCAGCCTTAGTATTTCTACCTGGCTCAGAGGAAGCCAGAGTTTCGTGTCTCTCTCTCTCTCTCTCTCTCTCATTCATTAATATCTTTCCTCTATTGTAAATAAACTACCATAAATTCAATTTACTTTAGTAATTCATTTTGGGCTTTAGAAATTAAATCCCTGGTGACCACCTATATAAATATTCAGAGTCCAACGACAATTAATTTTAACACATTACAGATCCCTTTTTCTCTAGGGCCAAGCTAAGTGCTCAGCAAATCAATCTATCAATCAATAATAATAGCTAACATTTATATGGCACTTTAAGGTTTGCAAAGATCCTCATAACAATCCTGGAAGGGAAGTGCTATTCTTATCCCCATTTTACAGGTGAGAAAACTGAGGAAGCCTAAAGCCAAGTGATTTGTTCAGGGTCACCCATCTAGTAAGTGTGAGTGGCTGAGGCCAACAATCTACCCATGTAGCAGCAGCAAACAAGTATTGGATAACTACTTACCCTGGGCTAGACACTATACTAAGCTTTGGGGCTGCAAAGAAAAAGCAAAGCAATTAATTTCCCTCTAGGAGCTTACACTCTAATGGGCATGGGTCTAATTGTTTAAAATAAAAGCAGTTGCTTTTATTCATTGTTCTCATTATAGATTCTGCTTTGTCTTCCTCACAAAGCAAGTGGAAATGAGAAAAGTGAATAAAAGCGAAAATTTGGCTTCAATGCATTTTATAGGAGGCAAATTTGAGAAGTGAATCTAGTTGATTCAGACTAATAAAATGGTAATAGTAGCTCATTTTTCTATATAGGAACTATATATAATCCATATAGTCTATTGTTATATCTATCTATCCATTACTATTTGGTTTATTTAAGGGACTTTCCCTTATATCCTCTTTCATATAGATAGTATTATAATCCCATTTTACAGATTGAGTCTCAGAAAAGTATAGTGGCTTTCAAAGTCACATAGTGCAGCCTCAGATCTTCCAAATTCAAATCCAGAACTCTTTCCAATGTATTATTTCTTTTTTTTTTAATCCTCCCCCCACCTCCCCATTTGGGAAAGCTGGGACACAAATACATGGTTGGGGGAATTACAAACTTATTCAGTCATTAAAGAGAACAATTTGGACCTATGCTCAAAAGGTTATACCACTTTGACCCAGCAATACCATTACTAGATTTGTATCCCAAAGATATTTAAAAAAAAAGGGGGGGGAAGGGCCTATATGTACAAAAATACTTAAAGCAGCTCTTTTTAGGTGGGGGCAAAGAATTGGAAAGCGAAGGGATGGCCATCAACTGAGGAATGGCTGTGTAAGTTATAGTATATGATTGAAACAGAACACTACTGGGCTGTAAGAAATGACAAGCAGGAAAAGCTCAGAAAAATCTAGAAAGACTTGCACGAACTGATGCAGAATGAAATAAGCAGAACCAGGAGAACATTATACAGTGAAAGGAATACTTTACAATGAATGACAGCTATTCTCTTCAATACAATGATCCAAAACTATCCCAAAAATTTTGTGATAAAAAATGCCCTCTACTTCCAGAGAAAAAGAACTCAATCTGAATCCAGACCAAGGTGAACTTTTTTCTCTGAGTTTTCTTTCACAAATGGATTAATATGGAAAAATATTTTACATGATTGCACATGTAAAAACTATATGAGATTACTTACTATTATTAAAGAGGATGGGGGTTAGGGGGAAGGGAGGGAGAGAATTTTAGACTCAATATTCTTTGAAAAATGTTGGAAACTGTTTTTACATGTAGTTGGGGGACAATTAAATTAAATTAACCCCCAAACCCTTACCTTCTGTCTTAGAATATGTACTAAGTTATCAGTTCCAAGGTAGGAGTACTGTAAGGGCCAGGCAATTGGGGTTAAGTGACTTGTCCAAGGTCACAGCTAGTAAGTGTCTGAGGCCAAATTTGAACCCAAGATCTCCTGTCTCCAGGTCAGGTGCTCTATCTACTGAGCCACCCCAGCTGCCCCTTCTTTCCACTATATTGTGACCAATAGGTATCTGGGCAATGCTGAGCAAGCTGAGTGCCCCTAGAAATCCCAAATAGTATGACTGTCAATCCTGACAATTGAACCAAAATGGAAGCGACAATTGAAGTGTTAAAAAAATTTATTAAAATGTCCAAGAGAGCACACCAATGCACAGTGTCAGATACCACAGGCCTACAGAACACTGTAGTTACAGCAAAACCAGCTGAGTCCAAAGCTTTTCAAATACACGCACACAGGCACACCTACACATCCGCACACAAAGGTAATAACCCCATAAAGGAGAGAGAAAAAGAGAAAGGGAGAGGTGGGGAGGGGAGGGGAGAAAGGAGGAGGAGGAGAAGAAGAAGAAGAGAGAAGAGGAGGGAGAGAGAGAGAGAGAGAGAGAGAGACAGAGAGAGAGAGAGAGAGAGAGAGAGAGAGAGAGAGAGAGAGAGAGAGAGAGAGAGAGAGAGAGAGAGGGAGGAAGAGGGAAGAGAGAGAGAGGGAGAGAGAGAGAGAGAGAGAGAGAGAAATTTTCCCCAACCTTGCCAGGGAGGAAGCCATGGGATGACAGCAGAAAACCCAGAGGCTGTGGCTGTGAAGAGACCAAAGTTACAAGTCGAAGAAGAAAGGAAGAAAGGAAGGTGGGTAGGCGAACAATCGTGACCATCCTTGGCCGGCCTCATTTACATGTAAAAAAAAAAAGGCTTCTAGACTCTCCTGGAAGAAAAGCACAAAACCAGCACCAGACCGTGGCTCCATCCGACCACTTTAAAGACTGAAATACAGCTAATGTCCACAGCAGGAAAAAATAAGAGAAAGGTCCCAAATCAGAGTGGTGTTTGCACATCTGTCACTGAGTGAGTTTCTGAAGGTGACGAACCACGTCCTATTTCTCCGTCTCCCCTTCAGGGCTAGGTATCACACCTCCACGCCCCCCGCCCCCCAGTACCACACACACTCCTCCCAGTGTTTAACAAGTGGAGTGCCCCATCTTCCTCCGAGCCCGTCGCCACCCCTTCAGGGATCCAGGCTCAGGGAACACTATTCCCCCCTCTTTAAAACTCATGCTAAAAGTCCAGTCTTTCCTTTACAGTTACAACAATTATTTTTTTCTCATCAGGAAATCTAAACAGAAGCCACAATCCCGCATTTGCTCGTTGTTCTTACTGGCCACGCTCCTCCGTTGGGTCGCAGCCACAGTCTCCCCTGTCTTGTCTGGGCTGACCTGGGCAGGGATCCAGGCTGAGGGCCAGTGGCTGATGTGAGGAGACTTTCCCAGGCTGTGGGATCGGAATCGTGCGCTGCCCCCAGTTCAGGTCCTCCTGGGTATAATTCACTGCTCTGTTTGTTATGGTTCTGAGCTAAAAACAGGATGGGGGCTGGGGGAGGAGTGGAGATGGGGCTTCTCTGGACGGGAAAAACGTTCCTTCTTTCTCACATCTTTGTTTAAAAAAAATACAACAAAAACCCAAAAGTGGTTTTAAAAAAAGTGTGTGTGTGTGTGTGTGTGTGTGTGTGTGTGTGTTTAATACTGCAAACTTTCTACTAGACGATCACAAGGTGGGTGTTGCTACTTCGAATTTTATGCATTTCTATTCAACCAGCCAGCCGCTGGAAATGGGGGTGGGGAGGTTTGGGACCAGAGTTGGGAGTGGGGAATGGGGGGGACGTAAAAGAGGGGATTAGTAAGGGCTTGGGGTAAGGAATGGAGATTACCAATGCCTGAGCTATGGAGGAAGAGGGGCAGAGGTGTAGATGAGCTGGCCCCCTCCTCGGATTGGCATGGAGCTCCTAAGCCTGTCTTGCTGGCTGTCTAGATCCCCTGGACCTGGCAGCTTGAAGTTGGGAGGTATGAAGGAGCCAGGGCCTTGCGGCAATCCAAGCCATCCTGTTCCCCTGCCAAGCACTGGGTCTCCAAAGCGCAGAATCTTAAAAATTCAGAATCAGAGAATCTTGGAATCATAGATTCTTGGACAATAGGAATCATAGATTCTCCTAATCCCAGAATCATAGGATCAAACAATCTCAGAATCACAGATCCAGGGAATCTTAAAATCATGGAATCTTAGAATCTGAGCCTCAGAATCCTAGAATCTTGAAGTTGGGAGGCACCTTACAATCCATGGAATCCTCCCTCCTTCCATTGCCTTTCATATTGCTCCAAATATAGGTCATCCCTGACTCTACATGGATCCCACCCCCAGAACCTCCTAAAAGCACCATCCCATCCTAGTGGAAGGTTAAGAGTTTTTGAGTAATCGAGTGAGTTGGATATGGAGAGGTGGGTGTGATATACTACAAGAATTGGGAGATTGTGATTAAAAAAGGGTGAATCTTCTATTCAGACCAAAAAGAGGACACACACACGCACACAGGGGTGCAGTGCAGAAGTGTATCTGTCATGTCATAAAGATCTGCCATGAGCTAGCTAATGCCCATGATGAGGGAGAACAATCAAGAAAGTCACGTGTATGTTTCTGCCATTCCTTGAATCCCAAGAAGAATCGTCTCAGGTAGAAATTTCAGCTCTGTCTAGGACCAGTGGCACATCAATGTGTTGGTTATTCTTGGTCCCCCAGTGGGGAAAAGGAATTCATGAAAAGTAAATTCAAATGTCTTCAAGTGCCAAATTCCCTAACCACAAATAAACAATCAGCCTCATGAAGAGAAGGCTCAACTCAACACAAACCACCATACACACTTCCTGACTGTTCTTCCCTTGATTCGGACATTACACCAGAGGTCTGTTAGGGGCCAGACTGTGTTTCGAATACTTGGGAGAACCTTGTGGGGGGTGAGAAATAGGGATGAAGGGCTTTTTACAAAGGAGGTTAGGGAAGAGAGAGGGATCTGGCAGAGTGGGGACGAGGGTTGTGCTTCCTACGCCTTGGCCCTTCAGCAGAAGTTGTCTTCCTCCTCCTTCTCCCAGTCTATCTTGGGATGCTTCTTGTGTTTTCTCCGTTCCTTGTGGGATTTGCGGTGATGATGCTGGTGGTGATGCTGGTGGTGATGGTGATGACGCCGTAGGCGATGTGACCTACGAGCTATAGGGAGAGAGAAACACAAACATGAGCAAAGCTCCATACTTCAAACCTTGTGAGTTTTAGCCTCTGATCACTCATTCGCACAGGGGCTAGGCTGAAGTTGACTCCTGATCTGTTTGCTGATAAAGAGTTGTTAGTAGATAAGTAATATAAAAAATTTTAAAACAGTATAAGTAGGGGGCAGCTAGATGGCTCAGTGGATGGAGAGCTAGATCTAAAGATGGGAGGTCCTAGGTTCAAATGTGGCCTTAGACACTTCATAGCTGGGTGACCTTGGGCAAGTCACTTAATCCCCATTGCCTAGCCCTTACCTCCATCTTCTGCCTTGGAACTGATTCACAGTATTGATTCTAAGACAAAAGGTAAGGATTTAAAAAGAAAAGTGTAAGTAAACTATACATATACCACCCTCTCCCCTCTCCTACCCTGCCCCAGATGACTGAAAAAATATTTTATCCATGGGGAATGTTTAGCCTACCTCAGAGAATACATTTCTTTATTTATTTTTGTTTGTTTCTTTGAAAATTTTAATTAGTTAATTTAGAATATTTTCCGTAGTTACAAGAATTATGTTCTTTCCCTCCCTTCTCCCCACCCCCTCCCGTAGCTGATGCACAATTCCACTGGGTTTTACATGTGTCATTAATCATATCCCCTCAACCCATGTGATCAAGCAGTTGTTTTTCTTCTGTGTTTCTACTCCCACAGTTCTTCCTCTGGATGTGGATAGCGTTCTTTCTCCTAAGTCCCTCAGAATTGTCCTGGGTCATTGCATTGCTGCTAGTAGAGAAGTCCGTTACATTTGATTGTGCCACATTGTATCAGTCTCTGTGTATGAGGTTCTCCTGGTTCTGCTCTTTTCACTCTGCATCAATTCCTGGAGGTCCTTCCAGGAGAATAAATTTTTGAAACACCCTTATGTAGAGATGTATCAATTAGAATTTTGAAACACACATAGAAATGTATCAATTAGAATTTTGAAACACACTTACATAGAGATGTATCAATTAGAAATGCTATTGGGGGCAGTTAAAAGGTTCGGGGAACTGAGAGTCAAGCTTAGAGATGGGAGGTCCTGGGTTCAATTTTGACCTCAGACCCTGGGCAAGTCACTTGACCCTCATTGTCTAGCCCTTACCACTCTTCTGCCTTGGAACCAATACATGGCATTGATTCTAAGGCAGAAACTAAGAGTTTAAAAAAATGATGCCTTTTATATGAATCAGCTTAGCATAGTGAATAAAAAACCTGCCTCAGAATCAGGAAAACCTGCTCTACTCTGGCTAAGGAATCTTGGGTAAGTAATTTAATGTTTCAGTGCTTCAGTTCACTTTCTAATGGAGAAGTTATAGATAAGAGAGTTCTTACCCAAGTAATCCCTACATTTATGAAGTCAGAAGTATGATTTTTTAAAAAAGGCTATTCATTTAAAGAACTTTGTAAATCTTAAAGCAGTGCCTACATGTAGCTATTATTATAAGGGTAAATGTGGCATCATAGAAAGAATATTGGGGTTGGAGTCAGGAGGTCTAGGTTCAAATTCCCGATCCCACATCTATAAGTTGTGTGGCAGTTTGCAAGTTATTTTAACTTCTCTTGGGCCTCAGTTTCCCGAGTTGTAAATTGGGGATATTACTATTTGTACTACTTTACCCTGCACGAAATTGTTGTAATGAGAAAGTGTTTTACCTTCCATCTTAGAATCAATACTAAGTATATTTTCAAGGCAGAAGAGAGGTAAAGGCTAGGCTAAGTTTTTTACCCAGGGCCTCGCAGCTAGGTTTTTTTTTAAACATTATTTTATTTGGTCATTTCCAAACATTATTCATTGGAAACAAAGATCATTTTCTTTTCCTCCCCCCCACCTCTCCCATAGCCGACACATGATTCCACTGGGTATCACATGTGTTCTTGGCAGCTAGGATTAAAAAAAAAAACCTTTTACTTTCTGTTTTAGTAACAGCTTTAAAACAGAAGGGCAAGGCGTAGGCAGTTAGGGTTAAGTGACTTGACCAGAGTCACACAGGAAGTGTGTATAATTAGAAGAATTTGGACTCCATCATCCAGAATTCTTTCCTCATCCCCAAATTCCTTTTCCCTTCATTCACGTTTGTGTTTGTTATGTGTTTGTATATAATTTTGGGGCTCAGCCCTCTCACTCTCTTTTTTTCCATTTTGAGGCTGGGTGAGCTCTCTCTGTTTCTCTAGCCTTTTATTTTCCCTTTTTGCTTTAAGGTATTATAAATAAATCTTATTTAAAATGATCCTTGGAGTATTTTGGATATTAATTTTAAAATCCTCAAGTGCCAGATTTGAACCCTGGTCCTCCTGACTCCAGGCCTGGCTCTCTATCCACTGTGCCACCTAGCTGCCCTTAAAGTACTTTTTAAACAATAAAATGCTATGAAGATAAGAGCTTTTTTTTTTTTTCCTAAGAGGAGCTGATTGTACTTGGTACTACTCTGTGAACTGTGATTCTAATCAAGACCAGTAAAGTCACACAGGAGGCTCTGTAATACTCCAAGGTGTGACACAATCAGCCCAATGCCACCTCCAAATAGAATAATCTGGAGGTACTTGCCATCTCGAAGGATGTCCTCTTCCATTTGGAATGTGTTGGACATCTATGTCAAAGTTGACAAACACCTTTGTCGAGTACATGCCTCCTCATCTTATGCTTTGCTTCATAGCAATAATCCGAGGGGTCTTTCTGCATCTTTCAAGGAATCGTGCATGATCTTGAGATATTCACAGGTTCCATTTGTTGGAAGACAGTCTTTGAAGTCATATTTCACTCCATTGAGTTAGCAAACAATAAATGATCATGGTGAGATAGGCGCCATTTGGTCAACTGGATAATGGCAGAGATGCAGCCTGCTTTAGGATACCATCTGGGAAAGCCTGCCTCTTCCTTTCTCATAACTTTGTCAAGGATCCCCTTGGTATGTGTGTAGATTATTCTCAAAGGTTTTTAGAGAGATGGGAAAGCAGCATAAATATGGGTCAGTAGTTAGTGGTAGTCTCTTGATTGCCTTTTGGGGAATTATAATAATGGCTTTGATTTCCCTTGCCCCAACCTTTTGGTAACCTTCTTTCTTTCAGATATAATACAAATAATAGCCAGCATTTATTTAGCATTTTAAGGTTTGCAAAGTACTTTACAAATATTAACTCATTTGATTCTCACCACAACCCATGCAGGTGCTGTTGTGATCTTCCTTTTATAGATAAGGAAACTGAGGCAGAGGGAGGTTTAGTGACTTGCTCCTGATCACCTAGCCAGCAGATGCCTATATGTAGTTATTATAAGGGTAAATGTGGCATCATAGAAAGAATATTGGATTTGGAATCAGGAGGTCTGGGTTCAAGGTCAGAAACTAGATTTGAACTCATCTTTCTGATGACTAGCCTAGTGCTCTATTTACAGTGCCACCTAGCTGCCTCTACATAGCTCAGCATCCCCGCCAAAACCCTCTCTTACATTCTGTCTTAGAATCAATACTAAGTATTGAATTCAAGACAGAAGAATGGTAATGGCTATATATTTGGGGTTAAGTGACTTGCCCAGGGTCACACAGTTAGGACATGTCGGAGGCCTCATTTGAACCCAGGTCCTCTTAATTCCAGGCCTGGCACTCTGCTCCTGCCTCTATATATCTTTATAACGTCCTCTTCTAAATTGCCATACTTCCAGAATGGACCTCTTCTGTGTGTATTCTTCAGCTAACTCAGCTGGGTGGATAGAATGCCAACCTTAGAGTCAGGAGGACCTGAGTTCAAATCCAGCCTCAGTTCCTTCATCTTTAAAATGAGCTGGGGGAGGAATTGGCAAACCATTCTAGTATCTTTGCCAAGAAAACCCCCAATGAGGTCACAAAGCATCAGGCACAACTAACTGATTGAAAAAAAATTTTTTGTCTTTTTTTGGTTTGTTTTCTTTACTATCATTTTTAATTCCCCAAATTGTATGCTAGGAATAGTGATGTTAGAGCCCAAGTGGGGTGGTGGGCATATACTATTTTTGATGAAGAGAATAAAATGCTACTAAGCCAATATGAAAGTTTTCTCCTTGTGGTGTGGGTTCTTGAAGGTTATGCCAACAATAACGATAATGATGATGACTACAATGATGACTGTGACAACGGCAATAATAGCTAGTATTTATAATAGAAATTTAAGATTTGTAAAGAAGTTATTAGGCCCAACAGAGCTAGAAAGACTTTGAGTTTCGCTTTAGAGACAGATGACGCGTCCGTTATCCAATGACCATCCTGGCTGAATTCTGAGAAATTCATCACCATGTTGACCAAATGTCAAATGTTTTTGGGTGCAAGGTCTCTGAAAGAGTGAGTATGACATCAAAGAAGTTATATAGACTCTGTGATGGTGGGAGTAGCCCTCATATGAATGAAATGAGAGATCCCTAAAGTCCAGAAATGGTCCCTTGTCTCTCCCTCCTCAACTTTGCCTCTTAGAATTCCTCCTTCCTTCAAGTCTCAGCTCAGCTGTTGCCTTCAGTAGGAGGTTTTTCTTGCATCCCTCAGCTGCTAGAGCCTTCCCTTTAAAGGCTATCTTCTACCTACTCTCTATGTACCTTGCATGCACCTAGATCAATACCTGCTGTCACTCCCTACAAGAATGTAAGGTCCTTGAGGACAATAACTATTTCTGCCTTTCCAGAGCTTAGAAGAATACCCAGAACATAGGAGACACTTAAAAAATGCTTGTTGATTGAGCAAAGTAAATGTAATATGATAATTTAATAATGACATTTAATCATTTAAATAATAGCAATTTCTGTTGTCAAAAGAGGTGACCAAGAGAATTCATTTCAATTACTATTGACCCATATGTCTATTTTCCCATTCCTATAAATTTTTTAATGGCCACATTCTAGACAAGATGATGAAAGTCAGAGAAGGGAACTTGGCAGGCTTTTGAAGATGGTATTCTAAATCCACATCTTTATTGTGTCACAGCTGGCTGAAGGGTGTAGTTCTCCCTGCATCCATTGTTTGTGGACTAGAAAGAAATATCATTTGATCCAACACAGTGAAGCAACTCTTTGAAGGTTCTCTTCCAACAAAGTGTTTCCCATGCATTTGTCAAAGCTACACAATATTTCTTGAAAGATGTGCCAGAGATAACTTTGTTTGATGACTCGGGTTATAAATATCACCTGAGGCATCACACTGGGAGCCCTGAGCTTGCCAAAGGCGTCTGTCACCATTCTGGAGGGTGTCCAGGGCACTGTCCAAATAGAAGAGGGATTTTTCTATAGATGGAGAGGTTGATCGAGGTTGACCTGTTTGTGGATGACATTGTGACATCACTGTAAGACCTAACTGAGATCCAAGATTATTTAAAAAGGCTCAGCTTAACTATCTATCGACACAGAAAAAGACCCAATGGATAAAGAATGACTATTGTATAGACACTGCTATGTTGTTGGATGGATGATACCCCATAGAGTGGGCACATATATGATTATAGACCAGAGACCTAGAGCTAGAAGGGATCTTACTTTGTAGAAATAGATCAGGGAAGTTAACTAACTTGCCCAAGGTCCTACAGGTAGGAAGCCAAAAACATTTGTGAAATGTCTACTGTATGCTAGGCACCAGGCTAAGCACTGCGAATACAAAGAAAGACAAGACAGTCCCTCCAAGACTTAATATGAGCTAATGCAAAGTGAAGTGAGTAGAACATCATACACAGTAACAGCAACAATGTAAGGATGGTCAACTGTGAAAGACATGGCTACTCAGATCAAGATACTGATCTGAAACAATTCCAAAGGACTCATGAGGAAAAATGCCTCCAGAGAAAGAAAGATGAACTCTGAATGCAGAATGAAATATACTTTTCTTTCTTTCTCTCTCTTTCTTTCTTCCTTACTTCTCTTTCTCTTTCTTTCCTCTCTCTCTCTCCCTTCCTTCCTTTCTTTCTTCCTTTCTTCCTTTCTTTCTTTCTTCCTTCCTTTCTTTCTTCCTTTCTTCCTTCCTTCCTTTCTTTCTTTCTTTCTTTCTTTCTTTCTTTCTTTCTTTCTTTCTTTCTTTCTTTCTTTCTTTCTTTCTTTCTTTCTTTCTTTCTTTCTTTCTTTCTTTCTTTCTTTCTTTCTTTCTTTCTTTCTTTCTTTCTTTCTTTCTTTCTTTCTTTCTTCTTGTCTTCCTTTCCTCCATCCCTCCCTCCTTCTTTCCCCTCTCCTTCTCCTTCTCTCCCTCTCTTCTCTCTCTCCCTGTCTCCCTGACTTCCTCTCCCTTGTCTGGGTTTTCTTTTGTAACTTGATTAACATGAAAATATGTTTTGCATGATTTTGAATGTATAATCAATATCAAATTGGTTGCCTTCTCAAGAAGGGGAAGGAGTGGGAGGAAGAGAATTTAGAAATTTAAATTTTAAAAGATGAATGTTAAAATTTTTTTACATGTAATTGGGAAATATTTAACAAAACAAAAAGTATTATATTAAAAAAGACAGTCTCTGCTCTCCAAAAGCTTATGAATGGGGGAGAAAACACACAAGAAATTATATACAAATAAGACCTAGAAAGACTAAATTGGAACTAATCAGCAGAGGGAAGGCACTAGGATGAAGGGGCATCAAAATGTCTTTTTATAGAAGGTAGGATTTTGGCTGGGACATGAAGGAAGTCAGGGAAGCCAAGAGACTAAAGGAAGGAAGGAGAGTATTTCAAGCTACAGATGGGATTTGAACCCAGGTATTATGACTCCAGACTTTTATTATATATATATATATATATATATATATATATATATATTATACAATATTATGTAATATATGGCTATATAATATAATTATATATAATATACATTATATATACATATATACTCTTACCCTTGAAATATGCCACTTCCTTCTTTTGGATTAAAATTTGGATAATTTGGATTAAAAGAGACCATTCCAGGCCCAGGATTGAGAAAGAGGTGAACAAACTAAATTGCTTTTGGGAAACTAGGTGGGGCTTTTAAAGGATCCAAGCTTCTCCTTGGAACAAAAGCCCATCTTTGCAAAAGTAATACTCCTATAATGTTGCTGTATGGCTGGAGGCATGAAGTATTATAGTGTTCCAAGAATTTAAGTTGTGGGTCACCCCAAGGGCAACAGAGGAGTGTATGCGGTGCTCGAGGAGGCTGCAAATGTCACAGAGAACAGCACAAGATCAGTAGTTTAAAACAGAGGTGTCAGACACATGACTACATGCCTCCCACAACAGTCCCCAGTGTCGCCTGAACCAGATTAAATGTAATTGGAAAATATTTAACAAAATAAAGAAAAATACAACATAACATAGAAAACATTACGTTTAAAAACCAAGTCAATACGCAGCTCACAGGGATCCATAGGTAGGGGCCCCTTTGCATTTGAGTTGAACATTATTGCTTTAAAGAATGTCAGAAGACTGGAAAAGGAGATGAGGGGATCATGCTGGGGTAAGAGCTGGCAATCATAGGATCATCATTTTAGTGTAAGAAGGGAGCTCAGAGGCCCCCAAGCTTAAGTCCCTCATTTTCTAAAGAGGAGGGAAAAAATTAAAATTAAAAAGAAAAATAAGGAAATGAAGAAGAAGAAAAAAGATAAAAAGGAGGAAAATTAGGTAAAGAAAAGTTAAGTGACTTATGTAGGGTCATATAGTTAGCTGGTAAGTGTGAAAGGCAGGATTTAAATTTGGGTCTTCCTGATTACAAGTATAGCACACTATATACTGTTGTCTAGCTCCTTCAATAAAAATTATGGCAATATTATATATATTATATATATATATTAATGGAGAGAGACAGATGAAAAGAGAGAGCAAGGAGAGAGAGATGGAGTGAAAGAGGGGAGAGAGGAAAGAAATGGAAAGATATATATGTAAAGAAATGAGAGGGAGAGAGACAGATGGGGAAAGAGAGAGGAAAAGAGAGAGATGAAGAGAGGAGAGAGACAGAGACAGAGGGACAGAGACAGAATGAGAAAGACAGAGAGAAAGAGGAAGGAGGGAGAAAGATAGAGCGAGAGGAAGAGAAGGAAAGAGAGAGAAAAGGAGAGAGAGAAAAGGAAGGAGGGAGAGGGAGATAGAGAGGGAGAGAGAGAAATAGAGACAGAAAGTAAGAGGGAGAAGAGGTGAGAGAGAGAGAGGGAGAGGGAGGAGAGGAGAGACAGACAGACAGACAGAGAGATAGAGGAGAGAGAGATGGAGGAGAGAGAAGAGAGACAGACAGAGAGGGAGAGAGATAGGGATAGATAGAGACAGAGAGAGGGAGGAGAGGAGAGAGATAGAGAGAGGGAGAGAGAGACAGAGAGAGGGGAAGAGGGGGAGAGAGAGTAAAGAGAAGAGAGAGAGACAGAGAGGGAGAGGGAGAGACACAGAGAGAGAGAGAGACAGAGAGAGAAAGAGGAAGGAGGGAGAAAGAGAGAGAGAGGAAGAGAAGAGGAAGAGAGAGAGGAGAGAGAGGAAGGAGGGAGAAAGATAGAGCGAGAGGAAGAGAAGGAAAGAGAGAGAAAAGGAGAGAGAGAAAAGGAAGGAGGGAGAGGGAGATAGAGAGGGAGAGAGAGAAATAGAGACAGAAAGTAAGAGGGAGAAGAGGTGAGAGAGAGAGAGGGAGAGGGAGGAGAGGAGAGACAGACAGACAGACAGAGAGATAGAGGAGAGAGAGATGGAGGAGAGAGAAGAGAGACAGACAGAGAGGGAGAGAGATAGGGATAGATAGAGACAGAGAGAGGGAGGAGAGGAGAGAGATAGAGAGAGGGAGAGAGAGACAGAGAGAGGGGAAGAGGGGGAGAGAGAGTAAAGAGAAGAGAGAGAGACAGAGAGGGAGAGGGAGAGACACAGAGAGAGAGAGAGACAGAGAGAGAAAGAGGAAGGAGGGAGAAAGAGAGAGAGAGGAAGAGAAGAGGAAGAGAGAGAGGAGAGAGACAGAGAGGGAGAGGGAGAGACAAGAGAGAGAGAGAGAGAGAGAGAGAGAGAGAGAGAGAGAGAGAGAGAGAGAGAGAGAGAGAGAGAGAGAGAGAGAGAGAGAGAGAGAGAGAGTAGCTTTAATATTTTATTTCATTTGGACTCAACCAACAGCTCTGGTGGAGGATTTCTGGGAGGCCATGGGCAAGAGTCACACAGGAGGAGAGAGAGAGGGTGCAGGATTTGTAGGGGTGATGGAAGTGCCTGTTATGAGATCCCAGCTGCATTTCAATGTTGATTATCATCGCTGTCACTGGTATCTCCTAACTGACTGATTGCAGAGAGAAAATAGTACAGCTTCCTGGATGATGAAGACCACTTCCCCCAGCCTCCCCCCACACCTTCTCTTCATCAATGTTTGTTTATTCCATTTTCTCTCCCAAGAGGTCAAGTCAACAAGCATTTCTTAAACCCCTGGACTGCTAGAGAAAAGTAAATCTGTATTCTCCTTGCTCAGACTCCAGGGAGGCAACACTCTTTTCCTGGCTAGTTAGATGAATCAGGGTAGGGCTGGGGTGGAGGAGGAGGGGCAGTCACCTACGTTTGGTGCAGACAATTTTGGGCCGGTCCCACTTTCCATTGCTGTGACACTTGATGGTGGCCACGTGGTGCTGAGTGAAGCCCTTGTCACACCGGTAGCGCACACTGGAGTGGATACTGTACTTGGCCTTCCGAGGGCCGACGGGCGAGGCGTTCTCCACCGCTGGAGGGGGGCCACATAGCACTGAGGACACAGGGGCCAGCACCCAGTCAGAATGGGTCAGAGGACAAGCCCAGGGTCAGGCTGGGCCAGAAATGAAAATGCCTTGTGTCAAGGGGTATGTGGGTGTGTAGGCAAGGGGAGAGGACCCACCTCTGGAAAAGGTGGGGTAACTAGCCCTAGGAAAGACTTCCCTTAGCAGCAGGCTGCTCCATTCTCTAGGCTTGGTATTTTCTGATGGAAATACAGGGAATGTCAGCATTGGAAGGGACTTTAGAACATGGGGAAGGGAGAGACCAGGGGCCCCTAAACAGGGCTAAGATCTGTACGTAAGACCATTTGCCTACGGAACAGAGATAAATAGAACGCTTGACCTGTGATGCATGAACACAAGCTAAATGTTGATGTGTGGGCCATGATGGATACACATGGAGTGTGGGTAGACATACCTAGACATACCCGTGATATGCATGCCTCTGTGTGTGTATGTCCTCTACTGGTCTGAATATAAGATTCCGCCATTTTTATCACCGTAATCCATCCCACTCATTTGCCCACTCCCACACGCAAGCACCTCTTAACCTTCAGCTTGGCTGTAACGTAGCGGATTTGCAGAATGCTATGGGAGTGGGGTGAGCTGATGGTTCTGGTTGACATTTAGAATGATATGTAATACAGTAAGTGATGAGTGGGGTTGAATTACAGGGCTTTGAAAGTCTTTTCCAATCTATGATTCAATGACCTTAGAGGCCATCCAGTCTAACCATTCCATTTCACAGGGAAGGAAAGGGACATATGTGGAAGGGAAAAGACTTACCCAAGGTCATATAACCCAAAACAAGAGCAGAGATAGGACCAGAACCCAAGTTCCGCGACTCCCAGATCAGAGCTCCCTGTATTCCACCATGGGTCTTCGGATTCTATCCTTTTCTGGATCCCCCAGTATGGCCCTCTCGCCCCTCTAGCCTATCCCACCCCTTTAGCTTCCCGGGGTCTTGTGTCTGGAGCGGCTGCTGTTACCTGTGCCTTTCTTACAGACGTAGGGAAGGTTGTAGTTACAGGGGACGTCGTTCCAGCGGCCACTCTCATGGGCCACCATCACCACACAGTCTTCCCCACCTGCAAAGAAGTTATCTGGCTGCTTCTCCCGCCAATTTTCATATTGCTGTTGGGTCAGAGGAAAGGGAGAGTGTCAGCCCTATCTCTGTTAGAGAGAGAGAGTTCTTCTGTTCTTTACATCCATTCTGGCTTAGGATGCCTCTCCCAAGGCCATTGCCAAACGTGGAGAGTCCCTGTTTAGCCCTTAGCTCCCTGGAGAGGGGAGAGAGAAACCATGGCTCTTACTTCTTTCTTGCCCTAGGACTGGCTTCAGGACCACAGGCTCCCACTGGGAATTTTGGTTCTCAAAGGGACCTTAGACAGCATCTAATTCCCTACTTTCACTTTATAGAATAGTCCTAGAGGAGGGAAGTGATTTGACTGGAACTCTGTTCTTTTGACTCTCAGTTTAGGACCCTTATACATCCTCATTCCCTTCTGCCATTCCTATAGCAGCTGTACTCCTCCAGAGAGCCCCAGACTCAGTCCCCTTTTCCCCAGGGCCAAATCAGGGGATTCAGACCTTGCTGCCACTCACTGACTCCCCCTCTTTCAGCTCACCAGGCCTGTGTTGTCTGTCCACTGGAAATCCCGCTCCACAATCCGGTCATTGAGCCCGATCCAGGTGTTCTCATGGCCGAAGCCTAAGGAGGGAGGTGCCCCAGCCCAGGGGATGGGGGAACAAGGCCATCACTGGGGATCTAGGCCAGTGGGATCCCCCATATGCCCAAGCGGAGTAGGTTAGGGGTCACCATGAATCCCACCACCTGAGGAGAGTTTGTGCAGAGACCACTGATGAGCAGCCACTGTGCCAGGATTTGGGGGTCCTTGGATTCAACCACAGCAATAACAGTGCTTTTTTTTACAGTGCTTTAAAGCTTACAACACACTTTTCTCAGAGACCTCTGAGGCAGGAGATAAAAGAATCCTCCTCATTTTACATCCAAGGAAACTGAGGCTCAGATTGATCCAGTCACATACTGAGAAGCGCTGCCTCTGATTTGACTGGATCTTCCTGGCTGTTCCTCCATCTCCAAAGGTCCCACCCAGGTCCCTCCTCCCCATTCCCAACTCCAGGGTCCCAGGCCCATACTATTGATAAAGCCATGTTCCTCAAGAGAGTGGATACTGGTGAGGTGGCCAGCTCGGCGGCGGCAGTCTCTCTCTGCATCCTCCCAGGCCCGTCGGTGGGCAAAGTATCGATAGCAGTGTCCCTGGAATTTGTGCCAGCTGTGATCACAGCCTTCTGTGTCTGGGGCCAGAAGCGGGAGGTGATATTTAGAATCCCTGACCTGGAAGCTTCTACTCTTTCACCCCTCATCCAACCACTTCCCCACCTACCCAAAGCTTGGGCCCCAAGAAGCCAAGGCACCATTCCAAAGTTACACAGCAAATGATCAGCAACTGGAATTGCCAGGCCCAGCTCCCACCCTCCACCAGCTCATGAGGGCTCAGCTTCTTCCATCCATCCTATCCCCTCTCAATGGCCCAGCCAAGTCTGGGGGCTTAGAATATTGAATTTCTCTTGCTGGAATATTTCTAGCATCTGGCAAATCCTGAATGAATCACAGATCAAAAGATTTGGAGGAGGTCATCACTAGAAGAGACCTCACTGAGGAGTCCAAATTCCTCATTTTACCAAGGGAGAGCCTGCAGATGGAGTTAGAGACTTCTCTGAGGTCACATAAGTAGCTAAAGGTAAATGGGGGACTGGAAACCAACGTCCCCGACTTTCATGCCAGAGCTGTCTTCACTGTACCATATTGCCTCTTTGGGGGGCTTGGATATTGAGTCACAGCTGCTTTCTTCTCAAAAGACCCCAATTCCCTACCTGCAGGAACTAGAAACATGGATTCATCCAACCACCCAAAGCCTTCTGAGCCCCAGACCTTTATTATACTTTCATACAAGCTTCCTGAGAATTTCCCATCTTTCCTGGGCTCCCTATAGCCCTTTCACGAAACTCTCACCCCCTAATGGTGCCTACTTTCCCTCACCGATCCCCAGTCCCCCTTATGGTACCTCATTCCGTTCACCAAGTTCCATCTCCCACATAGAGCCCCAGTTCTTCTCACTGCACCCCCTCATCAGTGAGCCCTTGCCTCTCCATCCTCCTTCCCCTTAGTGAGCCCACTTTCCTACAGTGACCCACTCTCAATTCACTGTGTCAGAGAAAAGGGGGGATGCTTAAGGGGAAACCATTTGGGGTTCAGAACTCTGTCCCCTTTTGAGGGTCATTTCCCTTTCCTTCTTTCTTGATACCTTGCTTGAGTTAATTCCATCTCCTCTTCCATACTGAGCCAGAGGCAATGGCCACCCTGGGGATCCTCTCTTCTCCCTTCCAGGGCTGGTTTCAGGTTGCTTTTAGCAAGGTCTAAGATAGCAGTAAATGGGATGGGGGAGGGAGGAGCATGGAATCTTATTCCCTTTGGAGAAGGAGAGGTGGTGCCCAGGGTGGACTGGTGGGGGGCTCCTGGGCCTTGGACTGGACTGGTGGGGCTCCTGAGGTGGGTTGGGGTAAGGATGAAGAAACGACCTCACCTTTGTCACAGAGGCTTCCGCCATAACTGGGCAGACACAGGCAGATGAAGGAGTTGACTTCATCGATGCAAGTCCCCCCATTTAGGCAAGGGCTTGACAGGCAGTCATCGATATCTGTGGAGGAGACGGTGTCGGGTTCAGAAAGCAGCCTCCTTTCCTCCCTCAAGCCTCCTCCTCCACTTCCCTTCAGCCCCCAGTTCCTGAGCTATGCCAAAAGCAGAGACCATGACCCTGCAATCTATCCCCTCCCCCTGGGTGGCTTTCCAGCAGATGGAGAAGGCAGCTCCATAAGCAATTAGCATTAATTAGGGCCCCACAAGAGCTGCCAAGAATAAGCAGGCTCTGGGCAGGAGGAGGGAGGGGATGGAGGGGCCAATGCAGGCTTCAGGCAGGGAGGGATATAAGTCTAATGCATCCCCTCCACCCCCAAAACTCTCCAGGATTGAGGCAAGAGCCAGATTCTGTAAAGAATCACAAAACCACAGAACGTTAGCACTGGACCATCTCCTCCAATCCCATCATTGTACAGATGGGGAAACTGAGGCCCAGGGAGGGTCTTGCCCCACCCCAGGACACACAGTAAAATAATGGCAGAGCGAGGACTAGAATCCTGAGGGGAGGGGGACAGGCTCCAGGGTCAAGAATTCAGAGAACAAGGCACAGTTCTGTCCCTACACACCCTCATGGAAAAGGACAGTTAAGTCAGGCTTTCATCCCTCTGTCTGGTCTACTCTGTGGCTCCCAAGGGTTTCCTTGGAGACATGGCAGCACTGAACTGGAACCACCTCTAAGAAGCTTGCTGCTTGGTTGGTGAGAGTGTTATAGAGGTTGATTTATCGGAGGGTGATGAGGCAGTATAGGGGAGAGGAAAAGAGGGTTGCATTTGGAATCAGAAGACCCCAGTTCAAATCCTGCCTGTTTATGTGATCCTTAGCTTTAAAGTGAGGGGTTGGGACTGGATGGCAACTAAGGTCTCTTCCACCACTAGAGTGAAGATCCAATGATTGGGCTGCAGCCTTCTTTGGTCCGAATTGTTCTTTGAGTCTCCAACCTCATGAAGTAGTGGAAAGGGCACTGGTTTTGGTCTCATGGGATCACAGAGTTGGAAGGGCCCTTAAGTGTAATCAAGTCCAACTTCTTCACTTTACAGATAAGGAAACTGAGGCCCACAGAGCAGAAATGACTTGTTCAAGGTCATACAGAAAAGAACAGAAGAAGCTGGGATCTGAATCCAGGTGCTTCTGACTCTAAATCGGTTGTACCAGGTATTCTTACAAGACCTGAGTTCAAATCCCAGCTGTTTTCTTTGCCACCTATAGGACTTTCAGCAAGGCACATCCCCTGTTTCCTCACCCATAAAGTGAGAAGGGATTTCTAATGTTTTTTCTAATGCTCCATTCTATAATCTCGAAAACTCCATGTTATTTGCAGTCAGTTTTGTGCTGGAGTGGCTTTTGAGAGCCAGTGGTTAAATCACTGGTCAGAAATCAGTAAATATTACAAACCAGGCTTGGTTTGTTGTTTTGTTGACTGTTTAGACTTAATAAAGTGATGGGGAAAATGTTAAGAAGGAAGATTAAACTTTAAAATGTGTTGTATGCCTTTCCCCACTCCCTAGAAAGTTGGTTGTTAAATGTTTACCAACGTATTTCTATCTGCAGCTGAACTCTTCAATATCTTCATGATCTTTACTTGCTGGTGGATGCAGAAGAGAGCTCTGAACTTGGGGGGCAGAGGGGAGTCCTGATCCTGATCCATGTCCTGTTCTGTCCTCTAACAGGCTGTGTGTGCATAGGCAAGGCTTCCTGTCTCTGATCCTCAGCCTCTTCCAAAGGTCCCCTCTGAGTCTAAGGGTCTGTGGTTGCCTAATTCATCTGGCTGGCTCCCCCTCAGGCTGCATGTAGGCTCCAGAGGACAGGAGTCAGTCTCCTTCTTCAAGATGGCGGGTGGTACATGAGTTGGCAGAGAGGGCAAAGTTTCAAGAAGACACTCACCAATCTCACAGTTCTCCCCCGTGAAACCATGGTCACAGCTGCAGCCAAAAGTACTATTATTGGCTTGGCACGTGCCTCCATGAAGGCAAGGATTGTTCTCACAGGGGTTGGCTGGAACTGGAAGACAGAAGCTTGAGAGTAAGCAGGGGCGCCTACCTGCCCACCTCAGCCCAGACCCAATTCCAGCCACTTGGCCTCCATGAATCCTCAGAATGTGCCAATGGTAGCCAGAAGAGATGATCTGAAAGTCTTGGTGGGATGATACCAGCCTGCAAGTCTGCTTCTCTCCCCCATCCTCAATGACTCTGCCTTTGTCCTCTCCCCAACAGAACGAAGGCACAAGCTTTTCTTTTCTTTTTTTAAAGCCGTACTTTATGTCTTAGAATCAATACTGTGTATTGGCTCCAAGGCAGAAGAGTGGTAAGGGCTAGGCAATGGGGGTTAAGTGACTTGCCCAGGGTCACCCAGCTGGGAAGTGTCTGAGGTCACATTTGAACCCAGGACCTCCAGTCTCTAGGCCTGGCTTTCAATCCACTGAAATACCCAGCTGCCTTCCCCTGCCCAAACAAGCTTTTCTAAAGCACCTCCTATGAGCTGGGCATTGTGTTAGATGTGGGGGATACAATAAGGCAATCCTTGCCCTCAAGGAATTCATGTTCTATGAGACATAGGTTTGGCCCAGGGTTAAAAAGGTTCTTTTTTTAAAACTTCAATTAAGAATTTATTCTCTCTCCCCTCTCTCTCCCTCTCCTTTTCCCTCTCCCTCTCCCTCCCTCTCCCACCCCCTCTCCCTCCCTCTCCTTCTTCCTCTCTCTCTCTCCTCCCCTCTCCCTTTCCCTCTCCCTCTCCCTCTCCCTCTCTCTCCCTCTCCCACCCCCTCTCCCTCCCTCTCCCTTTCCTTCTTCCTCTCTCTCTCTCTCCTTCTCCTTTTCCTCTCCCTTTCCCTCTCTCTCCCCCTCTCCCTCCCTCTCCCTCTCCTTCTTCTCTCTCTCTCTCTCTCTCTCTCTCTCTCTCTCTCTCTCTCTCTCTCTCTCTCTCTCTCCTTCTCCTTTTCCTCTCCCTTTCCCTCTCTCTCCCCCTCTTCCTCCCTCTCCCTCTCCTTCTTCCTCTCTCTCTCTCTCTCTCTCTCTCTCTCTCTCTCTCTCTCTCTCTCTCTCTCTCTCTCTCTCTCTCTCTCTCTCTCTCTCTCTCTCTCTCTCTCCAACATTGACAAGAAAAAGAAAACACTTAGAACCCTTGTAAAGATAACAAGTTGCAAAACAAATTCTCTTGGAAGGTTCTGAGCACAGCTTGCCCCGAAATGACTCCTCTTCCAGAAGATCACTCCCACCCCATTCCCAACATGCCACCCCCCTTTCTTATCTGTACTCTTCTTTTCCCCTGGGAACAAGCGTCCCAACTCTGTCTTGTTTGGATTCCAAGAAACAAAATTAACATCATCACTACCGCCATCACGAATGAAAACACAACTGTCATTTAAATGACATTTTAGAGGTTTGCAAAACTCTCTAAAGAAATGATCTCATTATGGCTTCTCAGCTACCCAGTGAGGAAGAGAGCTGCAGTGATTTATCATGCCCATTTTACAGCTGGGGAAAATAGAGGCCAGCTTCAAAGCCAAGTCTCTTCTGGCTCCAGATTTGATAGGCTTCCCTGGGAGTGTCACTGAAGTGAGGATGGGGGCCATCTTTCTCTACTTAGTGGTCACTTTCTTAGCTCTCTTCCCCCACAGCTGGGCTTCAGGCAATCTGTCTCCCTGTACCCTGGCATACTTTTTTAAAACCCTTCCCTCTTGGAATCAATACTGTGTATTGGTTCCAAGGCAGAAGAGCGGTAAGGGCTGGGAAATGGGAGTTAAGTGACTTGGCCAGGGTCACACAGCTGGGAAGTGTCTGAGGCCAGATTGAACCAGAATCTCCCGTCTCTGGGCCTGGCTCTCCATTCACTGAGCCACCCAGCTGCTTCCCTGGTATCCTTTTGAGAAAAAGATAGACAAAACCCATCATATAATGATTCTGATGCAGGTCCTGCAGGAAGAAATGGCCCTTCCTTTGGGATGACTGCTGGGACAGTACAGGGCCACAGCTGTGTGTTTTTCTCCCCAATCATAGGCCTGTAGCCAAGGGACCACAACTCTGAATCATTCTGGATGGAACCAGGTCTCTCTGAGAGGGCTGCTGGGAGAGATACTCTACTGAGATTTTGATGACCCATCCTGGGAGAGGTGAATTTGGGGGGGTGCTGTCACAGACAGTCTCCCAATCAGACACACACACACACACACACACACACACACGTACGCACACTCATTCTCACACACTCATACACACTCACATCTACCCTCACACAAACATGCACACATTCACATGCACTCACACATGCTATCACACACTCACACACATACACACACAATCTCACCATCACCTGGGCACTTACACCAACAATGGGGGGGACCCTTAGAACACTGAATGTTAGAACGCAGAGGAACCTCAGGAACATATTCCATGTCAGAGCTGCAAGGGTCCTGAGCAAACAGAACATTGGAATTTGGGGTCCTTTTCTCTCCTGCCTCTGCCAGAGGTAATGGCTAGACGGGGGAAAGTCTGGGTGATGGTGGAAGGAGGCAGTATTCCTTCTCTGGCCCTTAGCAGCTAGTTTTTGCTTCCTTCCTTGATTTCTCTGATCTGCTCCTGGTCATTTCCTTCCCTCACACTGTCCGGCATTTCCTTCTTCCCTATTGTCCACACTGCCCAGCACCCACGGGCGGCTCCTATCCCAACCCAATCCAGTGACCTCCTCTCCCACTACCTCCCGTCCAGGCTCCCAATGCTGCCACTCCTTCAGCAGGCGGCGTGGGCCCCACAGATGCCTCAGCAGATGGCATGAGCCTGGGCATCAATTACTCCTTCTCTAATTAGTTGACTGACTTTAAGCCATCTCTCCCCCGAGGGAGATCAGCATTCTGGCCTGGCCGGAAGAGTATCTAGGCAGGGGGGAGGGAAGGGGGACCCAGCTCCCCGTAGCTCAGTCCTTTCATGTTAGGGAGACACAATTGTTTGGCACCCGTGGACTGGGCAGGAAAAAAAAGGAGTTGGACTTCAGACTCACAGGGTGGGAGATCCCTCTGCTGACCCTAAGCTCGCCTCCCACCACAGGCAGCGGTGTGGGGGGTATAAGGCAGAGCTGACCCTCCCCAGCCCAGAGGGGCAAGGAGAGCTCCAGAAGGTTCTGTCGCTTGCCCAGAGCCCTTTCCTCTCTCAGCAGCTCAGCCAAGAACACATATGCCCTATTTCTCTTCCCTTTCAGTCAATTGTTATGATAAAAGGGTGGAGACTGCCAAGGAAATCGATTCCACAGTCAGGCATGGCGTGTCCTGTCCCTCCCAGGGATTCAGAGGGACACAGAGACAGCGATGCAGAGGAGGCAGGTGATCCAGGGCAGTCTACCATCTGTGCCCCCCATGGCCCCAGCTGTGGAGATACAGGAGCATCTGTGGAGGTTCTTCTTTAAACCTCACTCTATGTCTTAGCACTAATTCCAAGAAGAGTAGCAAGGGCTAGGCAGTTGGGGTTAAATAATTGCCCAGGGTCACCCAGCCAGGAAGTGTCGGAGGCCAGATTTGAACCCAGGTTCTCCCAACTCCAGGCCTGGCACTCTATCTACTGTGCTGCCTAGCTGCCCTACTGTGGAGGTTCCTCAGGCTTTCCCTGAACCCCTGATTTTAAGCACATCACATATGTGGGAGTTAGATGCTATTATTATACCCATTTTATAGAGGAGGAAGCTGAGGTGGAGAGAGGTAAAGTGACTTGTATAGGGTCACACAGTAAGTATCGGCGTAGAATTTGAACTCAGGTCTTCCTCAGTCCAAGACCAGCACTCTACTCCATAGTGTACCACCCATGATATTGTGTAAGTATCTAGGGTGATGGATGGCATCTGTGACTGAAGCTATAGATGTGACTGAACATTCAGCCACTTGTTCTGAGGCTGACAGTGTCTAAGACTGACCTTCCCATTGCCTGCGTAATTGTGTGTTTCTCAAAGAATCCTCAAAGCCATTTCCATAAGGTGGCAACATGTAGATCTGAAAGGGACTTGAGAGATAATCTAGCACAAAACCTTCTTTTCTTGGATGGGGACCTGAGGCTTGGGGAGAGAAAGGACTTGCTCAAGATCACACAGGTAGGGAGGATTCAAACCCAGCTTCTTAGCCTTGAGATTCAGCCACCTTTCCAAGACACCATCCTGCCATCCATCTCCAGTCAAAGATAACTCTAGGGCGAGACTTCTTGGCTTGGATTTCAGGGGGCTCTTCAACTCGGATGGAGGAGACAACGGCATCTTTACTTCAACATAATTAGTTCTTGTAATCTTAAGGATTTCGGTTTGTGACTTTAAAACAGGATTCTTTTTTTTTTTTTTTAACTCTCACCTTCTGTCTTAGAAGCAATACTGTGCATTGGTTCCAAGGCAGAAGAGCAATAAGGGCTAGGCAATGGGGCAAAGACCAGGGTCACACAGCTGGGAAGGGTCTGAGGTCAGATTTGAACCCAGGACCTCTTGCTCCAAGTCTGACTTTCCATCCATTGAGCTACCCAGCTGTCCCCTAAAAACAGGATTCTGAGAAGGGGGCTGTGGGCTTCTCTAGACTGGTTGCCCCTGGCATCTAGGACACAGGAAGCAGTCAAGAACCCCTGCTCTAGGTCACAAGTCCCTTGGAGCACCAGCAGGCTGGAGAGAATCATGTACACAGGGGCTGTGCTCACACATGCTGCTGAGCCAACATGTGTGTGTGTCCAGGTCTGGTCTGTGTCTGGCAAGCATGGGCCCATGTGGGAGGCTTGTGGAGCCACCCTCTCTCACCTGCCCACGGAACTGCAATGACTCAGGCGCTCTTTCCAGCGCTGATTACTATTTTCATATTCATTTGCATTTCTGCCAGGAGAGACTGTCTGTAGCTCCCTAAGTTGCTTCACACCCTTCCCCCATATGAAGTTTCCTTCCACCCCACCAGCAATGGGGCCAAAAGACTGCTTCTTCCTGCCTGCTCCACAGGGGCTTAGCAGGAGACCAGTGGGACACTGGAGCCGTTGGTCTCTAAGATCCCTTTCTACCTTGACTACATTCCATGCTCTAAGTTCTAAGAACCCTTCCAGCTCTGATATGCTCTATTCTATATTCTATGGCCTCTTTAATGCTCCTTCTGTGTTCTAAGTCCCTCCCAGCTATCACATTCTGTGTTCTAAAGTCCCTCTTAGTTCTGACATTCTGTGTTCTAAAGTCCATCTTAGTTCTGATATTCTATGTTCTAAAGTCCCTCACAGTTATCACATTCTATGTTCTAAAGTCCCTCCTAGTTCTGACATTCTGTGTTCTAAAGTCCCTTCTAGCTATCACATTCTATGTTCTAAAGTCCCTACTAGTTCTGACATTCTGTGTTCTAAAGTCCCTCTTAGTTCTGACATTCTGTGTTCTAAAGTCCATCTTAGTTCTGATATTCTATGTTCTAAAGTCCCTCCTAGTTCTGACATTCTGTGTTCTAGAGTCCCTCTTAGTTCTGACATTCTGTGTTCTAAAGTCCATCTTAGTTCTGATATTCTATGTTCTAAAGTCCCTCACAGTTATCACATTCTATGCTCTAAAGTCCCTCCTAGTTCTGACATTCTGTGTTCTAGAGTCCCTCCTAGTTCTGACGGTCTGTGTTCTAAAGTCCCTCTTAGTTCTGACATTCTGTGTTCTAAAGTCCATCTTAGTTCTGATATTCTATGTTCTAAAGTCCCTCACAGTTATCACATTCTATGTTCTAAAGTCCCTCCTAGTTCTGACATTCTGTGTTCTAAAGTCCCTTCTAGCTATCACATTCTATGTTCTAAAGTCTCTCATAGTTCTGACATTCTGTGTTCTAAAATCCCTCCTTAGTTCTGACATTCTGTGTTCCAAAGGCTTACTCAGCTCTGACATTCCTTGTTCTAAGTCCTAAAGGCTCTTCCAGCTCTGATATACTATTTTCTAGATTCTATAGCCTCTTTCAATGCTGACATTCTGTGTTCTAAGTCCCTTGCAGTGGTCACATTCTATGTTCTAAAGTCCTTCTTAGTTCTGACATTCCATGTTCTAAGATCTTTTCCAGTTCTGACATTTCATATGCTAAGAACCCTCCAAATAATCACATTCTAAATTCTAAGTCCCATCCAGCTCTGATATTCTGTGTTCTTACTAAAGCTCATCCCTCCACCATAGCCTTTAATCAGACTCCATCCAGCCTCCTTCAGAGCCACATTACAAACCTCAGCAGTCTTTGCTGCTCTTGATCACTCCCTTCTCCTGGACATACAAAAAGACCCCACATTCTCCTGCTTCTCTTCTAACTCCCATTAATGGGTATGTTTCCCAAAGATCCATCCTGGGACTCTTTTTCCTACACTTTCTCCTTTGGCAATCTCACTCATTCCCACCACTTGGTCCTACCAACTCTTTCCCAGAAAACTCTAATCTCAGTCTCTCATCTCGGCTGAGCCCCAGCCTCCCATCTCCAACTATCTTCAAGAAGTAGCTTCACTAGAGAACCACAAAATTGTGTATATCCTTAGCCACAGCAATACTATTGCTGAGTCTAATTCTAAGGAGATCAGGGGAAAAGGAAATGCTCCAATATATTTATAGCAGCTCTTTTTGTGGTGGCGAAGAACTGGAAATCAAGGATCTCCTTAATTGGGATTAATTGTCCATTAATTGGGGAATGACTAACCAAGTTGTGGCATATGATTGTCACAAGAAACAACAAGCAGTTCAATTTTTTTAAAACCTAGAAAGAACTACATAGGATAATGAAGACTGAAACAAGTAGAACCAAGAGACCATTATATATAGCTACAGATTTAATATTTGGAGAATAATTTGTGAATGTTCTCCTCTAGAGAATGAACTGAGAAGTGGAAACAGGAAAGATGCCATCAATCTACTTTGTCAGATGTTGCCTTCTATGATATAGGAGGGGAAGGAGGGGCTGAATAAGATAAATATAAAGAAAATATTTCTAAAAGAAAAATATTTACATGCAAAAAAAGAGAGAAGTGGTTATACAGATGTCCCAACAGCACTTCACACACAATATGTCCAAATCTGAGCTCATTCCCTTTCTCTTTAGACTCAGTGTCAATAGCACTCTCCAACCTCTCATTTAATCAGTCTACTTTGTATATGACCCTTTAGAGTTATCTTTAATTATTTGTTCTCCATCACATGGAACAAGACACTTAATCTGTCCCAGACTCAATTTCTTCTTCTGTAAAATGAGGATGTTGGATTAAATTACTCCTACATTTCCTTTGGTTCAAAGTCTATGATCAATGTGTTTTCATAGACCATCAGTTACTAATCCATAGCATTTACTGAGATTATGGTGTGGGGGCAGCTAGGTGGCTCAGTGGATAGAGAGCCATGCCTGGAGTCTGGAGGACTTGGGTTCAAGTCACAACCCTATTTGTCTGATCATTGGTCTCCTCTCTTAAGAGTTGTTATTTGGGGCAGCTAGGTGGCTCAGTGGATCTAGAGCCAGGTCCTGGGTTCAAATCTGAACTCAAACACTTCCTAGCTGTGTAAGTCACTTGACCCCCATTGTCTAGCCGTTACTGCTCTTCTGCCTTGGAACCAATACCCGGTCTTGATTATAAGATGGAAGGTAAGGGTTTGTTTGTTTTTAGAAATATATTAGAAATATATATTTAGAAATAATAGAAAATATTTTTCTATGTATTTTCTGATTTTAAAAAAATGTGTCCATAGCTTTATGATAGTCCTGGCAAAGATGCAAAATTTAGCTAAGCTACAATAAAACTTGCCCATCTGGAAGGTACAAGTTAGTAGAGAATAAGACAGAGCATTAATTATATTATACCACAGGGCTATTAAGTTCATTAGAGAGTTGTAAAATGAGGTGTTCTGTGAGATTTGAAGAAGAGTGTTACCAACCAGGGAAATTAAGAAAGACTTCTTGGAAGAGGTAGATTTTTGGGTTGCCTTTTAAAAGAATTTAATAAGAAAAGTTGGGAGACAAGGGACACTTCCCAGACTGGGCAGAGGCATGGAAGTCTGGGAGTGCATGGCATGGTTTTGAGTTTTAATTTGAGGAAGGGGGAGTGTCATAAATGTGTACAATTTGGCAAAGAGTATGTGGAAGGGAGTGAAACATGATAAGGCTATTAAGACAATCCTTTCTAGGTCTTGAATGTCAAAGAGTGACTTTTATTTGGAGGCAATAGGGAGCCACAGCAGGGGAAGGATGTAACTTGATTATGCATTAAAAAACATTTCTTTAGAGAGGAATGAAGGATTAGCTGGAGAAAGAAATGAGTATGGGGTAGGGGGGCTGCACTGGGATGATGGCAATGGGAATAGAATGGAGAGAAGGGATGTTGTAGAGAAGGAGCTGATAGGACTTGGTAACAGAGTAGGTGTCAGTGTTGAGACGAAGGAAAGTGCCAGGGATAAACTCGAGGTTAATGCCATAAAAGACCAAATGAATGGCAGGTTCAGGAGGAAACTTGAAGAGCTCGGTTTTGGACATGTTGAAGTGTCAGTGAGACCTCTGGGTAGATGGAGACCTCAGTTAGAAATGTGGGTCTAGAGTTCAGAAGTGCGGTCACGACTAGAGGCATCGTGTAGATTAGGGAGTCATCTGCAGAGAGGTAGACAGGTCTTTGGTGAAGAGACACTTTAATGGGTTTGGAAAAGGATGAGGAACAAAAGAAACAGTTGGGGGTGGGAGGAACAGGGAGGTAGGAGTAGAACCAGGAGAATGTACTGCTTCTGAAGGCAAAGAAGGAGTGAGTATTCAGTTAGAGGGGTTGCTCAAAAGTGGGCAAATTTGCAGAGAAATCAGGAAATGATAAGGCTTAGAAAAAAGTCCATTTTGGATTTGATGATTATAAAGTTACTGGTGACTCTGTTGGTGTTAAGTTGTTTTTTAAGTTGTTTACTACTCTGCATGGCCACAGTTGGGGTCTTCTTGTCAAATATAATGGAGTGGTTTGCCATTTCCTTCTCTGGCTCATTTTACAAATGAGGAAACTGAGGCAAATGGCATTAAGTGACTTAGTCAAGGTGACATAGCTAGTAAGTGTCTGAGGCCAGATTTGAACTCACAAAGTTCAGTCTTTCTGACCCCAACTGCTGACTTTAAAGAAGGTCATTTTGGTGACCCAATGAAATGTTATAACTCCTCTAGTACCTAGCACAGAAACAGAGAAGTTGTTCAACGAGTGTTTGGTGAATTATCTGAAGGAATGATTGAAGGTTCCCTACGGCTCTAATATTAGATGTCTTAAGATGATTCATAGTTCTAACATTCTATGTTCTATATTCTACAGTCCGTTCCAATTCTGCTATTCTTTAATGCTATGATTTTTGGTGAAATTCTGGCCTCTGCCCCAAACAATGCATCACCACGGGGTCCAATTCCATCCTAAATTTTCTGCCTATGGTGTGCATGGAACATTTGGTCTGCTAGATTGGATGGCAGGAGTCTTGGGCTGGAATTCTAGGGACCGAGGTCTCATGACCTTTTTCCCCTAGGAGAGTCAAAGAGAAGTGAGAAAAGAGGAAGCAGAAGGAGGAATTATGTGTCTACTGATCCCTTGGGAGAGGAGCATTTAGATATTGTCAGTGACCTGACCCATCACTGAATAATTTATGCCCAGAGCTATTCTAAGATGGAAAGTGTGACTGTCATCTCTCAGCACAAGCTGAAGCCTGAGAGTTAAGGGTGTGTGTGTGTGTGTGTGTGTGTGTGTGTGTGTGTGTGTGTGTGTGTGTGTGTGATAGAGAGAGAGAGAGAGAGACAGACAGAGAGACAGACAGACAGAGACACAGAGAGAGAGACAGAGTCAGAAAGAGACATAGAGACACACTCAGAAACAGATAGAGACAGACAGGACAGAGAGACAGAGAGATACAGAAAGAGACAGAGAGAGACAGAGAGAAAGATACAGAAATAGAGACAGAGATATATACAGAAAGAGAGACAGAGGAGAGAGACAGACAGACAGACAGATAGATGGACAGAGACAGAGAGACACACAGAAACAGACAGAAGGACAGAGAGAAACAGAGAGACGGAGGGGGGGGGGGAACAGAGAAGAGACGCAGAGAGAGAAACAAAAAGAAAGAGCCAGAGACAGACATAGACACAAACAGATACAGACAGAGAGACTGGTGGAATGGGAAAACTTGTATCTGTTCAGGATGGCAGAGAATACGCATATTTAAAATGTGGTTATCTCTAGCTTGAGGGTGAAACATGCCTCCATCCCTCCCTAGAAAGAGAGGCTGACATGGCCCCTGTCCTGGAGGCGTCCCTGGTCTAAGGCCTAAGCCCAGGTCCTGCCCTCATGGATGGAGCTGGCTTGGACAGTAGACTTAGGAGTCATGATCCTGACTCCCGGGGAATCTCCCCTCTGAGGAGGAAGGAGATATGAGCCTGACCTTTGCGGGGTTTCTGACTGCCGGATATCATTCCTGGAGGAATACTTGATCCCATAGGAAGGTACAGGCCCAGCCCCAAGAGCCATCTCCCTCCCCCCTGAATCCTGGGAAGGGGAAGCTTGAAAGCTTGAAGGATGAGCATTTTGGAGGCTTTAATGAGGATTAACGGAGCCTTCATTCTAGGCAGAAGGGGGTAGTAGGCAGGGAAAGAACTTTACCATGCCTGTCCAAGCTCCGTGCCAAGATTCCTCTTCCGTTGCCATGACAACGGCAAGAGGCTGCCTGCTGGCTCGAGGAGAGTGGAAGGGTGGGCTGAGCTGTGGTTCTGAGCAGTCAGTCAGTTCTCTTTCCCCAACAGGTCTTTGTCCCAAACACAGGGCTATGAGGTGAGCGTGGGTCAAAGCCCCTGGATGCTCATCGGTGGGGTCTGCCATCTGGGAGTGGGAGAGGAATCCAGGGGCTCCCAGTACTGCTGGGCTTGGTCCCTGGAGAAGACCGTGGCCCCTTCAGGGCCAGGAGTGGCCGCATGGGTACCATTATCCATCCCATTCTGGAAGGGTGCTTTCCCAGGGGAGGATAAATGACTCCAAGAACCGACAGACTGGAGGAAGGAGTAGATGGGCAGAATGAGAACCAGTGGGAAGACAAGCAGGGGAGGAGAACAGATACAGATTCTGCTTCATGTAGACAAGGACTTTCTTACAAACAAAACGGCTCAAGAATAGAACGTTCGGGTCTCCTGGCCCGAGTGAATTATTTCCCAGTCTCGAAAGAGCCACTGAGCGGATGCCAGTGATCGCTGAAACACAGTGGAGGGCTGCCACAGGACTAGAGAAGAGAAAACACCTCCGTTTTCCAAAAAAGGAAGCCAATACAGTCTTCAAACTATAGGCGTGTCAGAAAAGCATTTAACAAAGTCAGGAAAACTTTACAGATTGCATTAATTGTGCCTCAGATATATTTCATTGGTAATGGATACTACTGATGGGCCTTTAGGTTGAGATAGAAAGAAGCTGGGGAATGGATGATTGTACAGTAAGAGGACTTTGGAAATGGACACAATAGGGGCACCCCTCTAGCACAGTGGATAGTCCAGGGGACCCGGGTTCAAATATAGCCTCAGACACTTCCCAGCTGTGTGACTCTCTGGGCAAGTCACTTAACCCCCACTGCCTAGCCCTTACCACTCTTCTGCCTTGGAGCCAATACACAGTATTAATGATTCTAAGCCAAAAGGGAAAGGTTTTTTAAAATAAGAGTAATTTACAAGGGCAGCTGGGTGGCTCAGTGGATTGAGAGTCAGGCCTAGAGATGGGAGGTCCTGGGTTCAAATGTGACCTCAAACACTTCCTAGCTGTGTGACCCTGGGCAAGTCACTGAACTTTCATTGCCTAGCCCTGACCACTCTTCTGCCTTGGAACCAATATCCAATACTAATTCTAAGACGGAAGGTCAGAGTTTTAAAAACAAAAAAGAGTAAATTACAGATAAACCCAGAAGGAAGGCCCTAAAATTAAGGACTGGGAAAGGTTTCTGGTAGAAGATGGAACTTTAGCTGAGCCTTGAAAAAAAGGCAGAGAAGTCAGAAGATGGAGATGAGGAGAAAGCCTTCCAGACACAGGGGACAGCTAGTGAAAATTCCTGGAGTGGGAAGATGGAATGCATTGTCTGAGCAGCAACAAGGAGGCCATTGTCACTGGACAGAAGAACATAGGAGAAGGGAGGGAATAAGGTTAGAGGAGCCACAAAAGGAGGAAGAAGCCAAGTTATGAAGGGATTTGAAGGTCAGAGGCTTTTCTATTTGATCCTGGAGGAACCACTGGAGTTTATGGAATGGGGGGGGGGCTGCCAGGGCCCAACTTGTGCTTTAGGGAAATCAATTTGACACCTGAGTGGAGGAGGAGGGGAGGGAGGGGAGAGTTGAGGCAGGGAGACCAGCCAGCAGACTGTTGCCTAGTTCAGGGGTGAGGTGTTGAGGATGTGTCCCAGGCTGGTGGAAATGTCAGAGGAGCAAAGGGGGCATTTGGGAGAGATATTTAGGAAGGTAGAAATGACAGGATTGGCAATTGATTCGATAAGGGGGTGAGGGTGAAACATGGAGGAGGACATCGAGATGACAAGCCTAGATGATTGGGGGCAATGGTGGTACCTTGGACAATAATAGAGAAGTTCAGAAGTGGGGGAGTTTGGAGGAAAAAATAGAGTTCGGTTTCAGATATATTGAGCTCAATGAAGAAACTTTGGGAGCATCTAGTTCAATACATCTATTAGGCTAGATGCTCCCAAAGTGGAAATGGGAGGCAGGAAAGAGTTTAGAGCTGGACAAATAAATCTGAGGATCATTTGCATAGAAATGATACCTGAAACCATGGGAGCTGATGTGATCGACCAGTGAAACAATATACAGAGAGAAGAGAACCAGGGTCCAGGATGGTCCATGGAGGACACCTCCAGTTAGGGGACATGACCTAGATTAAGACCCAGCAAAAGAAACTGATAAGGAGTGGTTCAAGAGGTAGGAGGAGAACCAGCAGAAACCAGTAACACAAAAAACCTAGAGAGAAGGGAATACCAAGAAGAGATTACTGACACTATCAAAGGCTTTAGAAAAGTCAAGAATGAGGATTTGGGGGCAGCTGGGTAGCTCGGTAGTTTGATAGTCAGGCCTAGAGATGGGAGGCTCTGGGTTCAAATATGACCTTAGACACTTCCTAACTGTGTGACCCTGGGCAAATAACTTAACCTCCATTGTCTAGCCCTTACCACTCATAATATGGTTCTAAGATGTAAGGTAGGGGTTAAAAAAGAAAAAGAGCATTGAGAAAAGGTCATTAAATTTGGCAATTAAAAATAAGTAATGAATAAATTTGGAAAGTATAGTTTCAGTTGAGTGAGGAGAGCAGAAGCCAGATTACAGAAAGTTAAGAAGAGAGTGAGAAGAAAGGAAGTAGAGGTTTCTATTATAGAGAACCTTCCCAAATTTAGCCACAAGAGAGGAGAGATATTGGAAAGTAGTTAGTAGGAATGGATGGATCAAATGAGGATTTTTGGAACATGGGAGAGACATCGGCATGTCTGTAGGTGGTAGAGACATATCCAAGAGATAAGGAGAGACTGAAGATAAGTGAAAGAATGGGGGTGATGGAAGGGGCAATATTCTGGAAAGGGTAGGATGGAATGGATCATTTGTGCATATAGAGAGGTTTGCACCACGTTGGGTGAGACAGGTGAATAGGAGATGGTGGTAGAAGACATTCAAGTGGTATGAGATGAGGTAGAGACAAAAGGGGGATCTCCTAGAATGGCCTCCATTTTTTCAGTGAAACACCTAAGACTCTCACCTGAGTGGGGTGAGGTGGGTGAGAGGGAGTGATGGAAGGTTTGAGGAGGGATTCAAACATTTGGAAAAATGAGCTGGTAAGTGGTATAATGAGTCAATTGTTGTTTAGCCAATTAGTGGTGTCAGACCCTTAGGGACCCCATTTGGGATTTTCTTGGTAAAAATACTGGAGTGAATTACCATTTTCTTCTCCAGCTTCTTTTACAAATGAAGAACTGAGGCAAACAGGGTCAAGTGACTTGCCCAGGATGAAACAGCTAGTAGGTGTCCAAGGCCACACTTGAACTCAGATCCTCCTCACTCCAGGACTGGTACTTTGTCCACTGCATTACCTACCTGCCCTAGTGAACCAGCTAGGTGGTATAAAAGAGCTGAAGGATTGCCTGGCTTTAGTAGAGGCCCAGTTGGAATTATTTAACAAATTTGTAATAGGCCTGGTCAGCCCAGTTTTGCGATTTTCGAGTGATGATGGGAGTAATATAAGCCTGGGGCTTGGCAGAGCAAGGTCAACTATAAGCTAAGGGGAAAGAGTGCTCAAGCAAAGACAGTGTAGAGCTGACCTGGTTCTCTGAGGGGTCAAGATGGGAAATGAAGGCAAACTGGTCCAAGAGTGATGGTCTGAGAAAGACTTGAGGGGTGGAGGGATTGGAGGTCACAGTAAGGACAAAGAACAGGGTTTGGGATTACAAATCCAAGGGAGGGGTGGGGTGACAACAGATTGTGATAAAGGGAAAGTTATGTTAGAGATTATTAGCATCCAAGACAAGTAATTGCTATCCACACTCAAAGTACAGCTTAGTCTTGATTGTAAAGGGGTTTGAAGACTCTCTCTCTGCTTTCTAGGTTATTAGGAAGAATGAAGGGTTTCTATAAAAACCCCAAAGAAGGATTTCAACATAAAAGCAAAGAACAAAAAGGATAGGAAGAGGCAGACGGGAATCCTGACCTATGTTTAGAGACAGGAGGATGGGAAAATGTGACACAGAAAAGGAAAGGAAGAAAGATCACATTCCACTTGGAACAAAGGCCATCTGAGATGCTCATCCTCTAAAGAATGATTATGTGGAGCCCTCAGGTGAGAGGTCTGCCAGTAAGGGTCAGAAGATACACAGACATGAATCATGTAACCATGGAAAAATATTCTAAATTAATTAATTAAATAAAAATTTTCAATTTAAAAAAAGGAAGATAAACAAGTGGAGAGGGGAGACTGGGGGCTTCCAGCTGGGGGGTGGGCATAGGATCATAGATTTGGAAATGGAAAGTACCTTGGAAGCCCTTCATTTTACAAATGAGAAAACTAAGGCCAAGAGAGGGTAAGTAATTTGTTCAGTCAGTCCTGTAGTAAGCAGCCAAATAATGACTCAAACCCAGAACTTTTGACTTGGCACCCAGTAAATGCTCTGTTTGTTTCTTGTCTGCCTTGGTGCTTTTCCCATACAGGAGCACCCACCGAGGGAGCCATATGATTTGCTGAAAATAATAAGAGATAAGTCTGCTTTCTTCCTGGGCCATGTATCCATGGTGATAGAGACTTTCCCAAGACCTGTCAAACTTCATGACTCCCGTCTGATTCTGGTGATGGATGGGAGCACCATGATCCTAGAAAGCATTGCTAAGGACTTGGCCAATAAACTGGGGACCTTGGTGACTCGAATGATGTTTCCTCACCTATCCTAATCAAAGGCCCAGACTTCAGAAGAAAAGGCAGATGTAGGAAATCAACAGGCAGTTAAGAAGATGACATCTACGAGGAAGATTTAGATGTCTGGACCATAGCTTAGAAATTAGAAATAAGGAGCTCCTGGCTAGAAACAATTGCTTTTAACCAGGCTTGGTTAGAGTGCCTTGCCTGTTGTCTTGCAAATCTGATCAAAAGGACTTTTAGATGAAAAGGCAGGAGGAGGGAGAATACTACCAATATGTATTCACTCAGTCAGCCAGCATATAATGAGGAAGAAAAGCAGTAGAGATACCTAGATATTCCTAGGAGATAACATATGGGAAAGAAGCTAGCAATAAAAAGCATAGCCTCAGAAATCCATTCTCAAATATACAAAGGATTCTCTTTATTTTTTTTTTTAATTTTTATTTATTTATTTAAACCCGTACTTTCCCTCTTAGAATCAATACTGGATCTTGGTTCCAAGGCAGAAGAGTGTAAAGGGTTAGGCAATGGGGGTTAAGTGACCTGCCCAGGGTCACATAGCTAGGAAGGGTTTGAGGCCAATTTTGAACCCAGGACCTCCCATCTCTAAGTCTGGCTCTCAATCCACTGAGCCACCTAGCTGCCCCTAGGGTTTCTCTTTAAAGTAAGATAAACTAGTGATCCTAATGCAAGGAGGAAAATCTGACCTTACAGGTATCAGTATGACTTGGTAGTATGGGTACCATGCCTGAAATATAGTTCTGGGAGGGGCTGCTACTGAAAAGGGACAGAATCAGGGGCAGCTGGCTGGCCCAGTGAATTGAGAGCCAGGCTTAGAAATGGGAGGTTCTAGGTTCAAATCTGACCTCTGATACTTCTTAGCTGCATGACTCTGGGCAAGTCACTTAACCTCTTCCCCCCCTCCCCCCATTGCTTAGCTCTTAGTGCTCTTCTACCTTGGAACCAATACACAGTCTTGATTCTAAGATGGAAGGTGAGGGTTTAAATTTTTTAAAAAAGATACCATGTACTCATGTGGAGAGATCTAGAAAGTAGAAGGAGTTAGCAAACATGGAGCAGAACATTTGAGTGAACAGCAACAGAAACAGAAACTGAAGAGAGAGTTTTGTAGAGGTATATTACAGACCCCCTTGGACCAAACAAAAGAAAGAGATGAGACATCAGAAAACAGACCACAAATCTGGGACGGTGGCACAGTATTTGGCCTTCAATTATCCAAACATCTGTCTGAATTCTCTCTTTGCCTAGAGCACAGAGGCGATTAAATTCTTGGCTTGCTGATTTGCTAATTTCATCCTCAAAAAGATGTAGGAGCTAAGAGGAAGAGGTTCTATTCTGGATCAAATCTTCTATAATAAGAAGAAACCAGTTGCTGAAGTAGCAATGAGGGGAATCTTGGAGGAGAGGAACCGCTGCATCTTAGAATTTTATAATAAAGCAGGAAGGAAAGTTGGCCATTGTTTGATATGCATCCTTGGGGCGCCTTCAAAGGGTTCCAACATGGAAGAGTTATGGACACCATGAACTAAAATCCTCCAGGAAAAGTCAGTGCAGAAGGGATGAGAAATTCAAGAATGGAATTCTGAAGATACAAAGAGAAACCATTCTGAGGAGGCAGAAAAAAGAAGACCAATGTGGGTGCACAGGAAACTCATTGACCTACTTGGATTGTTAAAATACACACCAAGAAGACGAGGACAAGAACAGGCAATGGAGGATGAATGCAATATTCTCGTGGTCCTGTAAGAACAGTGGCAGGAGTGCTGAAGCTAAGAATGAGCTGAGACTGGTATGGAAAGTTAAAGACACTTAAAAGGGTTGGAGGGCTTTTTTTTTGTGGTTTAGTTTTTCTTTCTATATTGGGAATAAAGGAGGTCAAAGAAAAGATGGAACCATTGTTGAGAGGGGAAAGGATGATAATAATAGGCTACAGTGAGAAGCCAGTGCTGCCCAGTCCTTATCTGACTTCTGTTTGCTCTGGCCAGGAGAATGATCTTTGGACTGGAAAAGGAAAACCAAAAATAACGAATATGGAGTTAATCGTCAAGATAACTAAAGAGATAATAGGACCACAGATTAAGAACTAGAAGGGCTCTTAGAGGTCATATAGTCCAATCCCCTCATTTTATAGAGGAGGAAACTAAGGCCCAGATAGGTTGCATCTGGACCAATGTCACCCAGATAGATATTAAATGCCTAAATTTGACCTCAGGTCCTCTGACTCCAAATCTAGGTCTTTTTCTGCTCCGCTAGGCTTATAAGGCAGCTAGTTGCCCTTGAAAAGTCCAAACCCCCAGGTCTTGATAAATGAAGTATAGCCCATAGTACGGAGAGAGCTAGAGGGTGTGATTGCTGAGTCACCAGTAATTTGTGAAAAATCTTAGAGAGCGGAAGAGGACTGGACAAGGACAAAGGTTGTCCTAATTTCCCAAAGAAGGTAGAGCAGAAAATAAAAACAGCAGGCAGCTTGAGCTTGACTTCTATTTCTTATAAATTCTAGAGCATATTATTGAAAGTGTAAAGAGTGACCAGCAAGAAAAGGAAGTGATGATCAAGAAATCGACAGAATTTCATTTAGAACAGGTCTTGGGGGTGGTTAGTTAGCTCAATGGATAGAAAGCAAGACCTAGAGATGGGAGATCTTGGGTTCAAATCTGACTTCAGATACTTCCTAGATGTGTGGCCCTGGGCAAGTCATTTAACCTCCATTGCCAGCACTTACCACTCTTGCTTTGGAACCAACAAATTGATTCAAAAACAGAAAGTAAGGTTTAAAAAAAGAAAAGAAAAGAACAGGTCCTGTCAGGTTAGCCCTATTCCCTTTTAATTTTTTCCCCCAGTTACTCTATCAATAATCCTCTACTCTATAAATTCTAGTGGCTCACTATCACCTGCAGGATCAAATATAAAATCCTCTGTTTCTCATTCAAAGCCCTTTATAACCTGATCCCTTTCTACCTTGCTAGTTGTCTTATACTTTACTCTCTTCCAGGTGTTCTTCAATCCAGTGCCACTGGTCTCCTGGCCTTTCCTTAGCTAAGACACTCCATCTCCAGACTCCCAAGTGCTTTTATTGTCTGTCCCTCAAGCCTAGAAACCTTTCCCTCCTCACCCCCACCTCCTGATTTCCCTGGCTTCCTTCAAGTCCCAGCTAAAATCTCACATCCCCATCCCCCTTAATGCTATTAGCATTATTATTATTATTATTATTATTATATTATATTATTATATTATCTCCCCTCTGTTTATTATCTCCAGTTTATCCTTTATATAGCTTTTATGAACTTTGTTGTTTTCATGTTGTTGTTTCCTCCTTTAGATTGTGAGCTCCTTGTCAGTAGGGACTTTTTTTTTTGCCTTTGTATCTCCAGCACTTAGCACAATGCTTGCTGTGTGTGTATATAGTAGCTGCTTAATAAATGCCTGTTGATAGATAAGGGAAATACTGTAGATACCTACATTTTAGTAAAACATCGTATGAAGTCTCTCACGTGGCCAAGATGGAAAAATGTGGGCTGGATAATAGTGAAATCAAATGGGCATGTTGCTGAATGAAGGTGGAGGAAATCACAAAACCATGTTGATTCGGGCCACTACAACTTAATGTTCATGTTCATCTAACTTGGGTCCTAAGGGTGGACCTGAGCTGGGTGGCTCAGTGGGTTGAGGGCCAGACCTAGAGATGGCAGGTCATAGGTTCAAATCTGGCCTCAGACACTTCCCAGCTGTGTGACCCTGGGCAAGTCACTTAACCCCCATTGTCCAGCCCTTACTACTTTCCTGCCTTGGAGTCAATATTGGCTTTTATACCTCCCTAATCAATACACTATCCCACTTACCACAAGTCTCTTCCAAATGTTTTTATCCCTCTTTGAAACTCCCTTAGTTCCTCTCCTTCCATCTTCTCAAGTAACAAGTTTGCTTCATATTTTTCTGAAAAAATTTGAGGCCATTTGCTGAGATCTCTCTTCTTCCCTTCTTTTTCATCTCACATTAGGAAGCTTCCCTCTGCCACTATGTCCTCAGTCACCTTTATCTCACATGAAGATACAGCCAGCCTGCCTTGCCAAAGCAAACCCCTCTACATGAACAACTGATTCCATTCTATCCCATCTTCTCCAGCAGATCGCCTCCTCTATCATCCCTACTCTCACTTATCTTCAATCTCTTTCTGTCTACTGACTGATTCTTTACTTCCTACAGAAATGCCCAAGACTTCTTCATTCTCAAAAGACTTTCATTTGATCCATCCATCCTTGCTAGCTATTTTCCTACATCTCTTCTTTCTCTTATGGTTAAACGACTTGAGAAGGCTGTCTGTGTAAGGTACCTCCACTTCCTCTCCCCTCATTCTCTTTTTAACTTCCTCTATTCTTATTAATGATCTCATCATTCAACTGAAACTACTCTCCAAAAATACCAATGAGTTTTTACTTGCCAAATCGAATGGCCTTTTCTCAGTTCTCATTCTTCTTGATTTCTCTGCAACCTTTACCATTACCCTCTTCCCCTCGATATTCTCTTCTTTCTAGTTATTTTTGATATTGCTCTGCTCTAGTTCCCCCCCTATTTTCTGGACCACTCCTTCTTAATCTTCTTTGCTGGGTCTTCATCCAAGTCACGCTTGCTAACCATAGTCATCCTACAAGGCTCTGTCCTGGACTCTTTTCTCCTTCTATACTATTTCACCTGGTGATCAAGATTCAATTATTATCTCTATGAAGGTAATTCTAATATCTGCTTATTCAGCCTTAGTCTCTCTGCTGACCTCCAATCTCATATCTCCAACTGCCTTTTGGACATCTCAATCTAGATGTGTGGGATGAGATTTAATGTATATTTTTCAGAGTAGTATTTGACTTGTAACCCCAATTTTCCAGACCCCTTAGTATTACTATTCTTTAGACTAAAACTATCCCCCCACCCCATAAAATTTTTAGTTTTCCTGACCTATTTTCAAAAACCTTGAGAAGAATGTCAAACTATAAGAGAAGCTGAAGGAAGGATAATATAGTGAGTTTCAAAAGTATCTTTTTGTCCTAGGCTGGGAACCCCATGATAGTCATGGGTTTTTCTTGATTATGGGGGTCTTTAGGGGTACATAATGTTGAAAATCACAATCAAGACTGTGAAGGTCATAACCCCTTTCTTCTGTGGAATTGGACAGAGGGAAAGATGAGAATCTTCCATCAGGATTACTATAAAAGTCTGTGATTGTACCTAGAAGAAGAGAGGACATTTTTGCCCTGAGCAAGTCATTTGGGTGGGCAAAATCCCTTTACCTCCCCTTTAACCCGTTTTCTCCAAATAATGCCACTTTTCTCTCCCAGCATCTTATTGAGTCTCCTATCTGCTCATCAGAGTGGTTTCTGGGGGTTCAAGACTCCCCAGAATTCTACTCCACACATGGATGTCCTATAAATACCTTAAACTCTTTGTCTAAAACTGAACTCAATCTTTCCCCTCTAAACCTTCCCCTTTTCCAATCACTGGAACTAGCACTGTTGAGGGCACCACCATCCTCCTAGTCATATCCCAGGCCATATTCTGATATACAAAATAGAGAAAATTACAGCTTTTCCATATGTATTTTTCCTTGATTAGACTTCACCTAGAGTATTGGGTATAGTTCTAGGTGCCACTTTTAGGATGGTTAGGGGAAAATGGAGACCATCTATAGGAAAACCAGTAGGATTGTGAGGGAATTGAAGACTATTACATAAAATGAGAACCTCTGAAGCCCTTCCAACCTGAGGATTCTAGAATTCCAAATGGATTTCCTTTGCGAGATGATGAGCTCCTTGTAAATGGAAGAGAGATATTATGTAGGAAATTCCTATGTTGAGTAGGTAGTGGGATTAGATCCCCTTTGAGGTACCTTTTGGTTCTGATATTTAGCATCCTACAAAATTAATCCCTTGGGGTAGAAAAAGGGGGTCTCCTTCTGCTTAGCTGTTGCTAATCTCCCACCAGAAGTCAGTGTGATGGCAAAGGTTCTCAGGAATTCTCAGCTTTAGAGATCTCTGGTTTTCTCCCCTAAATTAAACCATCTGAGTCATAAAACAAGAGAACTAAGGCTCAGGAAGGAGCAATGACTTATGGAAGGTCACACAATGAAGAGAGAGCTAGAGCTGGGACTAGAGAGGCAGAGCCAAGATGGCAAAGCAGCAAGGAACTCTCCCTAACAAAACTCTGCCAAACAGATCTAGAAAACATACATCAGACTGCATCCTGATTGAGAAATCCAAGAAAAAGTCACAATGAGTCATTTTTCTAGCCCAGGTTGGCAGAGAAAGAGAGAGACTGGGAGGACTGTTGACAACAGGGACAGGGTCTGGCCAGGAGTGAAAACATACATGAAACATTCCAGTGCCCAAAGACTGACGGATAGAGGCTGTGTACTCAGGCAAGACAAGATCTCCAACCTTGTACCTTGACCTCATGCAAGGTGCAGAGTAGGTGCCAATTGAAAGTTTTGCTACTCATTACCCAGTTCCAGCTCATAGATCCAAAGCGGACTGAGGAAGAGAACCTGTGCCCAGGCATGGTCCTCTAGGATGAGCAGCTGTTGTAAGTTCCTAGGCTGTGTACTGAGTGAGAAGCAAGTTCAGAAGCAAACAGCAGCTGTGTGGCTTGGACCCCAAGAGCAGAATTGGGTCTCAGATCCAGCCTTTAGCCCAGTCTGAAGCCTACAGATGAATAGCCAAGGCAGGCATCCAAAACCAAAGGAAAGCTTAGTTCTGTCACCATGAACCAGCAGAGCTTTCCAGCTGGCTGATTGATAGTCACTGAGTCTAACAGTAGTCTACTAAAACTCCAGAGGAGGCAAGCCTACAGGCTTGCTGCTCAGATTCAAACCTGATCTGTCCTGAAGTTCCTGGAATGACACAACTCTCAATATTCCTTCCAAAAGTGAGCAGAGCCTTGCAAAAGTGAAGAAGTGTGCTGGCTGAGTGAGCAAACAAAAAAAAAAAAGAATCCCACTATAAAAAAGCTTTTGTGATGGCAGAGATGTTCAAGACCCAGACCCAGAAAGGAGTAGACTACAAAATAATTACAAGCAAAGTCTCAAAGAAAACCATAGCTTGGGCACAAATTCAACTAGAATTCCTGGGAGGGAGGAAGCAAGAGTTGTTGTTTTTGTTAAAAAATCCTTACCTTCCATCTTAGAATCAAAATGGTGTGTTGATTCCAAGGCAGAAAAACAGTAAGGGCTAGACAATGGGGGTTGTTGCTTGTTCAGGGTCAGAAGAGTTATTTTTTAAAGAGTTTTAAATATCTTATCAATGGAATGAGTGTTAGAGGGAAACAATTAGAAAAGGAATGAGAGTTGGAAGAATTGGAAGGAGAATTAACAACTTGGGACAAGATGTGCAAAATTTAGCTCTGAACTCACTGAAGATCAGAATGAAACAAATAGAAAAAAGGCAGATTGTTGCTTATTAAGAGAAATTATTTTTTAAACCCTCACTTTCCATCTTAGAATCAATACTGTCTATTGGTTCCAAGGCAGAAGAGTGATAAGGCTAGACAAATGAGGGCTAAGTGACTTTCCCAGAGTCATATAGATAGTGTCTGAGGCCATTTTTGAACCCAGAACCTCCTGTCTCTGGGCCTGGCTCTATATCCACTGAGTCACCCAGCTGCCTCTGAGAAATTACTTAAAAAAAACAGAAAAAAGTCAGGGCTAGAACTCAAATCTCCAAACTCCAGTCCTGCTTCTGAGCAGCACTTTGCAGAAGTGGTGACCGCAGAGAAGCAATATATTAGGACCCCGACGCCTCCTTTAGTTTAGTGTCTTGCCCCTTGGCAGACCAGCTGATGAGATAGTTAGCCATGGTATCAGTTGTAAAACCCAAACCTATTTGCAATAAGTTTAATATATGTGAAAATCCAGTTCTCTTCATGGCCTCAGTCTCTGGATCAGTTTACCTTGGTCTTTGATGGTCCAGGAGGAAAGAGAACCTGACACAGGATGGCCTCTAGTTCTAAAGATGAGCATCATGAATATTGGGACTTTGGTGGGAGGGTCCTGAAGCATAAAGAGTGGGGTCATTGGTCAGATCACTAAGATCTATTCAGAATTCAACTCAATCCTTGATGGCCAAAGTTCATCTATCCATATCAGTGTTTTAAGGACATGTCAGTGTAGTCAGAACTGGGCCGAAACTTCTCCATGCCTTAGATGATTTCATGAGCTTATGTAGCTAAAAAGATGCCATCTGATGGAATAAGGAATGATGAACTGCTTGATTTCTAGAAGAACTGGAGAGACCTCCATGAACTGATGTGGAGTGAAATAAGCAGAACCAGGAAGACATTATACATAGTAATTGAAACATTGTGATCAAATGTAATAGACTTTGCTACTAATAGCAATGCAATGATCTAGGACAATTTTGTGGGACTTATGAGAAGGAATACTATCCACATCAAGAGAAAGATGTGATTTATCACTTGTTTACATGGGTATGGAATTTGGGGTTTTGGTTTTAAAGGATTGCACTTTAAAAAATGAATAATATGGAAATGGGCTCAAGTGAGATATATATATATATATATATATATATATATATATATATATATATATATATATATAAACAAGTGGAATTGCTTATCAACTCCAAAAAGGGGGAGAGTTAAGGGGAGGGAGAAAACATGAATCATGTTACCATGGGAGGGGGGAATAAATAAATTTTTTAAAGACAAAAAGTAAGTTTTTTTAAAAAGTGCTCACTAAATGTTTGTTGATGATAAAATAAATAAATAAATAAAAAGATGCCATCACCTGGGGGGAATTTCTCTGAACATAACTAGGGGCTGATTCTTGGACATACATATACCACCCATTATTCAAAACTTTGAGGATCAGCCAGTATTTATAGGGAACAGTGTGGCAGAGTAGATAGATAGCCAGTCTCGAAACCAGGAAGTCATAGGTTGATGCCCTGACTCTGTGGCCCCTGGACAAGTCACTTAATCTCAGGGCTAGGTACCTCTCTAAAAGTAAATTGCAGAAAAGGTGAAGTTACAGGTCTAGTCCCTGTTCTCCATCAGGGTTTACATTCTGCTGGCCTAGCCTTTGAGAGCTCAGAGTCACTTCCATGCTGTGGTGGGTAATTGGAGGATAATAGAGTGGTGGGCTAACAATGATTGACATCTTTGTAGCTCTTCATGGTTACAGAGGGCTTTTGTGGGCTGTAGCACGAATGAATCAAAAATGCCAATAACCTAGAAAGTATATCCTGATAGAGCCGGGCAAAAGAGGTCCAGAGAATGAGACTATGTCCAAGCACTGGCCACAGATGGACTCCTCCCTTCCCCATCCCCAGGTCCTGTCACCCAGAGCTAGCTGCTTTCCTCTGGTCAGTCACCCTTGTCCTGGTTTGGTACTCACCTTCCTCTTTGCTCCGGTTGCTCTCTCCAGCCCATGATCCACTTTCCACTTCTCCCATTATTGAAGACTCCTCTCCACTCCCAACCTCACCCAGAACATGAGCCCCTGCATCCAAGGTAGAACTTGGTCCAACCTCCTGTGGGTCAGGAATCTCTAGGTCCCCAAGGCTGTGCCTTTGTATGTGTTGGGTTGTATCTCTGGTTGGTTCACTATCTTCCAGACCAGGCAGTAAGGGAACCTTGGTCTGAGAGGCCTCCCACAAAGGGCTATCCCCCTTCTGCCCCTCTCCAGAGGTGTCATCTCCCTCTGGTTCTGGGGTGGCAGGGGTTGCCCAATTGTTGTTGGCCAGGGTTGAGGCTCCTGATGTCCAGGGCATGAAGACTGCTTCTCCTAAGGGGCTGCGTCCTTGGGGAGAGACTGGACTGACTAGATCCAGGGTGGCCAAGGGGAGTTCAATGGATAGTTCAGCTTCAGAAGCTGGCTGGAGTGAGGAGGTTGCTAGCTTAGATGTCTCTTGAGATGTAGGCTCACTGGTCCTGGCTTCGGGGTCAGGGCTGAGCTGCTGGTTCTGGGTTCCAAGGACTAGAGCAGGAGAAGGACTGGGTGTATGAAAATCAAACTCCTTCATTCCCTTAGACTCTTCTCCAGTCTCAAGTTGGGTAGTTGTGTCTTGAGCCAACATCAGGCCAGATCCTGGCCTTGGGGATGAAGTGTCTTCCTCATTTGGTAAGGTGGACCCTAGCCCCAAGTTTTCATGGGAGCCAGCATATTCAGTTGGGCTAGCTTCTTTGCTTTGCTCAAGCTGCTTGTTGTCCCACCCTACAGTTAGGGACCAGGAATCACCTTCTAGATCACCTTTGTTCTGGGGACTGGGGCCAGGGAATGTGGATGGTACAGGTGACTCAGTCCCATTTATCTCTGGCTTAATCCCAGTCTCTCCTAGGATGTCTCTCCCTTCGACTGGCCAGTCAGTGTAGGGGGGGAAAGGGCTGTGGGGTGTTTCTGGGGCAGGCGTGGTTCCACCATACTCAGACAACCCCATGTCATCTCTGACACTTACAGGGAAATAAGTGTCCAGGGTGGGTGTGGGAAGGGACATTAAAGGGGGTTTTGGGGCCCGGAGCATGGCCAGGACAGGCAGATCCCTATCCCCATGGGCCTCCCCTGAAGAGTCCTCAGGCTCTCCTGGTTCCACGCCTAGGTGGGGATCTTTGCTGGGGCCTGAGGTTCCCTGTTCGGGATCCCAGGGACTATTCTGGCTCCCAGGAAAAGCATCTTCTTTTTTCTTGGGGGCTGGTGATGGCACAGAGTTGGGATTCAGTGGAGTCCCCTCACTCTGGATTCCTGAAGAGCCTACAATAAAAATACCATATAGCAGATTAGGGGCAGAGATAGCCAACTGATTAAAGCTTGGGAGTGTCAGTCAGGGGATCCTACCACAAGGGAGCTATTTTATCAGTCATATCATAGGATCTCTTCTTTCAGTCCTTCTAAGGTCTGAGGACAAAGGGGTCTTACAGGTCAGACAACAGGGTGAAACTTCTGAATTATGTCACTTTAGGCAAATCTTTTTAAGCCTCAGGTTCCTCATCTGTAAAATGGAAATAACAACACTTGCACTTACCTACGTTGTTGGGCTTGGCTTTTTTTGGGAAGTAATCGGTGCAAACCTGACAGTCTAAAATGGGGGTAATTATCATGGAGTTTGTAGATTAATTTCAGGGGTACTTGTGAAATGGGGTGGGAAAAAAATCACATTTTGCTTTTCACTAATTGTTGTTTTCCTTTGTAATCCTACACATTATCTTTTATGCCTTTAAAAGTACAGACAGAAAAGGTTAACAGCCCTCACGTTATAGCATTGAGAGTTATTAATATTATTAATAACAGAATTAAGCAGCTTCCCTTCTGGGTTGACAGCCTTTGGCTTCTATGGCTCCTCATGCCAGGTAAAATGTCTCCACTTCAGGGACCAGGCCAGGAAAAGTCCAAAGCTTTGGCTTTGGGTTTTCGAAGATCTAGAGAGAATCAGCCAAACCCAGCCCCTGCAGGTTGCCACGGAAGCAGCATACTGTGGTTGAAGGGTCCTGGGGAATAGAGGCAAGCTGCTCTTGGGTCTCACTGTCTACTGTGAGGGAAGGAAGAGAAGGAGAAGGCTGGCTTTCAGGATCTCAGTGCCAAAGTGGTCTTTTAATGGTGACAACTGAGACCATCTGTAGGCTGAAGCACAAGAGGGCTGAGATCAGAGGAAACACTGATTGGCTTCCCTTTTTCCAGGGCTTAGCAGTGGGAATAAGACTTCATTTCCCCACACATATATCTTGGTCTTTGCCCTCCGCCCTATTTTTCTCCCTGCTCCAACTCAAAGTCAGAGAAGCAATTCCCTTCTTATGCCCAATGCCATGAAAGGAAGACCTCCTCTTCCAGCTCTGGGGTCTCTCCCAGACCTATCTGTCCCTGACATCTCCTAGTTCGCAGCTCCTCAGAAGCTTGACCCTAAATCCGCCCATGGTTTCCCTTTCTCTCAGAGTCCTCCCAACTTCACTCAGATGGCAAGGGGGAAGGCAGAGTGTTAGAAGAAAAATCCAGGCCCAGAGAGATCATACATATACTTGAAGATGGGAATGTTAGTGCTGGAGGGAACCTCAGGATCATAGATTTAGTGTGGGAAAGGATACTTCGGGTCATCTAGATCATCCTCCTCATTTAACAGAAGAGAGAAATAAGGGCCAGAGACTGTCCAAAGTTACATGGGAACAAGTGGCAGAGTTGAGCTTCAAGCTGCAGACGTCAATGCTAAAACCAATACTCTTCTTTTTAACTCTTACCTTCCATCTTAGAATCAATTGATTCTAAGGCAGAAGAGCAGAAAGGGTTAGGCAGTTGGGGTTAAGTGACTTGCCCAGGGTCACACAGCTAGAAAGAGTCTGAGGTCATATTTGAACCCAGAACCTCCCATCTCTAGGCCTGATTCTCAATCCATTGAGCCACCCAGTGCCCCCACCAATCCTCTTTTCATTGTATCACATTGGCACTGAGTATAGAATGGCACAGTTGGGTGGGAACTTGGAGCCCAAGTGGTCCAACCCTTTCATTTATGGAGAGAATGGCTTGCTCAGGGCTCTGTCACCACAATAGAAAATAGCAGAATTGGGGTATTTGGACGGATAGTCTGACCCTCAAGGCTTCCTGACTCAAGGGTACTTCCCTGGGCCTTAAAGAGAAAGTGGTGAACTGGGGTGGGAGGTGGGGGCTGCAGGCCCAGACTCTTGTCCAGAAGGGAAGTGATTGCTTGAAAAGGAGATACCAAGTGGCTTAGGTGAGCTCTGTATCTCTGCAGATGTCTGTTCCCTTGAGAGTCCCATTGATGACTTCCCTTATAAAACTTAATGGCTTGCTGCAATCTGCAATTCTAGTTTTAATGAGCTACCTCCACAAAACATTTATTTTTAGTTGGAAAAATAAAGCATCGGCTGTGCTTAGGCTGCTGCCCTTCCCTGGAAGTCAAATCCTCTGACACTGGAGGGTGGATTGGGAGTTGGGAGTGTCACGTCTCTCAACCTGGATGATCCTGACATGACATGGGTGCCACCCTACCAACCACTACCCCCAGGGCAAGTTACCTCTTCACAAATGCCCTTGGGAAAAAGATTTCTCTGTCTCAACTTACCAAGGCTTGACAGAACGCAAAATGTCAGAGCTAGAAGGGACCCTAGAGACAATCTAGTCCCCCCCTCATTTTTATAGATGGAAAAGTGACTTGCCCAAGGTCATACTGTTAGTAACAGAGCCAGGAGCAGAACCAAGGCTTCCCAGACCCAACCCCTCACTTGCTGGAGAGAGTCACCAAAGCCAGCATAGAGGATAGCTCTTTTATATCTAATCCCCTTCCTCCATCCATGGCTTTCCAGGTGCCACAAGGACCATGGACCATTCAATTCCTCTCTCTAGGCTTCAGTCTCCTTCTCCATAAGATGAAAATATTGGACTGGATGATCTCAAAGAACCTTCCAGTCCTGATATCCTTTAGGCAATTTTCTAAGCCTCCTCCCAATTCTGACATTCTACGTTCTTAGATCTCTCCTGGAAAGAAGCCTCCCCTCAGATGGCACTGTGTCTTCCCTGCTCTTTATTCTAACCAACAGAAAAGTCCAGCTGCTGGGGTGCACAAAAAGGTGACCACTGCAGGACCCCCTCGCTCCTGTCCTGAGCCCTGAGGAAGCTTTGAGAAGCTGACTCTGCCTGGTCCTATGGCCTATGGTCCAGCAAGAAGCTGGAGAGCATCCCAAGGTGGGTGACTGGGATGGTGAAGGGCTTCAGGGTCCTATTAGAGTAGGATGTTCTGAAGAAAGGGGGGTATTTGGCCTCTGGAAGAGAAGCCCTGGGGTAGGGGAGGATAGGAAGGGAAGGGCGATCTAGGACCCTTTAAGTATCTGAAGGACTGTCATTTGGAAGAGGAATTGGACTTTTTTTCTGCTTGTTCCCAGCAGGCAGTATGCTGATAGAATTTGCAAAGAGGCAGAATTCTGTTTGCTGCCAGGGGAAACTTCCTAACAATTAGGGATTTCCCGGAGTGGAATGGGCTGCCTCAAAAAGAGGCAGATCCCTTCTCACTGGAGGTCTTCAGGAGAGGCTGGGTGACCCTTTGTTAGGGAGACTGAAGAAGAGATTATTGTTGAGAGATGGACGGGTTGGGTCAGATGTCCTCTGAGTCTCCCTCTGGCTCTGAGATTCTGTGACTCCCCCTTTAGGCTCAGAGGTCCCCAAGGGTTCTGCCTAGAAGGGTTTCACAGGATAGTTTTGGCTTCAAGGGGTTCTGGAGAATTTCCAGCTTCGGGGTCCCCTCCAATGGCTCTGGTGGGGATGGAAGACTCACTAGAGTGGGATCTGTCCACCTCATTGGACAGAGTGTTCTGGGGGTCCAGCATGGGCCTAGTGGCTGTGATTAGGGGCAATTCCACATGGTTCCCAGTCTCCTTGGTGCCTGGGAGAGTGGGGCTTGTGCCTGTCCTGATGCCCCACCCCGTCCTGGAGGTTGCTTGCTCCAGATGCTGTTGCTGGAAGTACCGTCCATTCAGACCCCTCCTCCTGGCTGTGGTGCCCACTGGGGTTGCTTCAGTGCTGCTCAGTGATTGGGCATCAGACTCCATGCCCATTTCAGTGGCAGATGCCACAGTACCCTTGGCTTTAAGGTCTCCTGTGATTCCAGGATTTGGGGTGGCACTTTCTGCCCCTACCATGGCTGGGTGTTGGGTCTCTGTACCCTCTGGAAGGACTGTCTCGATCTGGAAACCTCCAGGCATGGGTGTTCTATCTACCATATTCAACCATGGTTCCTCTTGCTTGGCTGGCTCTGGCCTCTGGGATGTGGTTCTGACTGAGGAAAGCCTCCCAGGGAATGGGACTGGGGTCCCCCCTGTCTTTCCAGAACCAGCTTCATTGGGAAGCAGGGAGGAATCCTGGGATTGTTCATCAGCAGGGACCCCACTGAACACCAGCGGTTCCTGGGAATCCAAGGGCAGGGCATTCTCTTGGCCTGTGATGGGTAGATCCTCTGCAGACAGAGACTCTAGGTCTTCCCCATCAGTGGCAGGGTTATCTTGGTACCTGGGTGGAGATGTGGGGTGATGAGCTGTAAGAGAATCAGGAATATCAAGACTTCGGCAGCTATAACAATTAGTATTTATATACTGCTTTACAAATATCACTTTACAACTATGATCTCATTTAATCCTCACAACAACTCTGAAAAGATAAGTGCTGTTATTATCTCCATTTTACAGATGAGGAAACTGAGGCAGCCAGTGGTGAAGTGACTTGCCCAGGGTTACCCAGTTGGTAAGTTTGAACTAAAGTCTTTCTAATTCCAAGCACAGCATTTTATCAGCTTTGCCACCTAGTTAGCCTACTTTGTTGTTTAGTTATTTTTCGGTCATATCTCACTCTTTGTAATCCCATTTGGGATCTTTTCGGCAAAGATATTGGTATGGTTTGCCATTTCCAGCTCATTTTACAGATGAAGAAACTGAGGCAAACAAGGTTAAACAACTTGCCCAGGGTCACACAGCTAGTAGGTATCTGAGGACAGATTTGAATTCAGGCCTTCCTGATTCCAGGTCTAGGGGCTCTATCCACTTTGCCACCTAGGTGTCCCAGCTATCCCACTAGCCACTGTTAAGAAATCGGTGGTTCTGGAGGCAACAAATGTAGTTCTGATTTTTTCTAGTTGTGTTCCAGCCCGGAGACTCCTTAAGGGCAGGAGATGAAGAGAAAGGAATGGATGAAAATGATATTACAGAGATAGAACTGACAGATTTGGGGACTGATTGGACATGGGGCATGGAGGAAAGGAAGTATTCCCAGGGAACACTAGCATTTCTATCCTGGATGACTAAAGTAATGCTGGTGCCCTTCACAGAAATTCGGAATGCAGGAATGAAAGCTTGGACTGGATTGGGGTGGGGAAAGGGAGTAGATGGGGAGAGGACAAGGTGGGGATAGGAGAGTATTTTCTTCTTCAGCCCAAATAATCCTCCCCCAAACAACCCAGTCAGGAACAGAGCCTGTGGATCCCCCAAGGCAGGCGGGGATGGGGATAAATATATCCTGTCCCAATATGTTCTGTTCCAGCCAAAAATAGGGAATGTGAGCTGTGCAGACGGTGCTTGTTGGCAGCTGAGAGGTGAAAGTAGGGGGAGGGAGAAGAAGGGGAGCATCAAGGATCCTGGGGCCTGAATTTCATGGAAGAATGTCAAAGCAAGGAGAAACCTCAGAATGTGCAAGGTCAGAGCTGGGAAGGGCTTTAGAACAAAGAGGTCAAGAATTGGGAAAACCCTTACAAAAGAATATCAAAGCTGGGAGAGACCTTAGAACAGAGAATGTCAGAGCTGGGAGGGTCCTTAGAACCCAGAGTGTCAGAGCTGGGAGGATCAACCCCTTAGAACACAGAATGTCAGAGCTGGGAGGATCCTTAGAACACAGAATTTCAGAGCTGGGAGGGAGCTTAGAACAGAGAAGGTCAGAGCTGGGGGGACCCTTTACAGAATGTCAGAGCTGGGGAACTCCTTAGAACAGAGAATGTCAGAGCTAGGAGGGCCCTTAGAACACAGAATGTCAGAGCTGGGAGAGGCCTTAGAACAGAGAATGTCAGAACTGGGAGAGTCCTTAGAACACAGAATGTCAGAGCTGGGAGAGGCCTTAGAACAGAGAATGTCAGAACTGGGAGGGTCCTTAGAACAGAGAATGTCAGAGCTGGGAGAGACCTTAGAACAGAGAATGTCAGAGCTGGGAGAGACCTTAGAACAGAGAATGTCAGAGCTGGGAGGGAGCTTAGAACAGAGAATGTCAGAGCTGGGAGAGTCCTTAGAACAGAGAATGTCAGAACTGGGAGAGACCTTAGAACAGAGAATGTCAGAGCTGGGAGGGTCCTTAGAACAGAGAATGTCAGAGCTGGGAGGGTCCTTAGAACAGAGAGTGTCAGAGCTGGGAGAGACCTTAGAACAGAGAATGTCAGAGCTGGGAGAGCCCTTAGAACAGAGAATGTCAGAACTGGGAGGGTCCTTAGAACAGAGAATGTCAGAACTGGGAGGGTCCTTAGAACAGAGAATGTCAGAACTGGGAGGGTCCTTAGAACAGAGAATGTCAGAACTGGGAGGGTCCTTAGAACACAGAGTGTCAGAGCTGGGAGGATCCTTAGAACAGAGAATGTCAGAGCTGGGAGAGCCCTTAGAACAGAGAATGTCAGAGCTGGGAGAGGCCTTAGAACAGAGAATGTCAGAGCTGGGAGAGACCTTAGAACAGAGAATGTCAGAGCTGGGAGAGACCTTAGAACAGAGAATGTCAGAGCTGGGAGAGACCTTAGAACAGAGAATGTCAGAGCTGGGAGAGACCTTAGAACAGAGAATGTCAGTGCTAGGAGGGAGCTTAGAACAGAGAATGTCAGAGCAAGGAGAGTCCTTAGAACAGAGAATGTCAGAGCTGGGAGAGTCCTTAGAACAGAGAATGTCAGAGCTGGGAGAGACCTTAGAACAGAGAATGTCAGAGCTGGGAGAGACCTTAGAACAGAGAATGTCAGAGCTGAGAAGGCTCTTAGAACACAGGATGTCAGGACTAGAAAGAACTTGAGATCATCTAGTACCCCACCCTCTCCTCAGGGACAGGAAGCAATGGCCTGTCCCTTCTCCCTAGACTCTGAGGTCTCATGATATCACATTTCATGATGATTCCTTGTTCGAGTTCTCTTTTGGTGGCAGCTGGGAGATGAGGGGGAGGAGATGGATGGAGGAGGGTCTCTCAAGAGGTAGAAGGTCCTTTATCAGGGGGCCAGGACAAGGCATATTATAAATCTTAATTACAGTTTAATCAAGTTATGTAGTGCGGGGTTGCAGGGTGTGGGGGAAAAACTGATTAGTCCCCCAAGGCAGCTGTGCCTTCTAAGCACAATGACCCTGAAGGGTGATCATCACCCTGTCCAAGTTCTGCTTTCTCCAGACACAAAGACCTACTTCCCCAGTGCTATCTCTGACCCTTACTATCTGTGTGATCTTGGGCAATCACTTTCCTCAACTATAAAATGGCAGAGTTGTACTAGATGGCCTCCAGCCAGCCAATATGTATTTGTTAAATGGCTCCTATGTGCCAGACACTGTGCTAAGCACTAGGGATATAAAGACAAGCAAAGACAGCCTGTGCTCCCAGGCTAATGGGGAAGACAACATGCAAATGGCTATGTAAGTGCAAGAGGTATACAGGGTTCATTGGAAGTCCAAGGTCTCTACCAACTCTGATCACTGAGCCTATAAGTTTCTCAACCACCCATTTGTTCCAGGAAACTAAAGACATGTCTTCCACGGTATAGAGGCTGAACAGAGAGGTGGGACAGAGGATAGAATGCTAGATTTAATCGTGCCTCAGACACTTATTAGTTCCATGACTCTGAATAAATCACTTAACTACTGTCTGCCCTCAGTTTCCTAAACTGTAAAATGGGGATAATAATAGCACCCACTTCACAGGATTAGTGTAAGGATCAAATGAGATAATATGTGTAAAGTGCTTTGCAAACATATAGATATAATATTTCTACATAAAATATAGAATAAACTTTCTATATAAAGCATAGAATAATATTTCTATATAAGGCATAGAACAATCTCTCTATTTAAAGAGTAAAATTTTTCTGTGTAAAGAATAGAATAACCTTTCTATATAAAGTATAGAACAATCTTTCTATGTCAAATACAGAATAATTTTTCTGTATATAGAATAACCTTTCTATATAAAATATAAAATAATCTTTCTATATAAAGTATAAAATAATCATTCTGTATAAAGAATAGAACAATCTTCCTATACATAGAATAAACTTTCTATATAAAGAATAGATTAATATTTCTATATAAGGCATAGAACAATCTCTAAAGTATAGAACCTCTTTGTATAAAGAATAGACTAACCTTTCTATATGAAATATAGAACATTCTGTATACATATTCTGTATATAAAATATATTTCTATATAAAGCAAAGAACAATCTTTCTATATAAAATGCAGAATAATCTTTTATGTAAAGAATAAAATAGCCTTTCTATATAAAGTATAGAATGATCTTTCTATATTTATTTCTATACAAATGTTATAATTACTATTATTGAGGCCTGGACTAATAATCAGGATATGAAGATTCTTGTCCTAGTTTTTCACTTACTTGTTATGTGATTTTGGGCAAATCACTTTTCATTAGGCCTCAGTTTCTTCCTCTGTAAAATCAGCTCTGACATTCTATAGTCAGGGGTCCTCAAAATTTTTACATAGGGGGGCCAGTTCACTGTCCCTCAGACCGTTGGAGGGCCGGACTATAAAAACCTATCCCTAACTGGGCAGCAGTATACACAGTGTGGAATCCCTTCCCCAGATCGCTGCTCACCCAGATCACCGATGACATCTTCCATTGTGCAGCTACATAATCCTTTGTGTGGTGCCTCGTTCTCGTTCAGTTACTCTCAGAACAAGGCTCCACGCAAAGGATTATGTCACCAGAAGTAGTACTGTATGTGAGCAACACTGTGCTTTGTGGGGCCACCACATACAGTGCTCCTCTCACTGACCACCAATGAAAGAGGTGCCCCTTCCAGAAGTGTTGTGGGGGCTGGATACATGGCCTCAGGGGGCCACATGTGGCCCATGGGCCATAGTTTGGGGACCCCTGGTCTAAGGTCTAATGTCTTCAGCTAAAACATTTTGTAATGGTGCATAACTGGCCTCCCAGAAAGGACTGGAATAAGGGATCAAGAAAGCTTAGAAATGTGTGTGGAATAGAATTTCCAGTTTCCTTGACCCCTGCTTGTCCTTTATCCAGTCACTGCTGAAAGGCCTATCACACATGGGACAACTAAGAAACTATAACCTGTTACTTCTTCCTCCTAGGCAAGACCCCGTCTTGGACATCTCAAACTAGGCAACCGCTAGACATCTTAAATTCAACATGTCCTAAACGTTCCCCCTGAACTCTCCCTTCTTCCTAACTTCCCTGCTGCTGCTGAGGGTCCCACCAATCTTTCCAGTCCCCCAGGTTGTCATCTTGAATCCCTCACTATTTCTCACTCACCCATATCCAGTCTCTTGCCAAGACCAACAGATTGTACCTTTATAACCTCTCATATACTCCCTGTGATCCTGCCATCACTCTGGTGCAGGCCCTCATCACCTCACCTCTGGGCTATTACAACAGCCTGCTAATAGGTCAGCCTGCTGCAAGTCTCTCCTCATTCAGTATAGCTGTCCTAAAGCCCAGGTCTAACCAGGTTATTCTCCTAATCATTAGACTCTAGTAGTTTCCTGTCACCTCCAGGATGAAATTCTGCAGAGTAGGTGCATAACAAGTGTTTGCTGAGTGCCTGACTGATGCCCTCTGAAGCCCTGACTTTTGTCTGAGCAGACCAGCTTGGCTACGAAGCTGATGGATGGATATAACCTGCTCTTTGTCCTAGGAGTGGGAATGAGAGGCAAAGAACCATCTGTACTCTTTTCAAGTCTTAAATTATGCTCAACATCACATATTTCAGAGAGAGCAGACAGGGTTGGGACTTAGTCTTGAATTAGGGACCAGGATAAAGAATAGATTGAAAATCATTAGCCCATTTGAAGAAAAATGCATAACTTTCAGCCAAATAAATAATGGACTATAGCCCCAATAGTCTATCAGCTTAGAGGAAGCTAGAGCAAATGTCTAGAAGCTGCTTCAGGAGAAATGGGTACAGGTAGAAGGAAAGTGAAGGTAAGATTTTGGCCTGGGCTAGAGCACTCCCTTGCTTCTTCACCTAATTCCCCCCCCACCTCCTCCTCACCCCCCAGATTCCTTAGAGTAGATAAGATTTCATTTTTAATCTCTATAATCCCATCACTCAAAGTAAAGCCACGTTTGTTGAATGAATAAATACCTCGGTAACAGTAGGCATCAAACTTGACTGAAGGCTCAGGAAAACCAGTACGGTTGGAGAAATTGTAGAGGGTCCGAACCCCAGGAGCCTCACCACCACAGCGCCGCCTGGGTGTCTGAATGGGATAACGGACACTGCCATCTGCCAACCAGCCCGGATCACATTGGTCCAGGCCCTCCTGCCAGGCCAAGTAGAGGTGGCCCACAGTAGCCAGCTCTGCCCCCTGGCTCCGGCACTGAGCTCGGGCTCCCCACAACGTGAGTCGGCTGGGGGGTGACACATAGAAGACTTCTCCTACCAGGAAGAACAAGAGGACAAAGAGTGGATGGTCATCCTGGACCCTTAGATATCCTGAACTGAATGGGAAGTGGTGGAGAGGGAAGTTTTCTGTGCAGAGGTCCCCAGCTATGAGGTGGGCAACCTTGCAGGGTAGATTGCTTTGACTCTCTGAGTTGCAGAGGAAGGGGAAGACACAGGGTAGGCAGGCATGGCAAGGGTTTAGGGTGGGCAATAGTAGGTTTTAGACTAAGAGGCAGGACTTATACTTGCCTTTCAGTTCCCGGGCAAAACAATAAACATCATAGAGCTCATGAGGATCTCGTCGGCCATAGCTACGGACTCCTGGAAGGCTGTTTCGGTCTCCATAACAACCAGGCCTGGACAATGTGATGGGGTACCTAAGAGACAACGGGTTCTGGTGAGTACATTAATGCCTGTAGTGTCCCACTCTCCTGGGATACTGGAATAAGAGAGACAGATATGAGAAGTCTCAGGGCTCAAAGGTCAGTTGTACCCTTAAAGCTCAGATCACTTCCTCACCTTCCTAAGGTAGGTGGACAGAAGAAGAGAGAGAGGGATGAAGGAGATGATCATTGAATGAGCAAGGAAATGAATCCGAAGGTCCCTTCCATTTCTGAGATCCCAAGGTTCTAGGATCTAAATCCATTTCCAAGGGAGGGTCTGCCCTACTACCACCTCTAAGCAACACCCACAGCTTTGAGGGGCTGGCCAGAGTTGCTACTATGCCAATGTCACTGGCTCCATCCCATCCCATCTCCCAGGACCCACTCACCGAACACTGCGGTCAGAGAGCCAGCCAGCATCACAGTTGTCATAGCCATCCTCAAAGGCAGCCTGCAGATGGCGGGGGGCTGCGATGACAGCAGAGTTACGTCGGCAGGCTTCTCGAGCTGCCTGGAAGCTCAGGGTATAGCGGCCCAGGGCAGCCCGATAATGGAATACAACACCTGGGGGAATGAAGGGATGGATGGAAGAGGATCATTATGGATAGGGATCTCAAGGAAGTGGAGAGGAAGATGGTGGACACCTTAAACCTTTAATCCAATGGGCATCTCTCACTAAGAGGCCACAGTAATAATGTATGTACTTTTCAAATCTTAAAATCCTCTATATGTCAGTTTTCATCATTATCAAGCCAATTCTCTCTCCTTGGGCCTGCTCTCCTAACCCCTCTCAAACTAGGATTATTCCAGTATCATTTGGGCTGAGATGTGTGCCTCTGAGGCAATTATATATAGCATCCTTGTCCCTCCTCTCCCACAGTGAAATTGTAAATTGAATAAAGTCTGACCTTTGGCTTTCTCCCTGCTGTCTAAGTCCCTCTGAATCTACCCTCTCCAACCTTCCTCCTAGCTCTCACAGGTGAGAGAATAAGAAAATGCTGGTGGCCACTGATAAAGACAATAAAGTCATAAAGAGGGATGGGTTTTTTTGGGGGGGGTGCAAGTAACAAGCTTGGTTTTGGACAAGGTGGGTCTACAGTGCCACTGGGCCTCTCAGTGAAGACAGCATAGCACAGGGTAAATAATGCTGTCTCCAGAGTCCTGTTTATGCTACTTACTCCATGGGACTTGGGGCAAGTCAGTTAACCTCTCTGGGTCTCAATTTTCTCATCTGTAAAATGAGAAATCAGACTAGATGGCTTCTGAAGTATCTCCAGCTCTAGAGGTATGCTAATTAAAAATGCTAGTCAATGGAGCTATGATCCTATATATCCTAGAGGCAGCTGGGGAAGTGGGTCAGGGCTGGAGAATTAGTTCTGGTAGTCATCTTATAGGGCTGGGAGTTAGATTATACAAAATATATTAATCCTATGAATTCCATAATTCAATTATTCCGTTCATTTGCATAAATTCTGATTCTATTTCATTTTTATGGCTCTAAAAATCATGATTATGGGGCAGCTGGGTGGTTCAGTGGATTGAGAGCCAGGCCTAGAGACAGGAGGTCCTAGGTTCAAATCTGGCCTCAGACACTTCCTAGCTGTGTGACCCTGGGCTTAACCCCCACTGCCTAAAAACCAATACACAGTATTGATTCTAAGATGGAAGGTAAGGGTTTTAAAAAAAAAGTCATGAGAATTAGAAAGATACTGGGAGACTAGTTGTGTGACTTTGGGAAAGTCACCTCACTTTTCAGAGCTTCAGGCAAGTCTCTATGGTTTTCAGTTGCAAAGGAGTTCCTTCTATCTGTTTTAGAGAGAGCTGCTCAACTGGGAGTTCCCTGGACCAATAAAATCACAGGCAGAGTAGTGATAATAACATCATCAACGCAACAACAATAATATGCCCACAATTCTGTGATGCCAAGTCTAGTCTGGCCTGACCCAACTTCTAGTCTCTTCTCTTACTGGCCAATTTGTCACCTTCATAGAGGTGATACCGCCTTAATAACATTACCCTCAGCTCATGTCTCCTGCCTTCTCTACTCTCCTTCATAGTAAGGGAAAATGGGGAGAAAAGTGGGGAGACATTGGCTGTAGGACCACTTTCCTGCCTTACTGAGCACCTGAAGGAGAAAGAGGGAAGGAGAGAAGAATAAACAATTCACTGGGTTTTGATTTTCCATAGTCCAAGGGCCTCTCATTTCTTAGAGCTTCCTCTAGCCCTAGGATAAAGGCCATTATGGTGACCCTCTAGCCATGTACTAACCAGTCACTTCCAGGGGCAGCAGGTCCTGTTCATCCTCAATGCCAGTCACTACCTCGCAGCGGTAGAGGCCAGCATCACTGGCTCTCAGGGGCCCCAGCACCAGGGTTGCATTGGAACGGTTCTGGGGGTAACCAGGCAGTGTCACCCGGCCCTGCCAGCCACGTGCCACTTTTACCACATTGTCCTTGGCTACTAGGACTGGTAGTTCTATCCTCTGGCCTGAGGCAGCCCGAACTTTGGTCCACTTGATCCGTGCTGGGTCATGTGGAGGGCCAGGCTTCTGTGGATGTCGGAGGACAAAGAGGCACGGTAGGGCCACCAGCTCTGCCAGTCCTGCCCTCACGGTCCCATGGGTCACCTTCTGAATTTGGATCACTTCTTCACCATCCTGGGTTCCTGAGTCAGAGAAAACAGGAACTATGTTAGTCATGCTGAAATATAATTGAGAAGCCTGAGTGACACATTCCCTGTCACCCTACTTGCCTGGTTCCCTTCCTTCCTCATCTGATTGAAATCTGTTTCAAAGAATCACAGGTGGACCCTCAGAACACAGAAAGTCAAAGCTGATAGCCTCTTGAGGATCATTTTGTCTAACCCATTCATCTTAATAGACAAGTAACCAAATCTTTGCATGGGGAGATAACCTGCCCAAGGTAGGATGTTGGAGCTGGGGTCTGAACCTGGTATCCCGAGGCCCAGTGCTCTTTCTAATTGACTAGACATTTGTAGCTAGGCCCTTATTAGTTAGAATAACAAACCCCCTGAACTGGATAAATTATTCAAAGGAGCACTGCATATTTCTATTGGGCTGGAACCAATGATCATATTTTACATAATTATAACTCTGAATAAGTATAAATTCAAATACATGTGATCACTTGAGGGGATTCTTTATTCACTCTAGTCAAGACCTGGCTTTATTGAAGGCCTACTGTGTGCAAGTCACGATGCCAGGTACTTATAAATATTATATCATGACCAGAGGCATCTAGGTACTGCAGTGAATAGAATGCTGGGCCTGGGGCCAGAAAGATCCAAGTTCAAATGTGACCTCAGACACTTGTTAGCTAAGTGACTAGGCAAATCACTTCAACTATTTATGTTTTGGTTTCCTCAACTATAAAATGAGGATCAAAATAGCACCTGCCTCTAGAGTTGTTCTATGCAACTCTAGATAGCAAATGAGCATAATGAGATAAGATTTGAAAAGCACTTAGTATGTGCCTGGCACATAGTTGGAGTGTAATAAATGTTTGTTTTCTTCCTTCTTTATTTCACACATTTACAAACATGATTCTGAGAAAGGAGATTCTTAGGTTTTATTGGAATGATTGCCCCCAGGGGTTGAGGATACATAGAAAGGCAAGGGATCCTTGCTTTTATGAATCTGTGATCTCCTGATTATAAATACGAAGATTTCCTTCAGTGATGCAGAACACTCCATGCCTGAGGTTGTAGTTGTTCAGTAATAATAATAATAATAATAATTAATGTGGATTACGCCATTTTCTTGGCAAAAATACTGGAGTGATTTGCCATTAAGGCAAACAAAGATTGCTAAATGACTTGTCTAAGGCTGAGTTTGAACTCAGGTCTTCCTTGACTCCAGGCCGGGTGCTCTGTCCACTATGCCACTTAGATGCCTGCCACAGATAATACAAATATTACTTGTTTTGTTTTTTCAGGCAACAAATTGATATTCAGAGAGGTAAGTGATTTACTCCAAATCAGATAACTAGTAAGTATCAAAGTAAGGGTTTGAATCCAGGTTTCTCCCGATTCCAAGCCTAGCACTGTTTCCTGAGAAGCATCCTAGCAAAATGCTGGAGTTGGAATGTCAGAAAGCCAGAATTTAGATAGTGCTTTAAGGTATGCAAAGTGCTTCACAAATAAAAACTGGGAGGTAGATACTATTATTATCTCCTTTTTAACAGATAAGGAAACTGAGGCCAAAGGAGGTTAAGAGACTTGACCAAGGTCACACAGTTAGGGAGTGTCTGTTGCTGGATTTGAATTTCTTAACTCCAGGATTAAGCATTCTATCCATAGTACCAACTAATTGCCTCACAAACTTTGCCACCTCTAGGGCTGGGGCCAGGGCCATGCATCTCCTGGATGAAGACACACAATGACTATGGACAAGTCACCTAATATCTCTGGGCTTCAGCTGTATCATCTGTTAAATGAATGGGGCTAGAGTAGATAAGTTATGAGGAACCTAATAGCTCTAAACCCATCCTGGTCCATTATACTCATAGCTGTAGCTAGTACTTGTAGGGTCCAGGGTAAGCAGCAGGTAGGGTGCTCTTGATAGGAGAGGAGACCTTGGAATTTCAGAGAATTTAGCTAGACTAGTCTCTTCCTTTTACAGATAAGGATATTGACAGGAGGCATGATCCAAAGTCACCCATTGAATCAGTGGCAAAGGTGGGAGGAAAGTCTAGCTTCCATGGGATATGACATCCCTTCCCTCCTCCTGGAACTCAGATAGGGCTGTTCACACTCTCTGCCAAGGTATGAGGGTAGAGGGGCTATTAGAGGGAAGGCCCCTGGGTCCATGGGGGAAATATTGAGGGTCTCACTGTCAAAGATTTCCCTCGTATGGCTGCTAGTCAGCATAGTAGAGAGAATGCTAAGCCTAGAGTCAGGAAGACTAGAACTTAGATTCTACCCTGGACACTATCTAGACAAGTCTTTTATCCCTAGTTTTCTCATATTTTTTAAAAGGGGGTTAAATTTGATGGTGTCTAAGGCATCTAGTTCTAAAATCACTCCATAAGATCACCAAAAAATTTATGGGCCCTCAGTTCAAATCTGGCCTCAGATACTTTGTAGCTATATGACCCTGGGCAAGTCACTTAACCCCCATTGCCTAGTCCTTACCACTCTTCTGCCTTGGAACCAAAACACATTATTGTCTCTAAGACAGAAGGTAAAGGTTTAAAAAAAAATCTAGGAAGCAGCTGGGTGGCTCAGTGGATTGAGAGCCAGCCTAGACATGGAAGGTTCTGAGTTCAAATCTGGCCTCAAACATTTCCTAACTGTATGACCTAGGGCAAGTCACTTAACCCCCATTGCCTAGCCCTTCCCACTCTTCAACCTTAGAACCAAACATAGTATTGATTCTAAGATGGAAGGAAAGTGTTAAAAAAAAAATCTATGGGGATGAACCCGTCCAGTGTGTGTGTGTGTGTGTGTGTCCTGACCAAATACATGCTTCCATGATCTTTCATTTCTCTGAGCCCTTTCCCACTCACCTATGTCTTCAATCTGGTCCCAAGCGCCAGCTCTGCCTTACTGCTCTGTCTCATAGGTTCATGGGACTAGTCTAGGAACAGCTTCTCCCTTTCACAAAGAAGTTCCCATCCTGGGTTCCACCCCCATATTTTGCACACTATCTTGTACGGAGGAACAGAGTTGTACACAGGGACAAGCGCCAGTTCTTGGCTTCTGTAAAGTGGAGTAAGATTCATTTCCAGCTCAGAAAAAACTCCAGACTGCTTGTCTCCATGTCATTATCGTCCTGCTCCATACAGAAAGGTTATCCCTAGATCATTCCAAGATAGAGGGGCAGGAAAGGATGCTCAGGAGGATTCAAGTACAACGCCAGAGACAAAGAAGTGAAGATGCTGAGGATAAGTGAGTGGAATCAAGGGTTGACACCCAGGAAGGGCCTCTTTGAGATGTTTGCCAGGGGGAAAAGGGGGAGTTGGAAGCCACATTTGTCTCCTCGCTGGCTTACAAAATAATGAGCAGCCGGACAGATGCCACTAGGAGAAAAGTCTGCCAAGAAGCAGGGCCATCCACACTGGGTGGAGAAGAACCATCTAAAGGTTCCAAGTCAAGGCTATACTGGCTCCCTTAATCTCATGGGAAATAAGAGAGAAAAATGCCAACTTCTGGACGATATAGGTCCCCAGGGCACATGGGTTAGGCAGCCACATGGTGGAAGAGAAAGATCATAGAATTATAGATTTAGAGCAGAAAGGGATCTCAGAGATCATCTCATTTTATAGATGGGCAAACTGAAACCCCAAGGGGTTAAGTAACTTGTTAGCCAGCTAGATGGCACAGTAACTAAACTGCTGTACCTAGAATACTGAATTCAAATCCCTCCTCAGATGTGATCCTGTATGAGTCACTTAAAAAAAATCTCTGTTTGACTCAGTTTCCTTATCTCTACAATGGAGAAAATAATAGCATCTGCCTCCCAAGTTTGCTGTGAGATAAAATGAGACAATATTTATAAAGTGCTTGGAATCATGCCTGGTGTATAAGTGCTATATAAATGTTAGCTATTATTATTATTATTAAATAGTAAGCAGAAAAAGCAGAAGTTGAATCAAGACCCTCTAACTCTAAACATAGTGTATGATCATTGGCCTCCGAATCAGGTTAACCCAGACAAATAGAATTTGGGCAAATCCCTTCCCTTCTCCATGTCTCCATTCTCCTGTCTATGAAAGGGATAAGATTAAATAATCTCTTAATTTCTTTCTAGCTTTGCCATTCTGTGATGTTCTCTGAGCTCCCCACCTCAAACAGACTCTGTTCTTCTGCCTCTGAACCTTTATCCATACTATTCTTTATGCCCTGTCACCTTTGGGTGTTAAATTCCTATTTGTCCTTTAAAGCCAAACTCAAAACCTCCCCTGATGCCTCTGAGGGTCAGTAGTGACCTTCTCACTCACACTTTAAATGCTCTGTCCCTCTCTGATTATTTTATAGTTTAATATAGAAATTATTCTTTACCTTTAAATTATCATTTATATTATAGATATCTGTGTGAGTGTTGTCCTCCCCCATTTGACCAGATGCTCCAGGAGAGCAGGGAGGAGACCTTGACTAACCTATGCATCTCCACCAGCAGTCAACACAGATCTCTGTGTGCTAGAGATACGATGTGTTACGTTCATAAGACCATTCCCCTGTTTGGTCCCCTTTTCTCACTCATTCCCTTTCTTGGCAGTAACCAATGGTGATGGTAGGCTTGTTGCCCTCCCCACCCCCCACTCTTTCCTCCCACATCCTTTTTTCCTCTTCCAAGCCCTCAGAGGCCTTCCCTGAAAGGGTCTACCAGGTGCATAACAGCATTAAGGAGGGCATGTGCAAGTTTGCATAGATTTGCATAAGTATGTTCTCTGGCAGCCTCCCAAGGCCTCAGAGGGTCATTTCCTTCCCTTCTTGAAGCTGGACCAGTCTGAGCATTTTTGTCTCCCAGCCCTCTCACGACTGAAGAGTCTGAGTCTGATAAGGAGAGAAAACAGGCAGGAGAGCAGAGAACGATTCCTTTTAAATTTAGGGTATAATTATATCGGTCCTGATACAGGCCATCCCTTGTCCCCAAAGCTGATTTGCATTAAGCCTGAATGAGGCTGAGTTATATTCTTTTCGATCATCAGAACCCCCCACCTCTGTAGGAATTGCACGAATTGTGTAACACAGTCTGTGAAACTTTCAAAGGAAATCCACTTTGGGGTTATGGTCATTTTGTGCCATTATTTTTCAGGATGTTTCTATATATTTTCCTGTTAAGGATGCAGCCTATATTTAGCAAAAGCCTACATTTTCTGCATTTCTAGCATTATATTTCTTCCCTTGTAAATCAATATCCTTGTCTAACTAAACTCTATGACGAGGCAAGGAGATTATGGCAGTAGCTACAGGGATCCAATAGAGCCAGTATTTGGATAGGGGAGTTTAAGGCCTCAGGAATGAAGAGAATGTCAACCCAGCTACCTGAAGAAAGGCCTGGGAACTCATTGGGAAGGAATTCCCCATCACAGGTTAGTTAAGTCTAGACGTACCAGGCTGCAGTGGTGAGGTGCGGGCTGAGACAGCGAGGTCAAATCAGAAAGCATTTATTAAGTGTCTAGTATGTGTCAAGGTCTGTGGGTACACTGGAAGTACAACTAAAAAGAAAACAAAACCAATCCCTTTTCTCAACGAGCTCACACTTTAATGAGAGAGACAACACGCAAATAACTATGTACAAATAAGGTATAAATAGGATGTGTGTAGTAAGACGGGGCAAAATCTGAAATCAAGTCATGGAATTGGGGAGGGTACAGAGGCAGCAAACTGAGGTCTTTAACTCCAAGCAGACAAGTGGCTAGACCTCCTTCTCTGAAGAGAAGAGGGAATTTAGGACAAAATCGAGCTATCCAAAGGCTAGTGGACCTTACTTAACTGAGAGCCAGATCCCAGGCTTGGGACCCAAAGAAGAAAAGAATACCATAGGAAGGAGAGAGCAAATTAAGCGCATCAGAGGATGAGCAAAGATTCCCCACCCTTTCTTGCCCTTGGTTCTTCCCCAAATCCCCAGGTACCAACTTACCCTGCCCCCAGACCCAGAGAAATAACATCTGGAGCAGCAGGCCACAGGCAGCCCAGAAAGATGGGCTCCCCATCCTGAACCTGGAAAAAAAGGAGGAGGAGAGAAGAGGAAAGATGAGTTTGTTCTCAATCTCAGCTCTTGGTTAAGAACACTTTAGCAGTGGACTGGTTGGGGTTTCTCCTGGCCCAATGAGGACAGGAGCAAGCCTACTGTAGGAGCCACATGGACTCTTCTAGGCTAAGGTACAGCCCTAGAGACTACATCCCAAAGTGACCTTCCTCTTCTTACATAGCCCCAGAATCACTGGACAACCTTGTCCTATTTCTCCATATGAAGGGGCTTTTTTATATATGTTATGATACGTCCAAGTCCGTCATCTTCCCTTTCCCAATTCAAAGCAGAATGATTCCCAGGGCCCTTCCCCAGATCCTCAGGGCTCAGTTCCACCCCCAAACTGAACACAATTTACAATGATGATCTCTGAAGGTTTAACCCACTCTCTCCTCATTCAAGGACCCCTGAGACCTCTGAGCCCTATGCATGTAGAGGGACCCCCAGGGTCCAGTCCCTCCACATACACAGCAGTGTTCCCTCTCCAGGGGACAGCTCCATCTCCTTGTCCCCACACATCAAACCTCATGATGAAAATTATAGATACAACAGTCCTCAACGTCCAGGGTTATTCTGTAAGAAAAAGATGCCAATCCACTTGATCTTTCCTGCCCTCATCTGCCCAATTAATTCTACTCTAAGCAAGCTGGATCTGGAAGGCACTGTCAGGGTCAGTGCTGTATATACATCTCTTCAAGATAATTGGAAACAATCCATCCCCAGGGTGATGAGAAGCACTATCCTTCCCTTGCCCCAACTATTATCTTTCTTACAATGTCTCTCTTTCCATTCCCTAACCTCTCCCCCTCAATACCTTGTCTATGCTTCTAGGTCTTTTTCTTTCTGGGTTCCTCCACCCATGTCTATCTGTCTGTCTTTCTTGGCTTTTCTCTATTTCATTCTGTAACTCTTATTATAGTCTCAGTACCTTTCTTGCCCCTTTTCCTTCTCTCTTGTGTCTCTTAGGGTCTAATAATTAGTATTCTTTGGATTCCTGGCTTTGTCATTCAATTCCTCCCTCCACCCCTCCTCTGGCACAGCCTAGGTTCTTTGGGGTCTAGGGGCTGTCAAGGAAATTGTTGTTGATCTAGAATAGAAATCCAATGTGAATGCTCTTCCCCAACCCATACCTCATTTACTGAGAGTACTAGATAGACAGGGCCCATGCCTTACCCTAAAGTTAATGTTTACTCTAGAGCTGTGTTGGCAAACCTATGGCACTGATGCTGGAGGGGGCTGCTCTCTTCCCCGTGTCCATTGCTCCTGAGGACATTCTTTACTTCATCCACCCTTCTGCCCAGAAGCCCAATGGGAGTGCTTCCTCCCTCCCCTCTCTGGAGTAAGGTAGGGGGTGGGTGAGCCTCACATGATTCATGAGGGTTGCAGTTTGGGTACTTTGTCTCTAAAAGGTTCACCATCACTGCCCTAGAGTGCCACGGGCGAGGTCCACCCTTACTCACAACTCCAGGGGTTCCTGAGAGGTGGCGAAGGATCAGTCAAAAAAATAACAAAGGAAGACAGCTTAATCATTATGGCCATGGAACTGCTTTGCATCTGATAGCTGCTCCGCCATCCCCAGGCCTGGTGTTTATTTTTATACCCATTTTCTTGGCACACAGATACATTACCCAACACATGTCCAAAGAGAGATAATTGGAAAAGTGATACATTAACTTTTAACAAATCACTTGATTAACATTCTATATTCTTGTATTGTGATTACAGATTCTTGACAGCATAAAGGTTCCACACTAGATAAATGATTTTGTCACAGGTTGCTTAATTTTCTCATTACCCTGTGAGAAGTTTTGAGCTTACAAACAATCAAGGAAAATTAATTATTGCTTTTAATAAAATGGAATAATTAATCAGAAGTTCTTAAAAGACAATTCAACAATCATATCATTGAGGTTGAAGGGTACTGGGAACACAATTCAGATTAATAATATTAGATTGGTCATTTCTCAGGGTTTACTAGGGAGTTTCTGAGTTACTGGTTTGTGAAGTGGAATCACTGAGGCATATTGAAGGTTGGTGTACCTGTACCTTTTGTATGGACCTTTTATGATTGATATGTGTGTTGGCTTCATGAGAATAAGTTTCTGTGATTGGGAAAGTTCTGAGCTTGGCCTGTAGCTGTGGTTTCACTGGGGATTATTACCCAAGTAAAAGTTAACCCATGACAGTCTTTTAGGGTTGGATTTGAGGGTCTGATCTTTTGGTGATGTTTTAGAGAATTAGGGTCCAGGTATTTTGCTCTTGCATTATTCCTTTTGAGACTAGGGGGAATAATAATTGTGTCAGTTCCATAGGTAAGGGATATTGATGAGAGAGGTCATGCAAGGGGGACTGAGTGGGCAATCACATCTTGCCAAGGGCCACTCTGTGGCCTCCTTAACTACTACACATGACTCTGTCAAGGCATCATGGCCTGATGGCTCCCAGCACTACAGGTTTTAGCTAAACTTTTTGAGATGGTGAATCAGCCCAGCCTTAAAAGTGAATGTGCTCCCTGCTTTGACTCCTTTAAAGAGATAGGGGAGACTCTTGCATATATTTTCAGATTTTTTCAATGTATTGACAGGTCTTTTTATTTTAAAAACTATTTGCTATATGGAATAGATCACTAGGAGAAAGGAAGAAGAGGGATACAGAGGAAATTTTAGGCAATGTAAAAACCAAAGATACAAACACAAACTTATTTTTAAAAAAAGAGTGGATGTTCTCTATACAATTTCTCTTCAGATAACCACTATGGACTTCCTGGAAAAGGTGAGCTCTGAGGAAAGTCATGATATTCTCCCTACAGCTAGAAGGTAATTTTCCTATCCCTTCTCAACTACTTCTCTGATGCTTTAAGACTTCCCCAATCCAGGGTCCCATCTTTGGAGGCTAAGGCCTCTGAAAATTATCTTCATAGGTCTTCAAAGAAGGATGCCACTATGTCAAGATAGTCTATCCAGGAGATGGATGGTACCTATCTTAGCCTCAGCACTAGCCCTAGCTGGTAGCAAAATTCAATGACTCTGCTTGCAGAGAATGTGATCAACAAAGACACTGATTGGGAAGGGAGAAAATGGCTTGGTAGGGGTTAAGCAAGATCTAGGGATAAGTAGAGAGAATCTTAAGGAAACCAATGCTACTCCAGACACATAAATGCCTAATCCCAGAAATGGAGGTGGCTAAAGTAAGCAAGTATGGTAGAGTGGAAGAAATATCAGGGTGGGGAGCTGGAGACCTGGGTTTTTGCTCTGTCTCTCCCACTAATTCCCTGTGTGACCTCTGGTTAGCACCTCATCACATTCCTGGGCCTTAGTTTCCTCATTTCTAAAATGAAGTGTTTGGATTAAATCAGAGCCTTTTAAACTTGGAGCCCATGTACTTAAAAATTAATAATTGAATTTCAATATAATTGGTTTCCTCTGCAATCCTATGTATTTTATTTTATGCATATAAAACATTATTTTGAGAAAATCCATAGACTTTATTAGCTGCCAAAGGGGTCCAAGACACTAAAGAATTTGAGAGTCCCTAGACTAAATAGTTGTAGCCTCTAGGGTTCCTTCACGCACTGACATTCCATGTTCTAATGTCTTTTCCATCTCACATAGAATTTCAATGTTGGAAGGGACCTCAAAGGTCATTTAGTCCAATCGATATTGGAACTCTTTACACACAAAGCCAATGCATGGTCAGTCACCAGGTAAAAGACCACTAGTGATGGGGAACAGATTGCCTCCTGAGGCAACCCATTCCATAGATTGGATATCTCTACTTATTAAAGTAAGATTCCTCTTACACCGAGCCCCAAAGTTGCCTCTAGGCAATTTCTCCCCATTATTCTTATTTCTGCCCTCTAGGAACAAGTGGAACAAGTCTAATTTCTTTTCCACAAAACAACCTTTTAGATACTTGAAGATTTTTATCATGTCCCCTCTAAGTCTTATTCAGGCTAAAAATTGACAGTTCCTTCAACCAGTCCTCACATAAGCATAATATCTTGTCACCTTGCTTTCCTAGTGATCCTCCTCTAGATGTTTGTTTGTCAGGGTTTCTCCTAAAATGATATGCACAGAATTTGTGTGAGGTGGTATAGTGGATAGAGCAATAGACCTGGGGACAGGAAGATCGAAGTTCAAATCCTGCCTCAGATACATACTAGCTGTGATACCCTGGGCAAGTTATTTAAACTCTCTCAGCCTCAGTTTCCTTGTCTGTAAAGGAGAGGATAATAATAGCACCTATTTTGCCAGATTGTTGTGAAGGAACCTTAAAGCTTCATATAAATGTTAACCATTGTTATTGTTGTTGCTCTTATGAATGGTATCAAAAGTCTTCAGGATTGGTCTGATCAGGGCAGAACCTAGCAAAGCTATCTAGACCTTTCCCATTCTACCCTCTCTCCCCTTTAAGATCCTGGGAGCAAGAGAAGGTAGTGGAAAGAGTTCAGTTTGGTGTCAGAGGGTTTGCATTCCAGGCCTGGCTCTGCTCCTCTCTAGCATTTTAACCTTGGCCAAGTGATTTCCTTTGCCAGGTCCTATTCCTCCTGACACTCAAATCCTGATACTTGCCTCACTGGATCATTTTAAGGAAAGCATTTTGTAAAGCTGAAAGAGTAAGAGAAATGTTTTATTATTGTTGTCCATCTTTGTATCTGCTCCAGCGATGACAGAGTAGGGACTTGGCAAATATCTGCTGATAAGCAAAAGAATTGTTCTATGATTCTATTGTTCCATTTTTCTAGGATTCTATTTCAAGAATCCAAAATTCTAGGATTCTGTTCCAGGAGTCTGTGAATGTCAAAAGGAAGAAAGTCTTATAGAAATAAAAAGAGGATTCCCCCTGATTCATAATACTAGGTAATACCCACTCAGGAATCCATGGTTCCTCTCTTTTGAGGCTTTCCTCTGTTTATTACAGACTTGTAGATTTTTATCTGGATATAGGGGTACATTATAATTAACACCCCCCATCCTTCACTGACTACAGAGGGCCTTTGAGATTTCCTTGAGTACAGGAAGAGGGAGGGTGCACTGAATGTGAGATAGGAGGGGTTGGAGTAGAAGGTGGTAGTGGGTTGAGTGTGAATGAATTACCCCCAAAAGTTAGTCAATCATCATTGGCTTAGACCTAGCAGTGGATAGAGTACCAGACTTGGAATCAGGAAAATGTAGATATATGACCAAGCAAGTCATTGCCTCTCTTGGCTTCAGTTTCATCATGTATAAAATGAAGTTTTTAGACTCAATGACCTCTGAGGTTTCTTCCAGCTCAAAATCTATGATTTAGGTCATATATCTCTGATCTCTATCTTAGGCGAAAGGAGTTGAAGCTGGAAACAAGAGCTCAGACTGGTTTCACTTTTTTCCTCTGTTTAAAAAGGTGAAATAGGCACTGGGGATGAGGAAGAATGGAAGAGCAGAACTATAGTTTGTGGGAAGAAAATCCAGAGTTTCCTGCTGAGAAAGAAACTTTCAGGGCTGAGCAGGCCACTCAACACTGGGTAAAGACTTTTTTTTGTAGCCATAGCCCTAACATAACATCACCCCACAGCTCCTGGATGGGGATGGTGGCTAGAGTCCTGCCTAAGCAGAAGACCCTGTCCATGGTGCTGAGAAAGCACCTAATGCTAGGAAGCCTTCTTTCCTGAATTATGGCCCCAAGGTAGCCAAGGGCTATAATGAGCCATCCAGTAGCTCTCTCTCCTATTCCCATCCTTGATATCAGTGGAATGGATAAAAGGGTCAAGACCTCAGCATATAAATCCTTGAAAGTAAGGATAAGGAATCTGAACTGTAGAAGGCAGAGGAGGATTTGATGTTTTCAGAACTGTGCTTTATGAAACTGAATCTAGTCTCAGTTTCCTTTTCTAAAAAGTCACTGAGGTGAGCTAAATGACAATGAAGGTCCCTCCCAGCTCTGTTATTCTCTGCTCTAAAATCCCTCTCTGCTCTGAAATCCTGTGTTTTAAGGGCCTTTCCAGTTCTGACAAACATATGCTCTAAGATCCCACCCAGTTCTGACATTCTAGGATTCTAAAACAAATCTGGTGACTTCTGTAGGATCACTGGGTTGAAAGAGGGACCACTGAGGAACTATAGTGACTGTTCATTGCTTACAGCAGTGATTCCTAACCTGTGACCAGGAGTTTTTGTAAGAACTTCCTGAATCCAAATCAAAATCCATAAATAAGCAAATCTACCTTCTGTAAGTTAAATGTCTCACAGAAATATACATTCCTATTTTCCAAAAGCATGTAGATTTTTTTTGATAAACAAAATATAAACTCATTTAAAAGTATTATTCAATTCAAAGCAGATTTATCCATACTTTGTATTTTCTCAACCAACACATACTAAAAAGTGAAATTGCTATTGTATTAGAAGCATTCAAGAAAGAAAAAGAAAAATGAAGGAAAGAAAGAAAAAAAGGAAGGAAGAAAAAGAAACCCTGCCATTCAAAAAAAGGATCCTCATACTCAAAAGGTTTTAAACTAATGATTTACAGGATAAAATTCAAGTTCCTTAACCTGACAGTCAAAGGACTTGCACAGTCCCTTAATTTTTACCCCCCAAAAACATATTTCAATCTATCCTACCTCCATTATATGTCCTGAATTCTCATGGGATCATAGGCTTGTAGACTTAAGAACTGGAAGGCAACTCAGGAACCTTCTAATCTAACTCCTTCATTTTATAGTTGAGGAAACCAAGGGCCAAAGATTTGTAGTAATTTGATCATGGTCACACAGGTAGTTAGTATTAGAAGTGAGGTTTGAATCTGGGTCCTTCAACTCTCTAGTCAGGTCCTTCTTAACTGAAGTCTGGGAACTGGATATTCCGACATGGGTGCCTGCAGTGATAATGGTAACTAATCTAGTTTCTAGCCTATGGTACTATTCAACTGTGAGTATCCTCTGTCTTCTCCATGAACTTTGGCAAGGGGCTGCTCAGCCCTTGACTCCATTTGGTCCCTAATCATACCCTTCTCCCAATCTAGAATGAAGGTGGACTTTATGGAAACTTTATGGAAACTTAACATATAAGCATTAGGATTTTATCCGATAATAGTGATGATGGAACTTGGGGAAGGTATTTGTTTTACAGAAAGATTCCCCATTGACTTCTTTAATCCCCATTTAAAATGGAAATCAATTTGTAAAATCCATCTTGCTCAGGGCCAGGGCCAGGCAGGCAGGCATTGAGTCAGGCTGTTGACTGATGGGGATGTGGGATGGGGTCTCCCTCGGGTGCCAATAAATGCTGGCATCCAGTATGTTCCAACCCCATCATAAGAAGCTCTTTCAGAGTCCTATCCCACCCCACCTTACCCCAAGTCACAAGCAGTCACTCAGTTGACATCACAGACAGAGAATCATCCAGTTAGTCATACAGTCACATTCCCACATTCTCTGCCCCACCCCCATACCTGCAATCAGTCACACACAGGGTGCACAAGTCACCCAAAGTCACACTCTTAAAATAACCCCTCACTCTAGAGTCCTAGTGAATTTTCACAGCTGTGAAGGGTTTTGTCACCTCATAAATAATTCATAGAGCTCATACATATGCAAGTGGAGGCAAAGAGGGAGCTAGAGACCAGCCTCAGCTGGAACCCACTCCAATTCCGGGCAAATGGCAGGGTTGAGGGGTTGGGTGGGGTGAGAGAAGAGGATTAGAGGGGATGTTCAGCTCCCTCTCCTAGCTGGATTTCCCTGACCTCTTAATTTTGAGGATATGTGTATGTGAAGGATACTAGTATGAGTATGTGCCATGAGATGTCTTTGTAGGGGAAAATTTGTGAATGTCCATGTGTCTCTGTCTCTGTGTACAAGCATGTTTTTTCATGTGTTTTTGTGGAGGAGTTTGGGAAGGTTCATTTCTGTTGGTATGCCTTTGTAGGTATGGATACAGCTTTCTTTGCATCTGTATTTATGGGAGTGTGAAAGAATGCAGAGAAGGGGTGGAACCAACTCTGTAGAGGGGTACAAGCTGCACAGCACAGAGAAATTTAATCTTGGGGATAGATGAATAGAGATGAGATTCCCTTCCTCCCCATCTTTCCGGGTTTACTATGATCCCTTTGAAATCCCTTGGATCTCAGGTTGGGGAAGTATTAGCATTCAAAAGGTCCCAGGACAAATCCTAAGGGTAGGGCTGGTCACCAGCTAAGGGGTGGAAACCCAGGAAAATGTTGGGGCCAAACTGGCTCCAGAAAAGTCCCAAGGAGCTTCCTGAAGGCTGAAAGATGTGGCCCTCACATCCCGGGTTCTCCTGGACACCACTGAATCACATTGTCACAACCCAAGGATCATTTTCACACACACACACACACACACACACACACACACACACACACACAGCCATGTGCCAGGAGACACATAATTCTACAGACATATGTGCACACAGCTGGAAGGGATCTAGAACTGCCTTTCATTTTTACATAGGAATGTAAAGGCTCAGATGGGGAAACCAAGGCTCAGAGAGGTCATGTGACTTGCCCAAGGTCACAGAGGCAATAAAGCCAAGATTCAAACCCAGTTCCTTTAATGCCAGTTCCAGGGATCTGTCCATTTCAACACAAGGATTACCACACATCCTAACACATAGTCACACCCCAGCAGACATATCCCCTCTCACACACAAAGACATGGCTGCAGTGTCGTGCACACACACAGTTACAACCACATACACTCCCCCTTAGACACCTCTCTAAACACACAGGGATATACAATCATTCCAGACATGCATTTACAGCCATATAGAGATTAAAAGGTGGGCTGGGGGAGGGGGCAGGGAATGAGGAAAGAGGGTCGTATGTCTTTCGAGAAGGGGTGGCTGCTGAACGCTATGACCTCTTCTCTTAAGAACTAGCCTCTTCCATACTCTAGTATAACCTATCTTCTCTTCTGCTCCCTCCCCGCTTCCCCTCCCATCCTCCTCCCTCACCCCAAAGCACGGGCTTGAGAAGCGCAAGCAGCAGCTACCCAGCCTAAGAAATCCACCCCTCCAATCAAAGCCACCAGCAGGAGGCAGGCACACTAACGGGGAAGCCCCGTAATCGAACAAAGCCCAGGCTCGGTCCACTCGAGGACTTCTAGCCAGGGGTACCCCGTGGAAGAGCTGGTTTGTTCAGGCATCGGAAAGGGAAGGAGGAATAAGGATGACGGTTGGAATTGTCCAAGTGGAGATGCCTGAGCTACTCACTGGCCCTTGCAGATTCTCCTCTCCGCCTTTCTAATTGGTATTTTAGGGCTGTCCCCCTGCCCCATCATCAACCCCTGCCTTCCACACACGAGATATACCAGGGCATAGGGTGAGAAGTGGAGGAGGAGGAGGAGGAGGAGAGGGGGAGCAGGCGGAGGGATACATTGTATATTGTCCAGGGAGTCTCTCATTCCGATTTCCTCTGAGGCAGTCTGGACCGATTCTCCTTTTGGGAAACCTGTCCTTCCAGCTTCCAGTGCCACTTCTGGAAGGGCACCTAGTTATATGTCGCCTGAAAGGAAGGAGCTTCTAGTGTACTTCTCATTAGCTCTCTTCACACTCTCCATCTCCATAGCCTGTCAGCTTTCTTTCAGGTTCTCTATCCCAGAGGTGTTTTCTACAGGCCCTTGACCACACAGAGCCCAGTACAGACCACCTCAAAGTTCCTTCTTTGCCTCGTTCTAGGGAGAGGAGGGGACTTCTGCCCCTAATCCAGGGAGGAGACAGAATGAAGAATCCATTGTGGGAAGCTAGCACGGGTTCAGTTCTGCCCCATCTGACCCGTTCTTCCACTCAACGGATGTCTGAATCTTAATCTCACCCCCGGCTCTCCTGGGTGTCGTCCTAGCCCAAATCCCCTAGGATCCTGAGTCACCTGGGTGTCGTCTTCATCTAGGGTGCTCCCAATCTGCTTCTATCTCCTTTCTTTGGAGCAATCATCTGTGTTCCCCATTCCCCGAGTCCCTGACCGCAACCCCCTCCTCCAGATCTTGTTATAACAAACCCATTCCCAAACTCTTCTTCCTCTACTCCACCTTCCTACCCAAATTAACTGGCAGGATCCTCCGTTCCCGTACCGGTCCCCTCCATCGCGACCCTCGAGCGTCCTCGACAACCGGATAGAGGGGAGGAAAAGAAAACATGGCCCAAGCCCCTCTCCTCAAGAAGTAGGTGCCCCAGGGATACTAGCGGGAAGGGGATGGTGAGCGCCAGTCACGGGTCCCAGAAGTCAGCCGCCTCTGGGGACGGGCCAGTTGTCAACTCCCCTTTTCTGGGTTTCCAGGAGAAGGCGTCGGGGGCTGCAGCTGGCCAGTTCGACTAGAATTCCCGCCTCCAGCACCTCTAACCCGGCCAAGCAGAACTAGCAGAATTCAGCCGGCGGTCAGGACGGGGCGGGCTGCGAACCGGGAGACTGCGTTGTCTGCCAAGCCGGGGAATTCCAAATGTATCCCCCCCGCCTTTAATCTGCCCCCCCCGCTTTAAGCCTCAGGCCCAGACCCGGGACGCGCACCCACCTGCGTAAGGGCTCCTCCTGCCGTGCCGTCCGTGGGTCCGACCGCCCGCGGGCCAAGGGGGCGGCGGCACCCGCTCCTAGCGCCGGCGCATCCCCGCAGCGCCGGCGAGGCGGAGCGCTGCCGGGGCGGGTAGGCGGCTCCGCATCGGGGGGAGGGAAGAGGGGAGAAAAGCGAGCCGAGGGGAGCCCAGCACAAAGCGGCCGAGCCTCAGGCTCCGGCTGTGCTCTAGCCGGTGCGCCCACTACCGCTGCACCTCTGCCCGCTTGTCCGTCCGCTGGGGGGCCCAGATGGCTCTTAGGTAGATCTGCACTCCCCGCTCCCAGCAGGTGGCTGCAGCGCTGGGGCCCTCGAGTTTCAGGGTCTGTCGCCGCGGTTTCTTTGCCTTCTCCCTTTTTTATAAAGAAGATTTGGGACTGGAGTGCGCATGCGTTGCCAGTTTTGCACGCCCCCCTCATGCCCCCTCCCCATTCTAAACTCCCCCTCCTTCTGTCTTCGTTCCCCCAACCTCTTCCTCCTTGCGGTCCAGAGACTTCTCTTGGAGATGCCCTGGGAGTGATGAAGAGACCTTCCCGCCACCAACACCACCAGCCCAAAGGGCCAACAAGACCGAATTCTTCACCCCCTTACCTTCAATTCAATCCATCCCGGAGCTGGTCTGATGCTGGGGAGACAGAGGGGCTAAAACCCAGACCTCAGGCTTTCCTAGTCCAGTTGCTGGGATTTGGAGGGAGGTAAAAGGACAAAGAAGAGGATGGGTGGTTGGGTAGGTGTGTCTCCCTTGAGGCCAAGCCAGAAAAAGCTTTAAGGACTGAGCTTGAGAATCCAGTTTCCTTTTACTCTTATTGGCTCCAGGTGCCACCAAGTAGCCTCATTTTTACCCCTTCTTGAGTGGATGGACATTGTTGTCAGCTTTGTGTCAGTCTATATGTACAAGTCTTGCTGTGTATTCTTGCTGGATTTTGTATGTTATCCACCTGTGCTTGTAAAAAATGGGCTGTGGGGGATATTTTGGGAGGAGAGTTAAGGGAGTGTTTTTGTGTCTCTGGCCTTTGTGTATGGAGTAAGGTTTGGACTTTGTTACACAACTAAATTGACAGCCAAGTGACTGACCTTAACTTCTCTGGCCTCAGTTTGCTCATTTGTAGACAGCTAGATTAAATGGTCGTCCAACCCTGACATTATAAGGTTATAGAAAGTCTTCATGGCTCTCTCTAAAAGTGTAAGTTAATAGAAGCCTGGATGTGTGTCTACCTTAGCCATCTGGATGGAAAAGGGAGCTTGTAGTCCTCTATGTGAGGGAGGGTATTTGACTGGCTGTAGGAGAATGGCAAAGGCTGTGATACCTCCCCTAATCCCCTACCAGATACCCTCTTGCCTGGGTACCAACTTCCAGGACTCCCTTTTGTCCCCTTCAGTCATGAAGTTTTGCAAGGATTAAGTCACAGTCTATTTCTTCTTCCAGTTTATTTCTTGTCCACTTCCATCCTCTCCCAGCTCTCCCAACCTCCAGCACTTGGCAGGGACACCTGGTAAGATGGGGAGACAGAAATGGTAAGAATGAGAAAAGGTGGAGGCTAGCCTAGGGGGCAGGGAGGGTGAGACTCCCAACTCTGGCCTATAAATAGCTCATTGAGCAGGACCAAGTTTTCAGCATCCTTCCTTCCCCTTTCTATGGCTAGACACATTCTTGTCCCTGAGCAACAAGCTGGCCTCCAGTGGGACTGCTGCAGGGCTCCCTCTTTCCCTAGGGAGGGGGTCAATGGCCCATTCCTTCCGCCACAGAACTCCCCTTTGGGCTGCCTGGGGCTCCCAATCCCTTCCCTAGAAGGGGTGACCCCTGACAAAAGCTGTGCTAACCTGCCCCTCCTCCCGTTCTGCTGAACTGTTAGCCTTGGCCCAAAGCCCAATTCCCAGGCCAAGGCTTGGCGAGAGATGGAAGGCAAAGTCCCCGGGGGGGTTCTTAAGCATGGGATATGGGTATCATGGCCGGCCCTGCATGGGACATGATCAGCAGGTGTCTTGGGGAATCAAGTGTCTTAAGCCCCAACCTAAAACCTAGTCGAACAAGGGGAGATTGTGGATCCCACAGAGAAACAAAATTTGCCTCTCTGTCCCAGTATAGAAGACCAATATGTTAGAAACATTCAGGTCATTTATCCTTTTGTTCACTCCTCCCCATCCCCCATTCTCTAATAGTTCCTTCTTTCATCTCTCTTTCTCAGTTGCTCCCCCCACCCATTTCTTTCTGCAAAGTTCCCAACGTCTCAGGGACAAGCAGCCACATCACCCCTGAACCATATCACTAATGCTCCAGGATGAAAACATCCTCTCCTGTACCTCTGCCTATTAGAGACTTTCTCAACCTAAGAATCAAAACTTCCAGAATCTCAAAAGCTCAGATTTGGAACAGACTCCAGAGGGCATCTAATCTAGTCTGTTCAGAACAAGATTCTTCTCCAACATTCCTCACAAGAAGCCATTGAACTTTTACTTGAAGACTTCCATTGAGGAGGAACCTATCCCTACTGAGACAGGCCAGTCCACTTGAGGTTAGTTTTACTTAGTAGCAAGTTTTTCCTTCTAGTAAGCCTAAATTCTCTTCTTTGCAACTTTTAATACTTGTTCACGGTTCTGTTCTCTGGGCCCAAGTAGAAGTAGAGAGGCAGAATAATGTAAGATACAGGACTGAGTGGGGAAGATCTAGTAACTTCAGCCAGTTACTAGCTGTGTGACCCTGGATAAATCACTCAAACTCTCTGGGCCTCAGTATCCTCATATATAAAATAAGGAGGTTAGAACTGATGGCCTCTAATGTCCCTTCCAGCTTTAAAATGATAATCCTGAATAAGTCTAAACACTTTTCACAATGACAGTCCTTATAATACTTGAGCATCGCCATGTTCCAAGTCTCTTCTTTAAGCTAAAAATCTCAACTCCTTCTACTAAGGACTACTATATGGCATGATCTTGAGGCCCTTCCCCATCCTGTTTGCCTTCTTCTGAATATCTTCCAGCTAATAGTTTTTCCTCCCTAAAAAGTAGTACCCAGAAGTGATGACAACATTTCAGGCTTGATTTGACCAAGAAAAAGTAGAGGGGTTATTACCTCACCAGGTTTCTTTTAATGCAGCCCAAGATTTCATATGCTTTCTATTCATATTGAGCTTGCAGTGCACTAAAACCTTCAGGTCTTTTTTTTTTAACCCTTACTTTCCTTCTTAGAATCAATACTATGTATTGCTTCCAAGGCAGAAGAGTGATAAGGGCCAGACAATGGGAGTTAAGAGTCTTGCCCAGGGTCTTGCACAATAAGAAAGTGTCTGAAACCACATTTGAACCCAGGACCTCCTGTCTCTAGGTTTCACTCTCTATCCACTGAGCCACCTAGGTCTTTTAAAAATATATTACTGGCTAGCCTTGCCTAACCCATTCTGTACTTGTGGAGCTTCCTCCTCCCTTCCACACTGCCAACTCCCTATTAAATTTTATCTTATCAGATTTGATCCAATGTTCCAAGCTGTCAAGCTCTTTTTTTTGGATCCTGATTCTCATCTAATGTGTTAGCCATCTTCCAGCTTATGCCATCTGCAAGTCTGATAAGAATGCCATCTTATGGCTTCATCCAAGTCATTGATAAAAATGTGAAAAGCACAGGGCAATGCTCAAATTCCTGAGCTCTCAGATATCAGTATCATATCTCAGTATCAAGTATTTATTAAGCACCTATCTACTATATGTCAGGCACAGTGCTAAGCTGTGGGGATGAAAAGACAAAAGTGAAATAGTCCTTGCCCTCAAGGATCTTACAGGACACATACAACTGTGTCACCTAGGTAGGGGCTTGCTTATAAATGTTGCTTATAAATGCTTGTAAATGTTTAACAACTGGCTCTCTGGAGGCAAATGTATTCATTACACACTTTTAGGTTTTATCCGCCTTAGTATGTTTTCTAGCACTTTCTTACCTCTAGACAACCAATAAAACAATAGATCAAATGCTCATCCTGAAAATTTAACAGTTGGCTCTCTCTAGCAAGTCACTGTATATAAGCATATAAAAAATACATGAAAGGTAGACAAAATAACCTTAGAGGAGAAGGCCTTAGTCCTATTGGACAAGCATCCTGAAGAAGTGTCTTGAAGGAAAACCAGGGATCCAAGAGCTAAGAAGGCGAGGAGACAGAACATTCCAGCAGTAGGGACAAGCCTTCACAAAGGCATGGAGATAAGAAATGATCATGGTGTGCGAGGGACAGCAAGTAAACCATTTCATAGAGTATGGATCATAAAGTACATGGAGGGAGGACTGTAAAGAAAGGAAGGAGCCATGTTGTAAAGAGCATTAAAAGTCATAGATTGGATTTTATATTTGATCCTAGAGGTTAAAAAGAGTTTTTGAGTAGGGGGATGATATGGTCAGAAAATCTCAATAACAGATTGCCGTGAGGAAAGACACTCTAGGCTGACTATTTCATTGGTTCCTGTCAATTCCAATTCTATTTACCTTACTCTTGTTTATTCTACGTCTTTCCATCATTTCCACAAAGATAGCATGAGAGCATTTGTCAACTGCTTTGCTAAAATATAGGTAAGTTATATTTCTAAAATTCCTTGATCTAATACTTTGGTAAACTTGCCACAAAAGGAAATTAAGTTAGTTTGACCTGATCTGGTCTTAATGAAGCCATGCTGACTTTTTATGAGCACTGTTTCCTTCTCTATATGTTCATTAGCCATCCCTTTAATAATACCTGGTAGAATTTTGTAAGGAATCAAATTTAAGTTCATTGGCCTAAAGTCCAAAGACTCCATTTTTTTTTAAAATATATTTTATTTGATCATTTCCAAGCATTATTCGTTAAAGATCATTTTCTTTTCCTCCCCCCCCACCCCCCATAGCCGACGCGTAAGTCCACTGGGCATTAGATGTTTTCTTGATTTGAACCCATTGCTTTGTTGATAGTATTTGCACTAGAGTGTTCATTTAGAGTCTGTCCTCTGTCATGTCCCCTCAACCTCTGTATTCAGGCAGTTGCTTTTCCTCGGTGTTTCCACTCCCATAGTTTATCCTTTGCTTATGAATGGTGTTTTTTTCTCCTGGATCCCTGCAAGTTGTTCAGGGACATTACACTGCCACTAATGGAGAAGTCCATTACGTTCGATTATACCACAGTGTATTAGTCTCTGTGTACAATGTTCTCCTGGTTCTGCTCCTCTCGCTCTGCATCACTTCCTGGAGGTTGTTCCAGTCTCCATGGAACTTCTCCACTTTATTATTCCTTTTAGCACAATAGTACTCCATCACCAACATATACCACAGTTTGTTCAGCCATTCCCCAATTGATGGGCATCCCCTCGTTTTCCAGTTTTGGGCCACCACAAAGAGCGCAGCTATGAATATTTTTGTACAAGTCTTTTTGTCCATTATCTCTTTGGGGTACAGACCCAGCAGTGCTATGGCTGGGTCAAAGGGTAGATATTCTTTTGTCGCCCTTTGGGCATAGTTCCAAATTGCCCTCCAGAATGGTTGGATCAATTCACAACTCCACCAGCAATGAATTAATGTCCCTACTTTGCCACATCCCCTCCAGCATTCATTACTTTCCTTTGCTGTAATGTTAGCCAATCTGCTAGGTGTGAGGTGATACCTCAGAGTTGTTTTGATTTGCATCTCCCTGATTATAAGAGATGTAGAGCACTTCTTCATGTGCTTGTTAATAGTTTTGATTTCTTTATCTGAGAACTGCCTATCCATGTCCCTTGCCCATTTATCAATTGGAGAATGGCTTGATTTTTTGTACAATTGATTTAGCTCATTATAAATATGAGTAATTAAACCTTTGTCAGAGGTTTCTATGAAGATTTTTTCCCAATTTGTTGTTTCCCTTCTGATTTTAGTTATATTGGTTTTGTTTGTACAAAAGCTTTTTAGTTTGATGTAGTCAAAATTATTTATTTTACATTTTGTGATTCTTTCTATATCTTGCTTGGTTTTAAAGCCTTTCCCCTCCCAAAGGTCTGACATGTATACTATTCTGTGTTTACCCAATTTACTTATGGTTTCCTTCTTTATGTTTAAGTCACTCACCCATTTTGAATTTATCTTGGTGTAGGGTGTGAGGTATTGATCTATTCCTAGTCTCTCCCACACTGTCTTCCAATTTTCCCAGCAGTTTTTATCGAATAGTGGATTTTTGTCCCAAAAGCTGGGACAAAGACTCCATTTTCTTTTTCTTTTTTAAATCTCATCGTAATTAATGTAATCTCAGAAGGTTCAGATAGCTAAATTGAATCAATCAATCATTGTGTAAACTAGGTATAAACAAGTGTTTGATCAATTTTGGAAGAGTGAAGTGCTTTGATCATTGGAGAAAACCAGATAGGCAAATGTCTTGTGATGGGTTGAAAGAATCAGACATGCCTCTGGGTTAAGGTATAGCATAGCAAGTCAGTTCAAAATTGTGTATTCCATTGCCAGTGAGGTGAGTGGCAGTTGAATCCAGTGGTGAACAATTCCTTGAAAGGGTCCTACCCTTGGGAGGCAAGCATGAGCTTTTCTCCTCCCTCTTTACATCTCTCCTCCCCACTGTAAAAGTGACAACCTGGTGAATTTTAAGAAGTTGGAAGATTTGGAGTTCCTGTGAGCAATAGTAGCAGTGTCCCTGCAACATCAGTATCTGATAGCAGAGACAGCATCCAGAACTGAGAAAGTCTCCAAGGACAAACTAGATACACTGAAAAGGAAGAGTCCTTAAAGGATTCTACAAAGGCACTGATCTTTGGTGCTTAGAAGATTATACCTTAGGGGAACTTCATGAAGATTTCATTAAAAAAGAAAAGAATTACTAGGAACTGGGAGCTACCAGTTTACCATTTGTTCACATGGATTCCCTAAATTTGAACCCATTCTCCTAAGGGATCTTGTATGTACAAAGGGAAAGTATGCTCCTGGCTTGGGGAGATGTTTCTCTAATAATTATCCTTGTTATACCTGTTTAGTTAATACCTTTTCTAAAAACCAATTAGCAGGGGTAGCTAGGTAGCACAGTGGATAGAATGCCAGGCTTGGAGTTGTAAAGACTTAAGTCCAAATACAGTTTCAGACACTTCCTAGCTGTGTGACCCTGAGCAAGTCACTTAATCCTTTTTGCCTTAAAAACAAACAAACAAACAAATAAGCAACTAGTTCTGGCTGATGATCCAGGGAGAGTTCATATAAGGGGGCTTGTGAGTGACAATACTAGAAATCTGACCCCCTAAAATCCAGAAGGAAGGAGTAGCCAGCCTCTGAGTGGAAAGCTGACCCACCATTGTGAATAGTAGTTGAAGAACTTGCCCTGGGAAGTGTGCTATATTTTCTTCTCTTGAAAAGCAAGACATTTGCACTTTTCTCATGCTGTAGTATTTTCTTGTGCTCCACAATCCTATGAAGACATCAACAATGGCTGAAAACTTTCTCCATTACATAAGGCTCTTCCAAGCTCTGATGTACTATGATGATAATGGGGGTGAAGACAGAGATGCTGATATAATGAAGGTGGTTAATTAATATTTCTTAACCATTTCCTGTGTTTGTGATCAGTACCGGAGGAGACAAAAACTAATAATGAATCACTTCTGCTCTTGAGTAATTTACAGTCCATGGAAGGAGAGAGGGTACTTAAGCCAGTAAGTACAACTGAAGCAGCATGAGAGGCAGAAAATGTTTGGGAGTTTCAGAGGATGGAGATATTACTTTTGGCATGTGGAAGGAATAGAAAAGCCTTCTTGGCAGATGATGTCAATGACAACAGAGAAGATGGTAATATCCTGGGGGGGGGGAGGCAAGTGAGAAAACAACAACAACAAAAAAAGAATAATAGTTGGGAAACGTCAAACAGTGAAGAGAATATGGGAAGAGGAGATCCTTGTCCTATCAAGGTTTAGGACTGAATCCCAGGGATATAGCCAATATGTTGCAAGGACATCCAGCCTAAAGTCTCTCCCTTCAGGTTCTCTGGGCCACCCCAAGGCCTTATTCCCTCAAACTGAATCAAGGAAGAAAGAATGAGTTGGTCTTCTGAGGTCTTAATCTAGGGAATTAGTCAATGGCCAAGAATTTTTAATGATCAGAGTCAAGCGGAAATCTTGGACTGTGTAATCCTAATGATCCTGGGTTTTTTTTTTTGTTGTTGTTTGTTTGTTTTTTTGTTGTGGTTAGAACCCTAGGACTAAAGTCAAGAAACCTGTTTTGGAATCCTGACCATGAACTTGGTGACTGTGGGCAAGTCATTTCCCCTTTTAAAATTCACTTTCTAGGCACATCTAGGTGACTCAAAGGATTAAGAGCCAGTCCTATAGACAAGAGGTCCTGAGTTCAAATGTGACCTCAGACACTTCCTAGTATGTGTGAACCTGGGCAAGTCACTAAACCCCATTGCCTAGCCTTTTTTAAGTATTGATTCAAAGATGGAAGGTAAGGGTTAAAAAAAATCCCTTTCCTCATCTGTAAAATGAGGGTAATAATCTTTGCAAATTTGACTTTGCAGGGTTATTGTGAGGAATCCTCTTTGTAAACTAAAGATATAGAAATGCAAGATTTTTTTTTATTGTAATCTATTCAGGGTGACACAGAGTAGCTTCTCCTTCTCCAGGACCTAGAACAAGAAATCTTTAGATGCCTGAGGTGTTCCGGGAGGACTAGCATCTCTGCTGTGAGGATTTGTGGAGCCCTTTTCAGGGCTGCTCATTGGCCTTCCACTCAACTCACATGTGGCTCCAAGAAGCTATAGTAACACAGCAGTCACACCTCACTAAAGCTGTCTCAGCAGATGGGCTAAACCAGGTTGAGCATAGCCAACAAGCCTCAAACCCTTTGGAGAGTTAGTGTGGAGACATCTACCCCCAAAGCATGTGAGGACTTTCCCAGTGGAATGGGTAGATGAGAACAACTTGTTCCAGTGGTCAGGAAGGTGGCTGAAATAAGTGCTGTGGAGGCTCAGAGCTTGGTCAGACATCAAAGAGACCAAGGTCATCTTCTGCATCCCTAGCCATCACTAGTAGTCCTGACTTTTGCCTTGTCCCTGAACTTAGATGACTTTTGTTTTTAACTCTTACCTTCATTCTTAAAATCAATACTAAGTTCCAAGGCAGAAGGACTGTAAGGGTTAGGAAATTAGGGTTGGGTGATTTGCCCAGGGTTACACAGTCAGGAAGGATCTGGGATCAGATTTGAACCCAGGACTTTCTGTCTCCAGGACTGGCTTTCTATCCACTGAGCCACCCAGCTGCCCCTACTTTGATGACTCTCAAAGAGAAAGTGAGAATGAAGACTATGCAACTCTGCCTCACTTAAGTCTAATTCACTTATAAGTCAAAACATTACCCTACGATGTCATTGGTCATCTTTGAAAATGAAGGTTATACAACAACTGCAAAAAGTATGCAGAGCCCTGTGCTAGGGGTCAAGGGAGATAAAAAGTTTAGATAAAATGCAGTCCCTAACTCGTACCCCCATTCCTCCTCTTTGCCTCCTCAGTAGAGGGATATGATGCATAGAAAACTCTTTCCCCCTCCCTTCTTTTTTTTTTTTTGGGTGTAGATCTGTGACTTCATTGAAGGAGAGAACTCCTGGTGAGGAAATTCCTGCCAGAGGAAGACTGCCAGCCCCTCTGTAACTATTAATTAATCCATCATCAAGTATGTATAAAGAACCTACCGGGTGCCAGGTTTTGTGCCAGGCCTTGGGGATACTATTACAAAGACTAAAACAATTCCTGCTTGCAAGGAGTTTACATACTGATAAGAGAGACAAGTACATATAAAAATATAGACATACATATGGAGGGAATAAATATAAATAAATGCAAAGTAGTTAAACATAAGGCATTTTTGGAAGGAAGTCACTAGCATTTGAGGGAATCAGGAAAAGCTTCATGTGGAAGGTGAGGTTTGAGCTACATCTTAAAGGAAGAAGGAGATTCTGTAAGAAGAAGGTAAGGATGGAGGGCATTGCAGGCATGGGACACAGCCAGTGGAAAGGCACATTGGCACATAGGTGGGAGATGGAGTACCGTGTGTGAGGAGCAGAGTTTGGCTGGATCATGGAGTGCAGTTTTATAAAACACCATATAAGGCATTGTGACTGATACATTTTTTTTTTTAGGTTATGCAAAGGGATTTTTATTTTAAAAGATATAACAACCCCAGAAGTTCCTGGATCTTCCCCCAACTTACATTCAGCCTTAGGGAATTGCTTGGGACACCACAAAGCTACATGACATATGTACATCAGAGAGACATAAACATGGTGCTACATGAGGGCCAATGGAAGCAGATCAATACTTACTGAAGGAATCAGGGAAGACTCGTCGGGGGAGATGGTATTGGCATTCAAGCCTTGGACTTTTCAGGGGTGGGAAAACTGGAACTGAAAAAGAGGAGCAGGTCACCTAGTGAGAAGGAGGGATATTCAGCAAGAAGCAAGGTCTGGGTCCTGCATTGCTATCTAAGATGTCAAGAGAGCTTGAGGGAGGTGCTCATGAGACATGAGAAAGTGGCATCCATAGTGGGAATGTTCTCATGGATGACATCTTAGAGCTGCTGGAATTTGGGCAGATTGGAAGAATGCACGAGGTGGCAGGAGATGTTGTAGTACAGGGGACTTCTAGGTACAAGGAAGAGCAGGAACAAAAACAGGGAAGTGTGGGAGGGCAGTGAATCATTTGGGGAAAAGGAGAAAGGAGGGAAACTTTAATTTTATTTATTAAATTTTATTTTATTTTAAATTTATGATATAACAACATTATTTTAAATTTTAAATGGTTTATTTAAAAAATAAACTAATAAATATATTAAATATCTACTGTGTGCTAGGCACTGTCCTCAGGATTGAACAAGTATTATCTCATTTGATGTTTTCAACAATCCTAGAAGGTAGATACTATTATTATTTCCATATTGCAGTTGAAGAAACTGAGGAAGATACAGCCAGGGTCACATAGCTAGTAAGTAGCTAAGGTTGGATTTGAACTCAGTCCTTTCTGCTTCCAGGTCCAGCAGCTTTAAATACCAGGTGACAGAATTTGAACTGGACTTGGTAGGCAATAGAGGGCCATTGAAAGGTTTTGAAGAGTGGCAAGCTGTGACCATATCTATGCATGAAGATTAGCCTGGCAGCATGTGAAGGATGGATGGGAAGAGTTTGGTGAAGGCACTTCTCTTAGAGTCTTTCCAGGCCCTTGCCGCCTCTCCCTGTGCTCCCCATCATACAAATGTGCCTCATTGTGAGTAACCGACTCTCTGATCCATCTAATTCCCCTGGGAAACAAGAAGTTCATTCATAAAGAGAAAAACAAGCCAGGGAAGCTGTTGGCTCCTGCCATAAAGCCAGGCACACAGGCCCAGGAAGCTCGGAGGGCAGGGGGTTGGGGGTGGGGGGTTAAGCCCAAGCCAGTGGGAGGGACGCCCTGGCTCCAGCTTGCCTACTTGGACTAGGCATGTGGGGTGGGGGTGTTCAGAGCCTCAGAATGTCACCCACCTGGCAGGGGTCCAAGAGAAGGGAGTTTTATCGCCCCCACCCCCACTACCTAGGCTCCCTCTGAGCTCTCCAGGAGAGGCTCAGCCTCCATTACATCTAACCTGGAGGGCCTGTCTGGCTTCCCCCAGCTGAGCCTCTGCTCACAGAACTAGATCTGGAGATGGAGACCACGTGGGAGGAAATGTGAGGGGCTCAGGGGCTGGGACTATGGGTACAGGACTAGAGGACAATAGACCCTGAAGGAACTATATCAGAGAAATAGCAGGGAGGGCATGGCATGACTGACTGTTCACTGAAATCTGAAGCTGAGCCTCTTAAGCAATGCCCTGTGACAGTTTTCTATATTGGTCTCATCATCCTGCCCTGCCTCTCCATTCTGCTAAACCACTGGAGCCCACAGCTGCCCACAGCTGGAGGGAGCAGGAGCAGACCCTGCTCACAGCTAGAACAGCAGGCAGCCAGCGGCCAGAGGCATTGATCCATAGTGATAAGTGGTTGTCAATTAATAAAGCCAGCTATTGGCTCAGATTAGGGATCTAAACTCCAGAATAAAGTGGTACCCAGACCCTGGAGAGCATCAATAAAGCTGTGCAATCAGAGGCAGGGGAGGGAAGAAAAGTGGATCAGGATGTATCGCCAGCTTCGAGGGTCAATGAACTGACACATAGGGCATAAAGGGATTTGAATGCCCTAAGACGATCTTCCCATTTGGTACAGAGGATACTGAGACAAAGACGGTCTGCAGCTTCCTCTGAGAAGCAAGTGAATCAGTATGCTCTGTGGATCAGGAGACCCATTATTATCCCCCACGTTAACCTTTGTCCTTCCGTGTGTGTGTGTGTGTGTGTGTGTGTGTGTGTGTGTGTGTGTGTGTGTGTGTGTGTGTGTTGCAGGATCCTGAGGAGCTAGGAACATACTGTCTCTTGTCTCCTCACTACACTTTAGGAAATCCCAAGAACTACAAAGGCCCTGATCTCAGCACTCTGGGGCACATCAGCTCCCACCTCCCCACTGGGTCTCTGGATGCCCCGAGGTCAACTACGTTGCCAGTTTTGCCCCAGTGGCTCTAGGACAGAGCAGATTCGTGGTCAGGACCACATAATTCCTGGCCATCCCTGCCACCAGGTAGGCTTCCAGACACTTCCTGGGACAGAGTAACATTTCAAGTGGGCGGCTGAAGGCATTGCTAAAACATGTAGGGCTGATTCTGGCTGATTTCAGTTACACTTTCTGAACTTATTCCTCGATGGGTAGCAACTCCCACATCCTCTTTCTCTCTCCATCTCTGTGGTAACAACAAGAATAAGTCCCCCTTCTCAACCCCAGCTGGCAGCCCCCTCATTCCTATCCATCTCATCTTTCCTCTTCCTCTCTCTCCAATGCCCCACACCGGATTTGTGCCCGCAGAACAACAGCTCCCTGATATCACTTGTTTAGTCATGAACTCTTCCCCTCGAATCAGAGCCTAAAAGGCATTTCTTGCCCTGCTAATTTATTTATGATGTAACTTTTAAAATCTAGATCATGTATACATTCAAAGTTTATATTGATGTATAGGGTAAGGGATTGATCTAAACCCAGTTGCTGCCCAGTTTTTCCAGCCATTTTCATCAAATAATAAGTCCTTTCCCCAATAACTGGAGTCTGGGTTTATCAAACATTTTGCTACTATATTTGCTTCAATCATGTACTTAATTGACTGGTTAGGTACTGATGGACTTCTCTTTCTTTGAACCACTTCCCTTTTGATGATTTGGCACAGTGGAGAGTGCCAGGACTGGAAACAGGAAGCCTCATCTTCCCAAACTGGCTTCAGACACTTACTAGCTGTGTGACCCTGATCAAGCCACTTAAGCATGTTTCTTTATCTGTAAGATGGGCTGGAGAAGGAAATGGCAAGCCATTTTAGTATCTTTGCCAAGAAAACCCCAAATGGAGTCACAAAGAGTCGGATGTGCCTGAAAAGCAACTGAACAACAAAATTCCCAATCAGTTGGAGGCATCTAGATGGCTCAGTAGATAGAGTACTGGGCCTGGAATTAGGAAGACCTGAGTTCAAATATGACCTTCAACACTTACTAGCTAACTATGTGACCCTGGGTAAGTCACTTTGTTTACCTTAATCCCCCAGAGAAGGAAATGGCAAACCACTTAAGTATCATTGTCAAGAAAATTCCACAGACAGTATAGTCTCACTCGTTCATGAAAAGTCAGACACTACTGGCACAACAAAGTACAATTTGAGATCTGGCACTGATAGATCTCCTTCTCTCATAATCCATCCCTGCCTCCATTATTATTATTACCTTTGAGATAGATTCTTGATCTTTGTTCCTTAATATGAATTTCATTAACTTTTTTTCTAGCTCTGTAAAATTTTCTTTTGGAGATTTGATTAGTATAGCACTGAATACATAAATTAAATTGGGTAGTATTGTCATTTTTATTATATTGGCCAGACCTACCTATGACCAATTAATGTTTCTCTGATTATTTAGGACTATCTTTATTTCTACAAAGAATGTCTTAAAGTTAGATTCATACAGTCCCTGGGTGAATCTTGGAATATAGATTCCAAAGTATTTTATAGTTGCTGTAGTTATCTTGAATGGAATTTCTCTTTCTCCGTTTTTATGGGTTTTGTTTGTTGGCAGTTTTTTCTGGACCTTCTTAGATTGCTTTCTGTATCAAAATTTTCTATCCTTTTTAAATGTATCAAGTTGTTTGTATGTTGTCTTTCCCATTAGAGTGTAAGCTCCTTGAAGTCAGGTGCCATTTTTGGTCTTTCTTTATATTTCCAGCACATACTTGACAGCCAATAAGCATTTTAGAAATACCTTTTGGGGGAAAGCTGGGTAGCTCAGTGGATTGAGAGTTAGGCCTAGAGATAGGAGGTCCTGGGTTCAAATTTGGCTTCAGATACTTCCTAACTGTGTGAACCTGAGCAAGTCACTTAATTCCCATTTCCTAGCCCTTATCAGCCTTCTGCCTTGCAACCAATACACAATAGTATTGATTCCAATACAGAAGGCAAGGGTTAAAAGTAAGCCTTTTGATTGACAATAACCCTGTGTGGCAGATTATTATATAGATAATACATATATATACATATACATACATATCTATCCCATTATATAGAGAAAGAACCTGAGTCTGGGAGGTTAAATTTTGCCCAAGGTCGCAGAGTCAGTATTTAAATTCAGGCCTTCCAGACTCCCAACTCCAACCCCCTATCCATTCTCCCACCAATTTGGAGCAAGTCCGGGAGAGGTCCATCAAGGGGGTAACAAGGTTGAAGACCATTATTTCAGGAGGATCAGTTGAAGAAACTGGGGTTATTTACTCTGGAGAAGAGAATTGGTCAGGGTTGGAGTGAAGAGATAGTCAATATAATTCTCTTCAGGTTTCTGAAGGATTGTCTTGTATAAGAAGAATTAGACTTGCTACCCTTGACTCTAGAGGGCAAAACTGGAGTATTAGGGAGAGGTTGTAGAGCAACAGATATAGACTTGATATAAGAAGAAGCTTTCCAACAATTATGGTATCCAAAAATGGAATGAGCTTTTCTTGGAGGTCAGAGGTCCCCCATAACTGGAGGTCTTCAAATGATGGGTTAGATGAACATTTGTTGGAAGGGCTACGGAGGACATTCTTTCTTCAAGCACAATTTGGACTAGATAGCAAAAAAAATGCATCTTCCAATTTTCCAGGTTGGAGATTCTATGATGTGCAGGAAGACCTCTATCTTTGAGACTGTAGAGCCATCTCTAACTATATCCGCTTCCTGTCTGTTTGTTTGGCTGAATCACATAATTTCAGATTTGGAAGGGATTTAGTTGTCATCTAAACTTCCCTCCCCAAAATAATTGTTCATCTGCCCCACTTTTTTAAAAAAAGATCTCCAGTGAGGAGAAACCTATTTACTCCTAAGGGAAACCATTTCATTTTTGGATAGCAAGAATTGTTAGAAAGTTTTTCCTCACATCAAATCTAAATTCTTGTCTTTGTAATTTCTGCCCATTTCTCCCAGTTCTGCATCCTGGGACCAAATAAAACAAGTTTAATATCTCTTGCACATTCTAAGTTTCCAAGTACCTGAAGATGGCGATTGTGTTTTTGCTGAACTATCTATCTTGGAGCCTCAGTTCCTTCAGTCAGTTCTCATATGATATGTACTCAGATACCTTCATTAACTTGATTTCCCTTCTGTGGATAATCAGATCAAGAAGCATATATGAGTATATTATATATATATATATATATATATATATATATAATATACTAGGTATTGTGTTTGGCACAGAAGATACAAAGGCAGAAATGAAATAGTCCTTGCCCATAATAAGTCTGTGTTCAATCGAGGGATCTCTGGTTTGTCAATTTCTTTTCTTTTCTTTTTTTTAATCTTTACCTTCTGCCTCAGAATTAATACTGTGTATTGGTTCCAAGGCAGAAGAGTAGTAAGGGCTAGGCAATGAGGGTTAAGTGACTTGACCAGAGTCACACAGCTGGGAAGTGTCTGAGGTCAAATTTGAACCTAGGACCTCTGGTCTCTAGGCCTGACTCTCAATCCACTGAAAGTTGGTCCCATAATAGATTTATTGCTGTAGCTAGCATTTTTAGCACTACATTAAATACCAATGGTAATTGTGGACATCTTTGCTTTACCCTTAATATTATTAGAAAGGCTTCTAGTTTATTCCCATCAAACAAAAAGCCAGCTCTTGGTTTTAAATAAAAACTACTTACCACATTAAGGAAAGGTGCTCTTATTGACCAGAAATGAGTTTTGTATTTTGTCAAAAAGCATTTCTTGGAGGCAGCTGGGTAGCACAGTGGATTGAGAGTCAGGCCTAGAGATGGGAGGTCCTAGGTTCAAATTTGACCTCAGACACTTCCCAGCTGTGTGACCCTGGGCAAGTCACTTGACCCCCATTGCCTAGCCCTTACCACTCTTCTGCCTTGGAGCCAATACACAGTATTGACTCCAAGACGGAAGATAAGGGTTAAAAAAAAAAGCATGTCCTGAATCTATTGATTTAAACATATGATTTTGTCACTTTTACTATTAAGATAGTCTATTATATTTATATTTTTTCTAATAGTGAACCAACTTTGCATTTCTGAAATAAATCCAACTTGGTCATAGTGTATAATCTTTTTGATATGATAGTATCTTCCTTACTAAATTGCTGTACAGAGATACAATGTTCTTCTGGTTCTGCTTATATTCTAGCTCTGCATCAGTTCCCATAGGTCTTTCCGGCTCTTTCAGAAATTATCCTGTTCATCATTTCTTAGAGTATAATAGTATTCCTGAAGAAAAATTTTAAATAAGAAAAAACTCAGCAACGAATTTTATTTGTTAATTCAGCAGATTTTTTTTGTTTTGTTAATTTCTCCTTTCATTTTCAGAAAATTTCTCTTTATGTGTTTAATTGGAATTAAAAGTTGTGTTGGTCTTTTAGTTTTTTAAGTTATGCACCCAATTCACTAACCTGTTCCTTGTTTCTTTTGTTGATGAATATGTTTAGAGATATGAATTTCACGAACTGCTTTGACTATATCCTCAAAGTTTTTGTTGTATCATTATTGTCATTATTTTAAATGAAATGATCTATTGTTTCTTTGCTTTGTTCTTTGACTCAATTAGTTCTTTAGGATTGAGTTATTTAAACCTCAAATTCCTTTTTTAAAAGATATTAACAATGACAAGTAGTGACAATTTTCCACATACATTTTCTGAAGTTAAAAGATACAAATTGTCTTCCTCCTTTCCTTTCCTCTCCATTCCTGGAGCTGGCAAGCAATTTGATATGAATTAGACATGCATTATCATGTAAAACATTTCAATATTGTTCATTGTTGTAAAATAAAAGCTCAAAATAAAAATGAAAATAAACCCAAGTGAAAAATTGTATGCTTTGATCTGCTTTCTGACTCCATCAATTATTTCCCTGTAGGTGGAGAGCATTCTTTGTTTCAAATCTTTCAGAACTGTCTTAGCTCATTGTATTGCTGAGAGTAGCTAAGTCTTTCACAGTTGATCATTCCACAATATTACTGTTACTGTGTACAATGTTCTCCTAGTTTTGCTTATTTTATTCTACATTAAGCCCTGTAGGTCTTTCCAGATTTTTCTGAAATCCTCCTGTTCATTATTTCTTACAGCACAATATACCCCATCAGCATCATATACCACTATTTGTTCACCCATTCCCAACTGATGAATATCTACTCAATTTCCAATTTGTTGTGATCACAAAAGGGCTGCTATAAATATTTTTGTACAAGAATATCCTCCCCCTTTTTAAAAATCTCTTTGGGATACAGACTTGATAGTAGTATTACCGGATCAAAAAGTATGCACAGTTTTGTAGCCCTTTGGCCCTAGTTTCCAACTGTCCTCCAGAATGGTTGGATCAGTTCACAAGTCCATCAACAATGCATTAGTGTATCAATTTTGCCAGATCTCCTCCAAAATTTGTCACTTTCCTTTACTGTCATATTGGCCAATCTGCTAGGTATGAGATGGTACCTTAGAGATATTTTAATTTCTATTTCTCTAATCAAGAATGATTTAAAACATTTTTTCATATGATAATTGATAGCTTTGATTTCTTCATCTAAAAACTGCTTGTTCATATCCTTTGACAATTTGTCAATTGGGGAATGGTTTATATTCTTATAAGTTTGACTTAGTCTACGTATTCAAGAAAGGAGATCTTTATCAGAAAAATTTGTTGTATAATTTTCCCCCAGTACATTGTTTCTTTTCTAGTTTTTGTTACATTGGTTTTGTTTTTACATAAACTTTAAATTTATCATAGTCAAAATTATTCATTTTATAGCTCTATCTCTTGTGTGATTATAAATTCTTCCCTTCTCCATGTATCTGACAGGTAAATTATTCTGTTCCCCTAATTTACCCTTTATGTCTAAATCATATACCAATTTTTACCCTCAAGTTCATTTTTAATCCTTTCTTCACTTATTGCATTGTGGTCAGTAAAGAATGTGGGTTTTTTTTCTGCTTTCCTGCACTTCTTTGTAAACTTGTTCTGCCCCAATACATGGTCAGGTTTTGTGAAGGTATCATGCAGTTGAAAAATATGTATATTTTTTCTATCCCCATTTAATAATCACTGAAGATTTATCATATTTAACTTTCTAAACTTTTATTCAGAACCTTAACTTCTTGTAGATTTTTGTCAGATTTGCCTAGGTGTTATCTATAATTGAACATAATACTCTAAATATGGTCTGACCAAGGAAGAATATAGAGGAACTACCACTTCCTTATTCTGAGTTACTATGTCTCTCAATACAGTGTAACTTTTCATTAGCAAGAACTTCTCTTAGAAGCTTTTTACAGAGCATGGATAGCACTGAGAAGTTCCTGGGAGAAAGAATCTTGGTGTGGTGATGAGTACGGGGTGTGTGTGTGTGTGTGTGTGTGTGTGTGTGTGTGTGACTAGACAAGGCAGTAGCAACCTGAAGAGATAAGGTGACCAATACATAGGGATTTGGGGAGAAAGGGAAAGGTCCTAATCAGCCCCAGATCAATGGCAGGCTTCTGGTGGAACTGATTAGTTGGGATTCAGGCTCTAGCACTAATTTGGGTGTTGGGATTATTTGGGTGACTATTATCTAACTCATCTTTTTAAAAATTCTTTTCTTTTTCTGATTCTCACTCCCTCCATGCCATTCCTCTGCCCCTTTCTCTTCTTCCTTTCCTCACTCAGGCATCCTGACTTTTTTCAACTTTCTCCCTCTCCATCTCTCCTCCCTATACCCTTCCCCATCTTGATAGGCTTGGCTAGCTCCCCTCCTCCACTCCCTGGAGCAATAAGATTCAGTGACAGGCCCCAGATGGTGAAGAAGTCACTGGAACTGGGGCATGATTGAGCCAAAAAGTCATTGGTTCCCTTGGGGCCTTGGACCAATGCCAGAAGCCTCCATGGCTTCTCAGTTTCTTTTGCTCCAGCAAGCAGTGATATAGCTTTTGATTGAATGCCTCTGGTAATGAAGAACTTAATATCTCAGTCTACATTTGGAAAATTCAAAGTCAAGAGGTCTTTTCTTCTATTGAATCACCATTTTTCTTGGTATAGTGGAAAGAGCAATGAATTGGAGTCAGAGGATCTGAGTTTGAATCATAACATTGCTAACTATCCTCCTTGTAACCTTGGACAAATTATATAACCTCTTTGGGCTTCATTTTTCTCATTTGTACAATGATGGGACTGGACTTTGAAAATCTCTGAGGGCTCTTCCAGCATTAACTCTATGATTCTGTCCCTTGCTTTTATTGCTCCTATTTATGCTTCCAGTGGCCAAATTCCAATTCTTACTGTGTGACCCTGGGCAAGTCACTTGACCTCTCCATGCCTCAATTTATTCATCTGTAAAATGGGAGTAGGATTGGACTAAATGACCTCTAATGTCCCTTCTAGTTCTAAACAATGATCCTGTAGAACTCAGAACAATGAGTAGAAAAGGCATTGATTAAGATTTAGGGAGAGATGTCAGGAAAAGCTTCTGGAATGTGCTGCCTCCAAGCTGGTGGGACTTTCTGCATGGAACATTTTCCAGGGAAGGATAAGACTTTGCTGAGGATATATTAGAAGTTACTCAGGTTTGGATTACACTGAGAGCCCGTCCAGTGCTGAAGTTTACCCATACTATAAAGTCTAATCCTTCCATTCAAGAGCCTTTCAAATAATAACTAGCATTTATATGACCCTTTGACATTTACAAAGTGGCTTACAAATTATTTCACTTTATCCTTACCATGACAATGGGTTGTAGGTACTATTGTTATCCTTGTTTTAAAGATGAGGAAATCGAGGCAGAAGTAAAGTGATTTACTCAGGAGCTGGGAAGTATCTCAGGTTAGATCTGAACCCAAGTCTTCCTGCTTCCAGGCCCAGTGTTCTATCCACTGCAACACCTAGCTTCCTTCAAATGCTTTTTTAAACCCCTATTTTCTATCTTTGTCACAATACTAAGACAAAAGGGCAAGAGTTAGGCAAATTGGGGTTAAGTGACTTGCCCAAGGTCACACAGCTATTAATTGTATGAGGTCAAATCTGAACCCAGGTCCTCCTGATTCCAAGTCTGGTGCTCTATCCTCTGAGTCACTTAGCTACCCACTTCAGATGCTTTTTGATACTGATTATATCTGACCAAAATCTTGTCTTCTGTAGTCTAATACCCCCTGGATCTTTCCATCAATCCTCAAAGGATTCCTCCCTTTCCTGGATACCATCCTCTGAAAATATTTCATTAGTCAACATGCTTCCTAAAATGGGGTACTAAGAATAATATGATAACAGCAGAGTCCAAGCTCTGGAAGGTTGAACACCAAGATGGACAGGCTTTGAGGATAGAACAAGCAATGTATTCTGGCTGATTTCTCTAAGTCAATATACCTAAGTATGAAGAGGCTCATCACCAGGACAGGAGCTACCAAGCAATGAATTTATTGGACTTGCAAACTGTGAAACAGACCAATCCAAAATGGCACTCAACACAATATGTCCTCCTCTGCTTCTGTAGGAATGAGGAGGTCAAGGGGGCAGAAGACCTGGCTAGCTTTAGAGTCAGGTCTACTACTGTCACAAACTCTCTGTATATAGCTTCACTTCTCTAGGACCCAGACAACTCTTGAAGACCATGTGGTACAGAGATGGCTTTTTTCTGTACTAGGAAAGGAAGTTCTATTGTTCACCAGGTGTTCCCAACACTGCTGAAATAAACGGATTGGAGGAGGGATCCCCAAGGTTACTAATCTACAGTTTTAAAAACTGTCTCCAAACACTGACTTACTTGTTTATGCTGTAAATGGGAGTGCCTTCTCCAGTGCCAGAGTAGCCACACTATTGGGGTGCAGGAAATGTTCAGGGAAGACTAGAACCTCTGGTATGAGGAATCAATCGCCTAGCCCTCTTCAGGGCTGCTTATCCACCTTTGGTGTCTACCTCTCACTTAGCTCCCACCTGTGATTCCAAGAAGCTGCAGTATGCACAGCAACCACATTCTGGGAAAACTGTCTTGGCAGACTGGCTAAACCAGGTGGAGGGTATCCAACAGACCTCAAAACCATCAGTGAGTTAGAGGGATCTCAACATCAAGCCTATGAAGACTTTCCCTGGTAGGATGGATGGGTGAGAACAATTTGTTCTATTGGTCACGAAGGTGGCCAAAGCAGGGGACATAGAGTGCTTAGAGCTTGGTGAGATATTGAAGATGCCAAGATCATCCACTGCATCCTGGGCCATCACCAGTTATCCTGATTTTTATCTTGCCACTGGACTTGCATGAATCTGGAAGGGATAGTGAGGCTGATACTTTGTTTGACTCTGCCTCACTTAAATCCAATTCACTAGCAAGCCATGACATCACCCTGTGAAGTGATGGGGAAGTTTTCTCTTAAAAAACAAAGGACTAACAATGGTGCTGCTGGGAAAATAGAATCATAGCCATCTTGATGTTATGTCTCATAAATTTGGTGATACAAGGAAGTCATAGGTGAATGGCAGGATCGGTAAAATTCACCCAGCACTGGGTTTATACCCCAAAGAGATCATAAGGAAAAAGACATGTACAAAAATATTTATAGCTGCACTCTTTGTGGTGGCAAAAAATTGGAAAATGAGGGGCTGCCCTTCGATTGGGGAATGGCTGAACAAATTGTGGTATATGTTGGTGATGTAATACTATTCTGCTCAAAGGAATAGTGAACTGGAGGGATTCCACGTGAACTTGAACAACCCCCACGAATTGATGCAGAGTGAGAGGAGCAGAACCAGGAGAACATTGTACACAGAGACAGATACACTGTGGCACAATAGAATGTAATGGACTTTTCTCTAGCAGCAATGCAATGACCCAGGACAATTCTGAGGGACTTAGGAGAAAGAACGCTATCCACATCCAGAGGAAGAACTGTGGGAGCAGAAACACAGAAGAAAAACAACTGCTTGATCACATGGTTCAAGGGGATATGATTGGGGATGTAGACTCTAAGCTATCACCCTGGTGCAAACATCAATAATATGGAAATAGGTCTTGATCAATGACACATGTAAAACCCAGTAGAATTGCACATTGGCTACAGGAGGGGAGGGGAAAGAAGGGGACGGAAAGAACATGAATCTTGTAACCACGGAAAAATATTCTAAATTAATTAATTAAATAAAAATTTTCCATAAAAAATTCACCCAGCATCTCTATGGCAGGCATTGAGCTGGAATACAAAGAGAGAAACAAATCTGTCTCTTCCCACAAAGAGCTTACAGTCAGATTTGAAGTCTTGTAACTAAGTAAATTACATTGTATGAACAAAGTTAATGAGAAAAGATTGGAGGTACTTGATGCAACGAGTACCAAATGCCATGAAACACCAAAGCTGATTATCTTAGAACAGACAGGAAGTGACTGGTTACTGATGTGGGAATCATTTCTGAATCAGCTGACTGTGTACAGCCTTACCACTGACTTGTAAGCTCATCGATTAAGATCAATAACCAATTAGAAGAAAGAATGGAAGTAGGACAAAGAAATAAAGACCCATCTTTTTTTTCTTCTACATCACTATTCTTTTGGTTATGTTATAAGGTATGGTGCATCATGGTCTCCAAAGAATTAGAGTTGCAGATCATGAAAAGAGTAACAGAGAGGCATATACATGGTGAGCTTGTACCTCTATCAAAAAAAAAGATACCTCAATCCTCAGCTATCCTGAATGTAGAAGTGATAGATCCAGGATTGTAGATTTTATTATCCTACCCTCTCATTTTACAGGTGAGAAAAAATGCCCATGGGGGCTAAGCCACTGGCTCAAGTCTCATCAAGTAGTAAGCTTCAGAGGCAGAATTTGAACTCAGATCCTCTGATTTTAGTGCCAGTGTTTTTTTCTACCTTGCCATGAAAATTTTGTGACAATTTCATGAAAAGGGTAAAAGTGGGAAGTTAGGTGGCTCAGTGGAAAGAGAGCCAGGCCTGGAGGTCCTGAGTTCAGATGTCACCTCAGATACTTCTTAGTTGTGTGATCCTGGACAAATCTCTTAACTCTAATTGCCTCACTCTTACTGTTCTGCCTTGGAACTGATACTTAGTACTGATTCTACATCAGAGGTTTTTTAAAAATTATTTTTTAAGGGTAGAAGGAGATGCTGGGGCTTTTGTCTTTTCTTCTTCCTCTACCAAGAGTGTCGATCATCCCACACCGCCCCCCCTTATCCCCAAGCTGGCCAAGCTATATGAATCTATACACCCCAGGGGAATCTGGATGCTCATTGGGAAGAAAGTGCCTGGGGGATGGGGAAAATTATATTATCAGATTGTTAAACCATTATTCTCACTGATGCAGCCGGACAGACTGCTACTGTGTGTGCTGTTCATTACACTGAAGCAGCCCCTGGGGGAATCTCCTCTGATTAGGAACAGAATTTTATTCCTCTTTGTCATCTGACTGTGCTAGCCCCAGGATTCCCCCTTTGTTCTTTTGCCCCAGCCAGCTCAGGTTTCAGACACAGCCTGGCTTTGGGCTCGTATACACTTCCTTGCTTGCCCCCTCACAAACTCACACTGGCATCCAGTTGTACATTTTGCATATATATCCAGTCACACACATCCATCAACTTATCCACATACTTCCATTTCTGTGAATTCAGTCACACACAGACACAGACATGCGAGCTCAGAAAGCACAGGTTCTAGTCTTAACTCCACCACTAAAATATTGTCTATCACCCTGGCCAAGTCAATTCTCTTTCCTGAATCTCAGTTTCCCCATTAGTAAAATAAAGAACCTTAAACTTATGTGGAAATTTGCTGTTGGAATAAAACAAAGATTAAAAAAATAAAAGTTATGGAGAGAAAGAAGAAGAAATAAACTTGTGATTGGCTTGGGGGGAAAAAGAGAAAAAGACTTTAGAGATTGACTACAACAAATACTAGGAACCGGTGGCTTGGGAAGGGATCTTTGATCCTAGCAGGCATGAGGAGCCACATAGTAATAAATAGTCATGCCCTTTCAGCAGCAATGATAATAATTGATGTGATTATGCTCCTAGGACTTGAGACATGTCTCTGTTCCTCCTATTTCTTTTCTCAGGGGCCAAACTCTAGTTCTCCTACTTACCCACCTACATGGTATTAAGTAAATTACTTTTCCTGAGCAAGATGGGAAACTGAGTGGGCAGGAGTGTGCAAGGCACTTAATATAATGCGCCATTCTTTTGCTGGTGGCCCCAAAGTGTCATGGTGGATGTCTGGAAGGGATAAGTCAGTGATGTGGGCCGCTTTGCCTAGCTAGCTCTTGGCAGCTGAGATGAAGATGAACTCATTGACCCTCCAATAGGAGCACTTTTGCCCAGGATGAGTCCTGAAGCTGAGGGGATTAGAACTTTGTGGGGAGAGATCAGAGTCTTTGGCTGTCCTGCTCAGGCAGGTGGCAGTTCTGGATGGGGAAAGAAAAGGCAGCATCATTATGAAACTGTATTCTTTGGTTCATTATGTTCTTTCTGTGCCCTAGAGATCCTTCCTACTCTGAAATTCTATGTTCTCGGGTTCCTTCCTCTTCTAACATGCCATGTTTGAGATTCTAAGGTACTAAATGACTTTTGATGCTCTCTGCCCCTCATATTTACATGCAGTTGGCATTTTTATGGCTTAGAGTACTTTTCACACAATAACTCTATTCGGGAGGTGGTGTAAGAACGATTATGCCCATTTTTTCAGAGAAGGGAAGCCCATTCTTTCACACATAATATCTGTGTACCCTGGGAAAAATCACTTAAACTCTCACTGCCCCAGGTGACTTTCTAAGACCATATAGAGCAAGCACGGATCTACATTAGGGAAGGAGAAGAGAAGGAAATACATATTTATTTACTGACATATTTATTAGTGCCAGGCACTGGGCTAATTTTTTTATTTATAAAATATTATCTTATTTGATCTTCATAACAACCTTGTAATGGAGGTGTTATTATTATCATCTCCATTTTACAGTTGAGGAAACTGAGACAAATAGATGTTAAATGACTTACCCAGGTGTATGCACCTAGTAAATGTCTGATCTAGATTCGAACTTGGGTCCTCCCAAGAATTTATCCACTGTACCATCTAGTCTGTATACCACTTTTTGAGGAAGGATATTGGCAAACAAAAGCATGTTCTGAGGAGGGCAGTCAGAAGGTAAAATGGCTGGAGACCATGCAATAGGAGAACTTCTTGACAGGTCTATTGATAGGTTTAGTCTATAGAGAAGGCTCTGGGTAGGGGAATGAGAGGAACAAGAGCGCTGTCTTCCATTACTTGAAAGATGGTCATGCAAAAGAGAATAGACATGTCCTGCTTGGCTCCCATGGGTCGAAGTAGGAGTAATGGGTGGAATTTGTCTTTACTCCAGGTCCCAGGCACTATCCACTGTACCATCAGCTGTCTGCATTAATAGAGGGTTTCCTATTCCAAAGAAATCACAAATCATAGGTTCAAATCCTCTATCTGTGTGACCTTGGAGGTGTCATTTAACTTCCTCATTTGTAAAAAATTAGGGTGTTGGACTACAAGGTCCCTGAGGATCCTTGTATACTTTGAGCTTTTAATCTTTGCCTATATTTCTTTATACTCTGTTGTTGTTCTTTGTCACAGAATCTCCTTATTTATCAGTGATATGGAAGGCTTCTGGTCGATCTGGTATTACTAACTCCCATTGTTGGACAAAGAGCAATCTACTCAGACAAGATTCTAAACTTTTCTATCAAACTGTGAGCAACTCTTCTACATCATCTGAAGTAATAATAGAAATGGGGATAATTGTGGCAGCTAGGTGGGCTCAGTAGATTGAGAGCCAAACCTGAAGACAGGAGATTCTGGGTTCAAATATGACCTCAGACACTTCCCAGCTGTGTGATCCTGACCTTAAATCACTTAACTCCCATTGCCTAGCCCAACCACTCTTCTGCCTTGGAACCAATACTTAGTACTGGTTCTAAGATAGAAAGGTAAGAGTCTTAATTTTTTTTTAAATGGGGAAAATTCATAGGAATTCTCATTGCTTCCCACATAAAAAGGCAAGACATCTTCCTATACACAATGAAAGAACTTGTTGCTACAAATTCCAAGGTCCTATGTCCAGGGGTATGCTGGTAAATATTCAACAAACAGATGTCTGAAAAGGACCTTTAAAGATTCATGACAACTTTTAAGTTTAATTTGTATTATTGAGATTTTCTTCATCACTTTTTTAAGCCTAGACAATCAATAAAACAATAAAGCAAACCTGATTCATAGTGCTTGCTTATTTTTGAGGTACAAATGCCCACATTGAAAATTTAACAATTGCTCTTGAAAGTTAATACAGTGGGCTCCAAAACACCCCTATGTCCCAAATTTTTTAAATCATTTATATTATTAGAAGATCTAGGTTTTGAGGGGTAAAAATATTTTAAAATTTAAAACTAACTACAAATATTTTGTTAGGGCGTTTTTTAAAAAACCCTTTCTAAAAGCTCCAACAATAATGAAGAAAAAATATACTTCAATCATTCTTAAATTATTATAACATTGACATACTCTTTTTTTGACACACTCTTTTGTTTACAAAATTGATAACAGAGCATCTTATACATGGTATGGGCTTGATGTTCCAACTAAATGGAAACTGCTATTATGTACATCTGCCTGCCTTATATTGTATACAAAAATTTTTTCCAATTTCATGTAAAACAATTTTAACATTTTAAAAAAGTTTTGACTTCTAAGTTTTCCCCCTCCTTCACTCCCCCTCATTGAGAAGACAAGCAATTTGATGTGTGTAGTCATGTAAAATATATTTCCATAGTAGCCATGTTGTAAAAGAAAACACAGACCCCCCCAAATGGAGGAAGATAATATACCAACACACAAAAGAAAGCTAAAATTGGGGTGTGGGGCATGATGGAGAAGTCCAGAAGAGTACAGCTGGATGGGAAATAAAGAAATAGCTGGCAAGGGCATCCTCCTTAAATGAAGGTTCTGGGAGTAGTCTTCCACTCTTCAGTCAGTGGGAGTCCTTCCCTCAAGCTCCCACCTCAGGGTACTTTTGGGGTATGGGTTCTAAGAAAGTGAGATAGAAGGTTTAATCCAGGGAGTAAAGGGTTAAACATACACAGAGGAAGTGCAAAAGATAGACTTTAATACCTAAGGGTTTCTATAGCTAACTGGCTAGGTGAAGCTGGTTGGGTTCTACATAGCAAAAGAGCTGAAATAGCCCCATGGGCCCATGAAGAACAATAACAACAAAATACTGGAAATAGTTAAGAGACTAAATGGCACCTGAAACTCAGTAGATGGCAGCACAGAGCAGCAGTTCAGAGGCAATCTTATAACACAGATGGAAGAACAATGGAAGAACAGTTTTGCAGATGATATTACCAAAGGGCAACAGTCAGCAAGTAAGTATCTCTTAAGTATCCACCATGTGCCAGGCACTGTGCTAAGCCCTGGGGATACAAAAGGAGCAAAAGACAGTCCCTGCCTAAGAAGTTCACAGTCTAATGGGGGAGACAACATACAAACAAATATGAATAAATAAGATATATATATATATATGTATACATATGATTAATAGGAAATAATTTAAAAGAATTAAGAGGGATAGAAAAGCTTTCTGTATAAAATGAAGTTTTATTGAGACTTAAAGGAAGATAGGGCAGTCAGAAGAAGGATATGAGGAGGGAAAGTATTCTTGGACTGCTCTTCTATCTTAGAATTGATACTAAAATAGAAGGTAAAGGTTGTTTTTTTTTTTTTAAGAGTCAATTAAAAGGTAAGAGGTGATGAGGTTCTGAAAAAGTAATAGTGGGAGTTCTGGTAATGGTCAGACTCAAGAGACACTGTGTAATCAATAGGACTTAAAATTGATTTAATATGGAGAATGAGGAAGAGGTAAGAGTCAAAGATGACTTTAAGATTTTAAACCTTGAGCAATTGGAAAAATGGTGGTGCCCATCAACAGAAACTGGATTGTTGGGAAAAGGGACATATTTAGAAAGGAAATGATGAGTTCAATTTTGTATATATTCAGTTTGAAATGTCAGTGGATATCCAGGTGGAGATATCAAATAGACATTTGGTGATGTGGTAGAGAAATCCTGGGAGACATTGGTACTAGAAAAATAATACTCTGGAGGCCAAATTGAATAGTGAATAAAGTGCAATAAAATGAAGTGCCATAAAACAATGTATGCTTGTATACCAAAATACTTCTAACAGAATTTTCTGTGGTAGCAAAGAACTGCAAACAAAGTAGATGCCTATTACCTGGGAAATGACTAAACAATATGGTATGTGAAATAATGGAATAGACTGTATTGTAAGAAACAATGAACATAATGAATACAGAGAAGTATGGAAAAGCTTATGTGAACTGATGCAAATTAAAGTAAGCAGATCTAATAATGGTTACAGTACAAAGAATAGCAACCACAAGATGATCAAAACTGATATTTGGTTGCAAAATTACAAAAAGCTTAAACATAGGAAATAATACCTCCCTGGTTCCTCTGTAGGAGTTAGAGTCCTGGGGAATACCACAAAAAATACTGCTATAAATATTTTGTTATATAAACATACATTGTTTCATGGCTCTTCACTTTATTGCATTTTATTCACTAACTCAATTTGGCTTTCAGATTATTATTTTTCTAGTCCCGGTGTCTCCCAGGATTTCTCTACCACATCACCAGCTGCCTGTTGGATATCTCTATCTGGATATCCACTGGATACTGAACATTAATTTTACATGTTATCAGATTTTTTCAAGGCATTGATTGGTTTTGTTGATATTTATCTCTTCTTTTTTAAAAAAAAGTTAAGAATTGTTCTCTGGGAAGGTAAAGAAGAGTGATAAAGGAAGAAATATAGGGAATGTAAAAAAATAAGGTTTGAAAAGACAATATCAAGTGGCCAATATTATACACCAGAAATATACAAATTTTCATAAACTAAAAGATCTAGAAACTCCAATCTAGAAATTCAGTCCCTAAACTATCCTTGAGAATTCAACAAATAGTCTGTATTTGTAGAAATCACAGTAACCTGGTTATAACATTAGTCCATAAAAATTTAATCAGGCCAAGGACAGCTAATTAGCTTAATGGGTTAAGGATTAGGCCTAGAGATGGGGAATCCTGGGATCCTGGGTTCAAATCTTATCTCAGAAACTTCTTAGCTGGGTGACCCTGGGCAAGTCACTAAACCAATATTATCTAGCTCATCCCTTTTCTGTCTTGGAACCAATATGCAGTATTGATTCTAAGATGGAAGGTAAAGGTTAAAAAAATTAATCAGGACTTTGAATAGATATTGCCATGTTGAATATGCATAATCTTCAGACTATATCGAATGAAAAGCTTTCAAAATGTAGAGATCTAGCTAAAGAAAATTATGCGGGAACAGCATGAGGTACGTATCAGCTTTGCTACTGAAGTTGTTTAGAAGGTACTTTCTTTCAATGAGTCTACAGAATATAAACATATATTCCAATACTTTTATTCATTTATAAAAGAGTAGTTTTTTATATTTATGCAATAGTCTACAGAGCATTATAGACAAGAGAATATTGGCAAGAGAGTCACTTGCCCCAGGATAATTTCTCACTAAAATCCATTTTTAAAAAAGATGAGAAGAATGAAATAATAGCTTAATAATAATAACTGAGATTGATTTAGGCTTTTAGATTTGAAAAGTGTTTTACATATATTATATCATTTGATCTCATCTGAAATGTAGATTTGAAAGCCATCTAAATATAGAGAAGATAACTGAAACAAAGAAGTGAATGGAATTGCCAAGGGAGAAAGTGTAGAGAGAAGGGGCCAAAGATAAATCTTAAGCAAAACCCTTACCACAGAGAAGCATTCCCATCCCAGAAGGTATTTTCATTAAACTTTTAAAGTCAGTTTTATAGCACATAGGGATTTAGTCTCCTTTTAGGGACTATATATTGCTCCTAAGTAGGAAGATGAATTGTTCTCCTTCCATCCCACCTCCCCTGTTCTCCTCCCTGTGATGGTTAACACTGTTGACCATGCCCTCCTCCTGAATACTTTTTTCTTTTCTGATTTCTGAGGTACTTCCTTCTGCTTCTCCTACTTGTAAGATTGTTTCTGCTGCTCTCATTCACTGATTGAATGCATAAGTATTTATTAAATGTCTTTTTGTCTAGAAGCAGCAAGGTGACCCAGTGGATAGACTGCTGGGCCTGGAGTCAGGAAGACCTGAGTTCAAATACAGACGTAGACACTTCCTAGCTGTGTGATCCTGAGCAAGTCACTCACCCTCTGTTTGCTTTAATTCTTTTAATCCTGGAGAAGGAAATAGGAAACCATTCCAGTGTCTTTGTCAAGAAAACTCCATGGGCAGTATAGTCAATGGTTCACAAATAATCAAAGATGACTCAACAATAACAACAAAATGACTTCCCTGCATCATTCAGAAAAAGTAGCATGAAACTATGGAAAGTAGAATAGAATAAGAGATCCAACCAGTTATTTCCTCTGTGACCTTGGGCAAGTCACTTAATCATCCTCAGTTTCCTTATCTGTAAAATTAGAAGCTTGCACTAGATGACCTTTAAGGTCCCTTCCATTCTGCATCTATGATCCTATGAATATATAACTTTGTGAGAGGAAGAAGGATGATGATAAATAAGTGAGGAATGAAAGACAAAGCATTTATTAAATACTTACGATATGCCAAGCCACTATGCTAAATCCCAAAGTAGAGATAGTCCCTGCTCTCATGGAGCTTACATTATAATAAGGGGAAACAGCACCTTGTAGGGTCCCTGGGAATATTTTAGAATGTTACCCATGGTCAGTGGGGTCAAAATCAAATAGATTGACTTTCCCCTTCCAGGAACAATGGTTGAACTGTTGTGATCACAAGTGTTGTCATCATCTTCATCACTAGCATTTATGTGGTGTTTTAAGATTTGCAAAGTGCTTTCCGAATATCTCATTTTATCAGCCCCAAATCCCTAAGAGATAGGTTCTACTATTATTCCCATTTTACAAATGAGGCAACTAAAGCAGACAGAGGTGAAATGATTTGTGCAGATTAGTGTGGATTCTATGCTAGTCTTGGAGATATGAAGACTTTGGATTCATATCTTGACTTTGACTCATAATCTGTGATCTTGGGCAAGTTGCCCTCTTTGGGCCTCAGTTTTCTCAGTTGTAAAATGAGGGGAGTGGACAAGATAGTCTCCAAGATCCCTTCTACCTCTAAATCTCTGGTCCTTTTGAACAGAGAAGGTCAGAGCTGGAAAGAGTCTAAAGCCATTGGTATCAAACTCAAATAGAAATAAGGGCTGCTAAACTACCCATAAGGATCCCTATGGGTCGACTATTGACTTAGTTTTTTTTTTTAACCATTACTTTCTATCCTAGTAACAACTCTAGGATAGAAGGGCAAGGATAGGCAAACTCGATTAAGTAACTTGTCCATGATCACACAGCTAGGAAGTAACTGAGGAGGCCACATTTGAACTGAGATCCTCCTGACTCCAGGCCTGATACTTCATCCACTGTTACCTAGCTGCCCCTTTGACTTAGTTTTAAAATGTAATATTATCTGTATTTTATTGGATTTTTATTTATTTTCTTAAATATTTCCCAGTTCTATTTTTAACTGATTCTGGCTGCACTCAGGAATGCTGGGGGCCCCTGGCTTGACCATATTTGACACCTCTGTCTTAGAACATAAAATGTTAAAGGCTTAGTGGTACCTACTCATTGTTACCTACTTCCAGGCCAGTGAGAATATAAATTAATTAATCATCCAAATAGCATTTAGTTATTTTAAAAATAATATTTATTTGCCAAATAGCATTTATTAAACATTTGCTGTTACAGGTGCAGCTAGGTGACACAGTGGATAGGGTGGCAGGCCTGGAGTCAAGAAGACTTGAGTTCAAATATGACCTCAGGCAATTATGAGCTGTGTGACCCTGAGCAAGTCACTTAACTCAGTTTACCTCAGTTTCCTCATCTGTAAAATGAGCTGGAGAACGAAATGGCAAACCACTGCAGTATCTTTGCCCAGAAAACTCCAAAAAGGGTCCACCAAAATTTGGACGTGGCCGAAAAACGACACCACCCAACAAATAGTGCCAGTTATTGTATTTGGCAATGGATACACTGGAGAGAAACAGTCTTTGTCCTCAAGAAGTTTACATTCTATCAGGAAACATAGTATATAGTATATACATATTTTTAAAACACCAAGTCAATATCGGGTCAATTAAAGGAGGAAGAACAGCTTGAGGGTGGGAGGACATCCAGAAGGACTTCCTGAAGGTAGTGGTCTTGAGCTGAGGGAATGGTGGGAATTATTCATCTCCCAGGCCCCCAGGGATCTGCCCCTCTCTCGCTAAACCTGATCTGACCTTTCTTTTAGCCCTCCCATCCCCACGGTCCAATATTCCCCCATCATCTCCGCCTCGATTCCCTTCTTCTCCAGGAAAAGAGGTTTCCATCTCACGGGGTATATAAATCAGAGGCTGGCGCCGGAGTCCCCAGCCAACGACGCCCCTCATCCCCGCCCCGGCGAGCTCCGAACTCCTGCCTTCTTGCCAGCTGCCCTGGGGGGCTGGAGGAAGAGGAGGGATTGCCCTTGGTAAAGAGGCGGAGGAGCGGGCTTCGGAGTCCTGCAGGCACCGGGCAGGAAGGGAAGTGAGCAGAAGTGGCAGCTATCCGCAAGAGGGTTGTGAATCTCCCTTTGCTCTGATCCCGTCTCCCCGGGGGCTGCGAGGGCTGGCTGGACAAAACAGGGAAGGACTGGGTTTCTCTGGGTTCGTAGGTGGCTCGAGCTTTGGCTGAACCAGCGCCTGGAGAGTGGGTCCTGAAGTAGCTCGCCGTGGTCTGCCCTCGCCACCTGGTGGCTGTAGCACGGCCCTATCTCTGGCTTTCTTTGGGCAGAACTGAAGACCACATGGTCTTGGGGACGGGATTCCTCCAACTCGGGAGAGCTTGGGCTGTAGAGACCCATCTCTTTGATTCCCTAGGAATTCACTCGAGAGGCGCCAGTTGTGTAGGGACAGGGATTCTAATCTCCTCTTCCTCCTCTTTTACTTCCTCCTCCTTCCTCCTTTACCTTTTGGTTCCAAGGCAGAAGAATGGTAAAGGCTAGGCAATTGGAGTTAAGTGGCTTGCCCAGGGTCACACAGCTAGGAAGTTTCTGAGGCCACATTTAAATCTAGGACTTCCAATCTCCAGGCCTGGCTCTCTATCCACTGAGCCACCTAGCTGCTCCTGAAATAGCTTTCTAATTGGTCCCTTTGCCTCAAGTCTCTCCTTGCTCCACTCCATCCTTTGTACATGCCAAAGTGTTTTCCTAAAGCACAAGTAAGATTATGTCCCACACCCTTATTGAACAACCTTTAGTGGCTCCTTATTATCTCCAGGATTAAGTAGAAAATCTCTGCTTTTCATTCAAAGTATTTTACAATCTGGCCCCTTCCTGCTTCTTTTCTTATACTTTACACTCCTGCTCTGTGATCTGGCTACACAGGCCTGTCTGTTATATTTCAGACACAACACTCCATCTCCTATCTCCTTGCCTTTTTGTGGTCATTCTCCTGTGAGCCATAACTGGGTGTTTTCCTTCCTCACTTCTGCCTGTTTCTCCTGTTTTCCTTCAGATTCTGCTCAAATCCTGACTTCTATAAAATGCCTTTCCTGGTTCTTTCCTGGTTGATGCTTTCCCCCTCTGAGATGACCATCCAATCATTCTGGTTATATCTTGTATGGACCTGGTTATTCATATATTAGTTGAATGATCAAATTGGAAGCCAGATGGCAAAGGATTGAGAAATGGGTATGAGAAAGGGAAATGGAACCAATAAGTTTACATAGTTCTTTCAAAGGTTTTGACTAAGAAGAGGAGGAAAGGTTAAAGACTTGAGTAGATATAAGGATTTTTTTTTTTAAGGATAGGGATGACTTGGGCATGTTTGTAGAATAGCAAGGAAAGAGATAGTAGTTAGGAAGAAATTGAAATTTTATAAATGTCTGTGTTTGTATGTAATATTCTGGAGAGAATGGGAGGAAATATGATGGAAGGCAAACAAAGTGGACTTTGCCTAGGGAAGGAGGAGGGTTACTTCTCTTATCAGAGACTGGAGTGAAGGAGGAGAGAATAAGGGATAATGTCATAGCATTGAGAGATCAAGGGGAGAAGAGGGACCTCGAGGTGAATACTGTTTCTTTTTTTATCACTTCAATATTTTCTTCCTTCCTCTTTCCCCTCCCCTACCCACTGACCAGGAAAGAAATGTGATACCCGTTATATGTAGAAAGCCATGCAAAATTTCCACATTAGTCATGTTCTGGAAAAAGAATAAAAAACAAGAAAAGTAAAAGAAAAATATGCTTCAATCTGCATTCTGAGTCCATCAATTCTCTTTTGAGAGATAGATAACTTTAAAAATCATAAGTCCTTTGAAGTTGTGGTGGTAGTTCATTGTTATAAAGTCTTTCACAGTTGGTTATCTTTACCCTATTGCTAAGACTGTATATATTGTTCTGCTGGGTTTTCTCACTTTACTTTGCATCAGTTCATATAGGTCTTCCCAGATTTTTTGGAAAACATCCCCTTCATGATTTCCTACAAAATAATAGCATGCCATCACATTCCTATACCATGAATTGTTTGGCTGTCCCCTAATTGATGGGTATCCCTTCAGATTACAATTCTTTGCCACCATAAAGAGTTTCTAGAAATATAATATCTTTTCTTTGATTTCTTTAAGGTAAATACCTAGTAGTGGTATTGCTAGGTTAAAAGGTATGCACTTTTATAGCTCTTTGCGGCATAGTTCCAAATTGTTTTGGTTGATGTAGGAATGATGAAATTAAGGTCTTGTTCAAAGAATTGACAGCTCAGACTGACTCCATGTTGAGGAAACAGACTTTATTATAGGAGGATAGAAGTAGAGTGGCTATAGTTAGCTAGCTAGTATAGTGTACCTAGTAAGAGAAGTAAACAAGTAGGTAAATAAGGGAGATAGGGTAAGGGAAGGTATTTTTTCACGAATACAGATGTTTATTGATGTATTTATAATACAAAGATAATTTAGCATTAAATGAATGGTTATGTGTGTAAACTAACTAAAACAAAGGATGACTGTAGCTCTCTCTGAGATCTAACAATAAAATATCTTCTATTTCTGAATGAAGATTGTCCAGTCCATTCTACCAGTTGGCTCCAAAACTTTTGTTGGAGATAATAAGCTAAATTTTATTTTTAAGGGTTTTAAAGTTTTTGGAGGGGTGCTATAAGGTGGATAAATAGCTTATCATATCACCCTTTTTGTCTAAGTCATGTACCATTTTGAGCTTATTTTGGTATATGATATGAATGTTGATCTATGCCTAGTTCCTGCCAGTTTGCTTTCTGGTTTTCTCAGTAGTTTTTGTTAAACAGTGAATTCTTAAATGTTCTCTTGTTTTCTCAGTAAAGTATGAAGTGAGGTCCTCAGCTGTGGGAATGTGGAAAGCTTGTAGAGAGAAGAGAAGGTTTTAGAACAGCTTGTGTAGGGAGTGGGTTAGAGAATCAAGTATGGAGGAGTACACAGTTTTATTCCTGTGTTCTCTGTTCACTTCCATTGGTCTGCTTCTCTCAGTGTCTTTTATGTTGTTCTTTTGGATGAAACAACATAAGTTTAGATGAGAAAACATTTTTGATGGACTAGGTCCTGGTTGAACAGCCAAACCCAAAAAGTAAGTATCTAATGGGTTGATGTCAATTTGTAGGAGTTTCCAGGAAAGTACCTCCAAGGATCTGTGCCTAGTCTTTTGCCTTTCACTATTTTTTTTCAGTGACTTTGATAAAGGGATAAATGGTATAGTTATCAGATCTACAGATAGCACAAAGTAGGGAAGGAGGGCAAACATATTGGAAGCCAGAGTCAATTTCCAAAGAGGCAGGCTAGAAAGATGGGCCAAATCTATTATAGTCATAAAATTGAGAGCCTGAAGGGACTTTGGAGAAAACTAATTAAACTCATAAACTTACTTTTCAGATGAGGAAATTAAGGCCCCAAAGAGGGGAAGGGACTTATATGAGTTTATATAGGTAATAAAGAACAAAACTATAATGATTACCCAATCCAATGTTCTTGGCTTTCCTAAATTCCAGCCTGAAAATTAGATTTTCCCTAAGGCCCCATAACATTTGTCAAGTGCTGTTGATCTGAACTGGGAAGAGTTATTAGCCAAAAGAAGCTAAAGGGATTTTAGGTTGCAATTCCAACATAAAGTGTATTAAAACAGGGGAGGTAATAGTTCTTTTTTCTGCCCTGATCAGATCACATTTTTACACCCTGATATTAATAGATAGCATTTACATAGTTCTTTAAGCTTTACAAAGTGTTCTACATATTACCTCATTTTATCCTCACAACAACCCTGGGAAGTAGGTGCTATTATTATCCGCCTTTTACAGATGAGGAAACAGGCTGAGGGAGGCCAAGGGATTTGCCCAGCAAATATACTATAACTAGTATATGTTTTGACATTGGATTTGAACTCAGGTCTCCTTGAGTCTCAATTCATCTCACCACCTAGTCTAGATACCACATTTTTGGGAAGAACATTGTCAAACTAGAACATGTCCTGAGAAGGACAATAAGAAGGTGAAAAGACTGGAGACCATGCAACAGAAGGAAGTCTTAGTGATAGGGCTGAGGTTTATTCTGAAGAAAAGGCTCAGGATGAGCAGGGGGAATGAGGGAAAGGTTGTCATTTGAAAGAGGAACTAGACTTGTTCTACTTGGCTCCAGAGGGCATAACTAGGTGCAGTTGGGTGGAATTTGCCCAGCACATTTGAGGTTTCACAACCCCCCCCAAAACCAAAAACAAACAACTTTCCAAGGATGAAAATTGTCCAAAAGTGAAGCTCTGCTCAGTTCTCCATCACTGAAGATTTTTAACTGAGGCAGGGTGAGTTCCTATCAGAGCCCTGCTGAAAGCAGCTTGAGTCAAGAAGAGAATCCCAGGCTCAAAGAGTACAGGGGCACGGGAGCCATCTCCTTTAACCCCCAATCCTTACAGCTACCTTCCCCAGGAAGATCCTTAGTAATATGTGATTATCAAAAGCATTTCTCCGGGGGACCATTATTGAGCCCAGCAGAATGGGTCAGTCACCTAGCATTTATAGACTTACTACTTGGCAGGCACTCTGCTAAGCATTGGGGTTGCAAAGCAAATGGCAAAAACCAGTTCCTGCTCCCAAGGAGATCTCAGTCTCACGGAGAAGACAACATGCAGGCAACTAAGTTCGGGGATAAACCGAAGATAATTTCGGAGCGAAGGCGCTAGAATGACAGAAAGGCTTTTTTTTTTTAAGGGTGCGATTTTTAGGTGACTTGAAGGAAACCAGGAGGGGGAGGAGGAGAGCATTCTAGGCTTGGGGAGAAAGCGTCGGGAAACGGAGATGGAGCATCGCGTGAGAGGAACAGCCAGGAGCCCAGGGCACGGAGCTGGGTGCAGCGTCTGATGGTAGGAAAGGTAGAAGAGGCGGGGCCCGGTGGTGAATAGCTTTAAAAACCAAGCGGAAGGTTGTGGTCCTGGAGGAAACAGGGGACCACTGGAATTGGGGTGATTCTTGCTAACCCTAGGGTTCGAAGTCATTGGTCCCACAGGCCTCCGGGAAAGGACCCTCTGCAAGGGTCACAGGGAGTGAGAGTGTGGAGGAACTGGACCAGATAAGACCCGACGGGACGGGGCGGGGTCGCTCCAGCGGCCCGGGCCCTTTAAGGTCTGGGGAGGGGCGAGGCTCACTTGTCCCCGCCCAGTCCCCGGCCTGCACCAGGAAGTACTTCCTGCCTCACTGTTCCCGCGCTCCACATCCCCCTCCCTATCCTTTTCTTGCTCCCGGGTACCTGCCCCGCTGGCCTGCGCCTGCGCCCCTCCTGCCCCGGAGGTGGCCTGGATGGGATCCCCACGTGCGTTCGCTGGCTCGTGCCGGGACTCCAGGTCAGCCAGGTGGTGGGGAGGAAAGGGGCGCCTACCATCTCCACGTGACCGAGCTCCGGCGCTCCCTCCTTCTAGTCCTTTTAAAAGTTAAACTCCGCGCCCGGCGCCGCCTCTGTCCAGGTCAGCGGAGACTGGAAGGGAGAAGAGCCCTCCCGGGCAGCGGGGAAACAGCGGGCAGTGCCTAGATCCCCGGGAGGGAGGAGCCCTAGCTCTGTGGGCAAGCTATTCCCCTGTTCTGGGCCTCAGTTTCCTCTGTTAAATGCAGGGGTTGAAGAGAGACTTTTCTCACGCCAATTTCTGTGACGGTGCCTTATAAGGTCTGGTTCCTCAGGTCCTCTCTTTAGAGGGTGGGTGGGTAGGAGGGAAGAGAACATTTAGCAAGGACCTAATACGGCCCAGGCACTACCCCAATCGCTATTAGCCCCATTTTACAGTTTGAGGAAACCGAGACAGACGCTATGACTTGCACAAGCTCACGAAGCGGAGCCTAATGACTGAATCTGCTGTTTTTGCCCTTTCCTGCAGGTGATAACAGGTGAGCAGCAGAGGTCTCCTCAGCTATGGCCACCCCCATGCCTTTGGTTTGCAGCCAGACTGTGAGCAGGTGAGCAGGGCCCCAGGCCAGAGCAGGGTTTCAGGGTCTGGAGCTGACTGATAACCCCCATGGCCTCCCACCCCCTGGTGTCTCCACAGGGTGAGCTCTGTGCTCAATCGGGATGTGAAGCAGTTTGGAAAGAAGCACCTGTTTGATGAGCAGGAGGAGACTTGCTGGAACTCTGACCAGGTGACACAGGGGTGGGGCCCTCAGAAATCGGACCTCTATACCAGAAGGCTTAGACTATCAACTTGTTTTTACTGCTGGATTTAACCCCAGGACCTGGGGGTCAAATCCCAGCTCTGCCAGTTTTTTAGCTATATGTCCTTGGGCAAGTCACCATCTCTCAGGCCTTCCATTTCTTACCTATAAAATGTGGAAGTTGGACTTTCGAGGCCTCTTCCAGCTCCAACCCACCCTCTCCCTGCTAACACAAGAACCTAATTTTCTCTCTACACACTGAGCAGCCTCTCCTGGCTTTTTTTTTTTTTACTTTTTACTGGCAAACTGAAGGTCATCCAGGGGCCTTTCCATGCATGGGACCATCTGACACCTTGTGCCCCACAGCTCTAAAGAACAGCTCTGCTCAGGAACCAGTGTAGTTTGTATCTCCACATTACAGTGTGGAGGCTTGGGCTCTCCCCATCCCCAGTGCACCTTGTGATAGGGTTCCTGGGGTGCTGGTCATTCCTTGGGTCTAATCCCATTCTCTTTGGCTATCTGATCTCAGGGCTCCTCCCAGTGGGTGATGCTGGAATTCCCCCAATCTGTTCGAGTGTCTCAGGTACAGATCCAATTCCAGGGTGGGTTTGCAAGCCGCCAGGGCCGATTGGAAGGTAACAAAGGGTTGAAGGGAAAGGGAGGTGTTCTGGCCTTGACCTCCATGGGTAGAGCCCTAGAATTGAGCCTTTTCCTTTTCCTTTCTTCCTAACAGGTGGCAGGAAGAGTGAGTCCCTAGAGAAGATTGGGGATTTTTACCCTCAAGACAACAACTCCCTCCAGATATCCTCTGTGCTCTGTGGAAGGGGGAGGAGTGGTTCATGGGTTTGAGGTTGGGGGGATGGGTATGCCAGGCTCTGGGACATGGAGGTGTCACAGGAAGCCCTGGTGGGAGTCGGGGAGAAAAAAATTGTCTATCCATATGTGAGGAAGCCCCCTGGCTTCTCTGTTCCTGCCAAGAGGTTTTCTTCTCCCTGCTATGAATGTTGAACATGTTGAAGCTGGTCCAGTGTGAGGGTGGGGACACCTAGATCTGTCCTGTTTCCCTTGACCACTCTAGTTACACCTTCCCAGTGGCAGACGTCACACTGGACAAGCTGAAGGTAACTTTTGAAAACAGCACTGACTTTTTTGGCCGAATCATCATCTACCACCTTCGAGTTCTTGGGGAGAAGCTGTGAACAGTTTCTTCATCAGTCCAGTCTGTTTCCAAGATCAGGCAGGACCTCCCAGGAGAGTCCACTGGAAGGACAGAGTAGAAGCTGGGCTTGGCTTTGGGCCTATCAAACAATCATCTTTCCCAGGGGCCTCATCTTTGGGAGTTTGGGTGGCCAGGAAGTAGGACAAGAGTTCTGGCTTGAGTGAGCCAGCTTGGTCACCACCCATCTTTTCCCTCCAAGGACCTGGGAAGAGAATCCCAGAAAGGTGCCTCAGAGGTTTAATCCTCACTGGAAGCTAGGCTTAATTAGAAAACAACTTCTACACTAGCAACATTGTAAAGACAGCTTTGAAGGACTTCAGAATTTTGATCAATATACTATCTGGGATCCCAGAAATTTGAAGGTAAAACATGCTACTGGCCTGATAGGTGAAATGCAAGGGGCAAAATGAGTTGTTTTTTTTTTCAGCCTGGACATTGTGGGAATGTGTTTTGCCTACTATGCACATTTATTATTTACATTTATTTTCCCTCTAAGGGGTTGGGGAGAAAATAAATGCTTGCTAATTTAAAAAGAGAAAAAAACTAAATCAGGATCACTTAACCTTTGTTTAAATAGCCCTACCTGTTCCATCGTCAGATGGCTCTGATTGTTATAAAGTTCTTCCATATATAGTGGAAATCTGCCCTCCTTCTAACTGCCACCCCCAATTCTGTCTCCTGGAACAAAAGAAAGGAAGCCTAATCCCTTCCCAGGAAGGCCCCATAAGCTTTGAGAATGGCAGCCATTTCACCTCTTTTCTAGGTTAAAATTGTGCAATTTCTTTTCAGCCAGTTTTTCCCAAGATAGGGTTTCAAATTTCCTCACCTGGTTGCTTTAAGGATGGGGAGGAACACGCTTATGTTGGCCCTGGTTGTTGGAGTAGCAGCTGGTTTTATTGATTACCGTTCCCATTTCATGGGCTCAGGGGGAGGCAGGGAGGGACTACCTGTAGGGCTGCTACTAGGGTAGCAGAGGAGCTAGCTTGTCTGGGTGGAGTGGGGTGGGAGCCATGCTTCCAGCCAGGGCAAGTCATTAGCCAGTAGCACAGTCCCTCCCCCGGTCCTGGGAAGGAGAGAAGCTGCCTTGTTTCCATTTGGGGTTTGCCCCTTGTATCCCACTGGACAACATGACCATTGGGCACTTGAGTTCTTGGATGTGGTCTCCTCCAAAGCTCTGTAGGTGGCTAGGGAAAGGTATATAGCCTTCAGCCATAGGAAGAGGGAGACCTCCTCTTGGAATTGTTCTCCCTGGCATAGGTATTAAAGAACTGGCTTTTTAGTGGACTGGCCTTCCTGAGCACCAGATGGAAGGCAAAGGACCAAAGTACAATGTCCTAGGCAGGAGTTGGTGCCTTTCACTCTGTCTCTGGAAGCAGCTTGTTCTGAAAAAGCTTAAGGATATGGTTCTCCATCACCTGTTGGACTGAAGCCCAGAAAAAGGGAGTGAGAGATAACTCAGAACCTGGAGCCCCCTCTGCCAGCCCTACCAACACAAAGAGATGATTCTGGGGAACACCAGGGGCCAGGGGCTTGGAACTGACTTAATCCCAACTCTGACACAAGTCAGCAAGACCCTACTACTCTTGAGGCCAAGTTTCCTTATTTATAAAATGAGGATGATAAAGAAGCCTCACAGCTTGGTACTGATCTCCCCAGAAGCAGGAACACAGCTCCCCATGAACACATGTTTTTCTGGGTGTTAGAGCTTGATCTCTGATCTCTTGGTGAAGTTGATACAGATAGGGAGACGAGGTCAGTCACTTCGAGGAGGGGCTGGGCCTAAATGGAACCTCAGTACTGGCTAGAGCCCCTGAGGGGGGGGGTACCCCTGACAAGAACTTTTAGATTTTAAGGCTGGGAAAGTGCTCTCTTTAAGGCAACCCTATGGGGTTGGGTTAGTTGCATGTAATAGGATACCCATTTTACACAACTGAGGAAAAGGGTGAGGCTAGGAATTGGGGTTAGATTCAAAACTGGAGGGACGGCTTGATTTGGGGCCACAGAACTGGTGTTAGAGGTGGGGCCGGAACCCATTTCTCTTGATTCTGAAACCACTGTCCTCTCCCCTACAGCATCTTATCAACAAGACTCCTGAGAAGCAGGGTCTTGGGGCTTCAGTGCTGGGCTTGGAGTCACAGATTTAAAGTTAGCTTTCATTTTATAGATAAGAAAACCGGCAGAGAGCCAGAGACTTGAGTAGGGTCACATAGCTAGTTCTTGTCTGAGGCAGAATTCAAACCCAAGTCATTCTGCCTAAACCATTACACTATACATTGCCTGTTACCAGCTCTGTGATTGGAAACTAAGTCTCTGTGAGTCTGTTTCCTCAACATGAAATGGGGATGATACTAGCAATACCTGCCTCCCAGGCTGGTTGGAAGACCTAAAGTTACTACTGTTCCCCCCAGGCCCTAAGGGACAGTGTAGTAGGCCAGATCAAAGAGTATTCCCCACCACAAACTATTTTGTATATATTTTGTATTTATTTGTATATGTATTGTCTTCACCCAGTAGAACGTGAGCTCCTTGAGGATAGGGACTTTTGTCTTTGTCCTTGTATCCCCAGCTCCCAAACACAAGGCTTGGCACATAGTAGGTGCTGAATAAATAAATGCTTGCTGAATTGAACTGGATTTGTTGGGGAGGGGTGAATTCCAAATATCACTGACTGCCTTTTTTTTTTAAGCCCTTATCTTCTGTCTTAGAATTAATACTTTGTATTAGTTCCAAGACAGAAGAGTGGTAAGGGCTAGGCAGTGGGGCTTAAAGGGTCTTGCCCTGGGTCACCCAGCTAGGAAGTGTCTGAGGCCAGATGTGAACCCAGGACCTCTGATCTCTAGGCCTCAATTTCAATCCACTGAGCCACCCAGCTGCCCCCCACTGACTGCCTTTGGGGGGGGAGGAGGCAAGGAGAATGGCTGCCCCTTTACACACTGAAACGTACATACCCTTCTTGTGTCCCAAGGCCACAGCCAGGTCCATTGGGGTGTAGCCTGAATCCGCTTCTGTTGTTAGGTCAGCTCCTCTGGCTGAAAACCAAAGCAGAAAAGGGGGAGTGAGTAGAGGAAAGGCTCAGCTCCCATTGGAGGTTGGGAGGCAAGCATACCCTCCTCCCAACTTGACTTCCCAGCCTCATTAGAAGGCAGGGACCACCTCACTTTCATCATTCTATTCCTGGTGCACAGCTCAGTGTCTTGACACATTACAGGTACTTAATAAATGCTTTTGTGGATCAACATGGGCCTGCTCTGGGATTCTGAAATCAACCTGATTCCTCCGTAGAGATGAGCCTCAAAATGAGTGGAGTTACTTAGATCTCAACAAAGTGAGAAATTCAGCTAAGTGATTTTGACTAGTCAAACTCGGAAGGGCGGTGGGGGGAAAGAACGTGTGAATTTGTACACAAAGATCCCTGCAGGTTGCATATTAACTTAGTGTTAAAATGTAATGTCTATGTTTTATTGAATAGTATTCCACATTATAGGAGGAGGTGTGCAGTGTACCCACAAGGTGGAAATCCACAAAAAATTTTATTGGCTTTTGTTTTCTTTTTGCAAACTTTCACTTTTTAAAAAATTGTGCATATCTGTGGTATGAAAAGATAAAATATATTGCTATTATACATATATTTTATGCATTTCTGAGTTTCTAAACTTTTTTCGGTATTGTGGCCTTTTGTGTATCATCTCTAGCTTCCTTAAAACTTCTCCAAAATTCCCATTTAATTTTTCATGCTAACTCTCAATACATTGAAACTGCACAGGGGAAAGCTGCAATGTGGAAAGATACCTATACTTTTAGTTATTTTGTTAAATATTTCCCAATTGCATTTTAATCTGGTTTGAGCCACATTTGGGAATGTTGTGGGCTGCATATCTGATGCCTCTGTTATTGGCTTAGCAAACTCATTGCCTATGAAGGCTGTCCATTAAATAATGGAGAACTGACAGGAAGTCTCCTAGGCCAGTAAGAGGAGAGAAGGGGGTGGGAGTTGCAATGTGAACTAGCAGAGGCTCCCCTCTTCCTCCCACCTGTGTAACACCGGGCTACAACCACAAGTCCCACTTCTTGACCCCACCTACCCAGCAGAGCTTCCACACACTTCACATGGTTCCCCCTCACAGCGTAGAGCAGCGGTGTCCCACCATTCTGGAGGAGGAGAGGAAAGGGTGAGAACAGCTTATCATTTGGGAAAGGCCTCTCTTGCTGGACAATATGAACCCCTAGGGCAGGGACCCTGCCTTTGGATATCTGCAGGGACCCTAAAGGTTTGCTGTTGATACAGCTTCCCAAATATATAGTAGTGAACTCCCAGAGCCTCCCAGCTTCCTGGAAACCTCATCCTATATATGTAAGAAAGCTCTAGAAAGTTGGTGCTAAGGCCAGGGGCTTTTAGCCTTTTCTGGGTCATGGGCCATGTTGGCAGCTTGCTGAGGCCTATGAACTCCTCAAAATAATACTTTTAAATGCTGAAATATCCCAGGTTGAGAAGCTGATTTAGTCCAACCTCTTACTTTATAGGTAGAGAAAGTGAGAAGGGCAGTGATTACCCAAGATCCCAACAAATCAGTGGCAGAGGCAGAATTTAAATACAGCTCTTCCCCTTCAACTTAGTGGCTTTTCCATAACACCACAGAGTCCATCCTCCGGCCAAAGGAGCCTCATTATCTCCTCCCAACCCCAATAATACAAGTCAAGTCCATTTATCACTGCTCTACCTCCACTGGGAAAGGATATGGGACAGTGGGAAGAGCACTGGCCTTGGAAGTTCAGAGAATCCTGCCTGACACATTAGCTCTGACTGACTAAATTCCAGGCTCTGAGTTTCAGGCCTCTTATTGGTACAAAGGGAATAATAACCCCTAGAACAACTACTATGAAGGGCTGTAGAGAGGCTCTGAGAGTCCAGTAAAGCCCTGGGCAAAACTTAGCACCAAGGATACACTGGTGGGAGATTACTGAAAATCAATCTCCAAAGCCTCCTGGACCTGCCAGGCCTCTCTCTGCCTGACTACTTAGCACCACAGGATTGAGAACTGGAGGGGATCTGAGAGATTATCTATAAAATGAGAGTGTCAGAATGGACAAAGAGAATGAGGTTAAGAAAGTGGCTCAAGTTAACCTAGAAGGTAGGATTTGAACTTAGCTCCCCTCAATTCAGAACCACTATGCCCTGCCTTCTCTGGAGTCTTGGCAGCAGCCCAACCCACAGCCCATTCCAGGTGATGGAATATTGAGAAGGTTCCTCTGCTTACTACAGCAAGCACAAGTGGATATAGGAGGAAGCTGCACTGTGTGATTTTTAGAATTTCTCCATTTTGCTTAGTCTAGTACCCAGGAATGTACACCCCCACACTACACTGGCATGTGCTAGCAAGTGACAAATCAGAAACAACTGACTGTCCCCTGGGCTGTCCTAAGCCAAGCTTGAGCCACCATTGGCACAAATGAGATGCAGGAAGTGATATAGAGAACTGCCTTTGGAGTTCTTGGGACTTCCTGTGGAGAGGCTGGGTGCTAGTTCAATCCTGGAACTCTAACCTGGAGGAGCTCCCTCAGACAGCTTCCTTGAGACAGTCACATGGTGAGTGATAAGACTGACTCCCTTTTCCCTTGGCTCTCAGGGGAGGGCCCCTTGGCCAAGGCCTTAAACTCCTGCCTGGCTCAGTGTGAGCCAGAGCAGTTTAAATGAACTCTTTTCCCTCTCTCTCTCTCTCTTTAGTTTCTTCCTCCTATTGTAATTAAATCACCATAAAATTCCATTCTGACTTGAGTGCTTCATTTGGGATTTAAGAAATTAAATCCCTGGTGACCAATAATTTTTATATTCAGTCTCAACCCTAAATTTACCATTACAACTGGGAGCTCCTGATGGGGCCAAACAGCCTTACCCAGTCATAGCTGTTGATGTCCACATTCCGCTCCAGAAGCATGACCACGATATCTGTGTAGCCACCAGTGCTGGCTAGTGAGAGGGCACTCTCTCGTTCCTTGGCCAGGACATGAGGATTAGCACCCTGTGGGGCAAGAAGGTGGGTGAGCCCTTGATAGGGAAGGAGGGGGGGAGCCAAGAGTCACAGAGACAAGGATGGAGAACTCTGATTCTGCTTCATGTTGATCTGAGTCCATTTTTTCAAAACCATTTTGGTAAAGACATTGGTCTATTCTATTCTGCCCCCTCTGAAGGCAAGGTAAGGCACTTGCTATTGCGGGGCCTCCATTTCCCAGTCTAGGATAGGCTGCAGAGTTAGATTCTAAGGTTTCCTTTAGCTCTGCCACTGTTCTCTAAAGTTCAGATTCCTCAATTTGGCACTCAAGGCCTTTCCCAAATGTTGATTCATTCTTGCTTTGGCACTCTCCCCATCTGTCTCCCTGTCACTTCTATCTATTGCTCTCTGCTTTGACCTTGCTCATCCTTCTCCATGACATCCCTTCAGCTATTTAGAGACAGCAATTATGTCTCTCCTAAGAAGTCTCTTCTGCAAGATTAACATCCTCCACATGACCTCAAGTCCTCTATTTTCCTCTGGAGGATGCTCCAATTTCCACATGACATAATATTTAAAAAGCACTAGATGGGGGCAGCTAGGTAGCTTAGCTAGGCCCAGACAGGAGATCCTGAGTTCAAATCTGACCTCAGATACTTCCTAGCTGTGTGACCCTGGGCAAGTCACTTAATCCCCATTGTCTAGCCATTACTGTTCTTCTGCATTAGAACCAATACACAGTAGTGATTTTAAGACAGAAGATAAGAGTTAAAAAAAAAAAGCTTAGTATTGGGGGTTGAATGACTACAAATGATCGGATGAATTGAATAAAATATTTCAGGGCAGGCAATAGTGGACATCACCTCTCTCCTTCAAGACATGAGACATTTACTGCATATATGTGCATGGTCTAAGATTACATTAGCTTTCTGTTTGCCAAGTCACAAATTTGATTTATATCAAACTTGTCACTAGGGAAGAGCATCCCCACAACTTGGCTGTTCAGATGATCTGAGTTTAAATCCTGCCTCAGATACTTAGTAGCTGTGTGCCCCGGAGAAGACAAATTAATCTCTCAGCCTCAGTTTTCTCATCTATAAAGTGGGGATAATAACATCTACCTTATAACTTTATTATAAAAATTCAATGAGTTAATATACTTTTTGCAAATCTTAAAGCACTACACGAATACTAGCTATTATTAGACTGTTTCCCAGCTGCATCTCCCCATTCTATGCTTGAGCAACTAATTTTCCTTAACTGAGTAGGGGAATGTGAGATAAAAAGAAAAAAATCCCCAAGATCTTGCCACCCAGCAGACTCCCTCACCCTCTTACCCACTCTAGCAGGAAACGAACAGTCTCGATCTCTCCAAAAGCAGATGCCCAGATGAGTGGGGTGAAGCCTCGATCATCAGGTTTGTTCACCAAGTTGTCACCTAGTAGGATAGGAAGAGCTGGCTGTGCCCACCACCAAGCTGGCCCTTAGGTTAGGAGGGGCAGAGCCTCCCCCAGTTCTCCTGGGTGCAAGTGTGTGTGTGTGTGTGTGTGTGTGTGTGTGTGTGTGTGTGTGTGTGTGTGTGTGTTGTGTCCAAGGGCTTAAGTCTTGCTGTGAAAAGGGGTCACTGTACAGAGGTCACAAAGTTGCTCCAGGGCCCCTCTAGTCAGTGGTGACAGACTGGACTCTGAGCTTTGGCTTCAACCATGAGGATGGATTGAACTGAAACTTCTCTTCATAGCCGAAAGAATGGATGGAATGAGGAAGCCACCTGAGGGCCTGGGTGAGGCAGAGAACAAGTGGATGGAAATTGGAAGACCTAGATCCTGGTCCTGGGCCTCCCCCTTACTCACCATGGGATCTCTGAGCATCTGGAAAATGAAGGGGGCAAGACAAGGACTGCTTGAGAAATGTTTGGGTTGTAAGGATCCTTCTAGCTCAGCACTCCAAATTCTCTAACTTGGGGCAGGAGATAGCAGTCATGGCCTTGAAACAGAACAAAGTTACCTGAGCTGTATCAAACTTAGGTGGGCTGGGCCTGAGCCCTCTCAGTCCCTCTTCTGCCCCAACAGCTGTTCTACCCTGCTCCCCGCTCCATCTATGACCTTCCCCATTTGGGCCTCTGATAAAGTAGGCTGGAGTTGGGTTCGAGCTAGTTGACCAAGCAGAGTGTTAAAGTGAACTGACTGAGGAGCCCAGGTCCTGGGTTTAGGGACCTTATGAATGTATGTAGCTCAAGCTTGAGCTCTGGGGGCATGGGGAGTGGACTGAAAGGGTCAGATAGGAGACAAGAGTCACATACCTTTTAGAAGGTATTCTTTCAGCTGGGTCAGTTCTCCCTGAGCAGCAAGCTGGTGGATGGACAGAGCTATTGTTTACACAGGGGAGAGGGAAAAAGGCACTGATTATAGGGAGATTCCAAGTGCTGAAATGGGAGGGAAGTGTCTACATCATGTTAGGGGTGGTTGGGGGGTAACTTCTGAAACTTCTAAGACAAAAAAACAGGAAAGTCCCTGAGGCTAAAAGTCAAGAGAATAGATTTTGGATTTGCCATGTGACTCACTCTTTGTCCCCTTCTATCACTGAGCCTCAGTTTCCTAATCTTTTCATTCCAGAGGTTGGATTAGATGCTCTCAAAGGTCCACCCCCTCCAGTTTTGATATTCTATGTTCTACATTCTAAGGATGAAAATTCTAGGAATGAGTTTGACTCTTTCCAGAAGGGCTTCCCCTCCAGACTTCTACCCTCTCCCCAAGTCCAATCTTTGGTCTGCAGGAGGTATACTCACAGTCCAGGGTGGCAGGCAGGGCTGAAATCTCATTCCCTCTCTGCCGGTTGGTCAGGGTGGTAGAATGCTTCAAGGAACTGCCTGCTGGGTTAGGAAAGGAGAAGTCAGGAGAAAACTGTGAGCTTTCTTTAGCCTGGGAGAAGAAGAAATAATTTAGACTTCTAAAATCCAACTGGACTGGCAGTCAGAAGGCCTGGGTTTGGATCCCAGCTCTGTGTCCATCTGTCAGTCAACAAACATTTATTATATGCCTGGCATGGGATCCAAAAGAAGGAAAACTACTGCCTGTTCTCAAGGAATGTCTACTCAAATGGGGGAGACAATATGTAAATAAATACTAAGTACATATGAGGAGGAAAGGGAAGGGCACAAATGATCTGTGCCAGGCACTGTGCTAAACACTTTACAAATATCTCATTTGAGAGAATACACTGGATGTATACAGAATAGATAAAGGCAATATGAAAGAGGAAGGCTGGGAAAGATATTCAGCAGAAGGCAAGATGAAGCTCTTGACTTTGGTCAAGTCAAAATAACTCCTCTGAATCTCACTGTGGTTTCTTAATCTATAAAATGGGGCCCAATAACAGATAGAGTACCTATCTCCTACAGAGACTGTAATCTGATGCTTTCCCCCCATCCCAGAGCTCTCCCCCAGAAAGGCCTTACTATGAGGTGCAGTGAGGACCCCATCTAGGTCGGGACTCCCGGAGTCTGGAGTACACGGATACGGGTGAAATAAAACTGTATCCGAACCATCGGAGCTGTCCTGGCCAGGGTCTTCGGGCTGCGAGCCAAAAGCTGGGAGGATGGGGGGCTCCTGGAGTTGGCCAGGGCCTTGGGAAGTTAGGTTGGCCACGGCCCCTTCTGGCTCCATGGAGGGCACTTCTGGGGAGGTTGGATGAAATAAAGGAATTAGGGAATTAGGGAGCCTTTATCTCTACCCTGCCCCCCAAGCCTCCAGCTTTCTTTTCTCTCACTCTGCCAGAGAGGAGGCTCCCAGTTCCTAGGGCCCGTTCCTTTAAGAAACTTTAATCCTGGATCGCTGAGTGACCTTGAGCAAGTCACTTTCCCTCTCTGGACCTCAGTTTCCTACATCTGCAAAATGTCACCCAACTCATAAGAAATATGAAGTCAAGCAAACCCTAAGGGCCTGGCTGGAAGAAATGACAGGGCCTGCATTTTGCTATGGGGGTTCGGGGGTGGAGGAGAGCCACCTCCTCGGAGCCCCAGTCTTTCCCCTCCGCGCTGGACACCGCTCGCACCCCAGCCGCCGCCCACGTCAGAGCGCGCCGCGCCCGGGGGCTTAGTGCGCTGGACTCTTTCCACGAGGCTGGCGGGGGGGGCTGATCAGCTTCCCCCCTCCTCCGGATCCTCTGCCCGGGAGCCGTGATCCTCTTCTCCCCCACCCAGAGGTCCAGATTTCCAGGGCCCGAAACGAAAGTTAACTTTACCAAACTGCAGCGCTCCGCCCCCTCGCCCCCTTCCCCTAACCCGGCGGGGGGCCTCCCATAATGCACCTGAGCACGGCGGGGGCGGAGGGGGCGCCCCTCCCCGGCCTGGGAGCAGCTGCGCAGAGCTCAATGAAGGGGAGAGGCGCGCTGGCCCTTTAAGGGCTCAGCGTCGACCCCCCCAGGAGATTAAGGGGAGGAGGAGGAGGTTCGGGCGGAGCCAGGATTCTGGTTTAGGCCGGAGAGCTTCCAGTGCGCCCGCGCACCGTCCGAGCCCCTCCCGCTGGGACCAATCAGCTAAGGACTGGGCGGGATCTCTGGGCCTGTGCGATTTAAAGGGACGGTGTCTCATTTCCATGTCACTATCTCTAGGGGTTTGTTTTCTTGCTGTAAATCTCGCGGGGATCTGGGAAGGTCCGTGGGCGTGGGGGGAACTGGGAAACGGTTCACGAGGTCCGAGGTGAGTCCCTCTTCCCTCTCTGCACACGCTTTCTCAGATGATCCCTTCGAGAAGTGTCGGTCCCACCTAAGGCCAGGAACGAAATCTCTCCTGCCTTTCCCCCAGTTGCGGGTAGAAGCCACGCTCCTGGACTGGTCCTTTCCACTGCCCGGGGCTGAGACCGGGGAGGGGCGAGGAGGAGAGAGTGGAGGGGAGCCAGATCGGAAGCGGAACCGGAGTGGCGAGAGGTCGAGTTTCTGCCGGGACCGGTCGAGGCGCAGCACCTTCACCCTGGCCCCCCCAACTTCCCGTCGCCACCAACCGCCACCAACGGCCGCAAACCGCCGGCTCCGCGGAGGCGCCATGGAAGAGGCGGAGATGCAGCTCAAGGGGAAGAAAGGTGGCGGCGGGGCGGGTACTGGGGGCCGGGAGGGAGGAGGTGAAAAGTCGGAACAGGCTGGAGACGCTGCTGTGTGACCGTGGGCAAGTGTCTCTTCCTCTCTGGGTCTGGGGGTGCCCCTTTGAACAATCTCGGGACCTCAGCATGCAGACTTCAGGGAATCTGTGAACTTGGATGGGGGAAAAATGATCCTTATTTTCGCTGACCTTTGGAATCCTGATGCGTTTTATATTATGCATTTTAAAAATGTCTCTCGGGGAAAGGACCTTCTTCCCCAGGCCTGCATCCAAAGGGGTGCGGACATAAGCAGGGTGAAGAACCCCTGTATCCCTGGACTCTGATGACCCTTCTGAAGCTCCAGATCCAGGCCTCAGTGTTCTGGAGGACAGTTGTAGTTGTCTTCCAAAATATGGATCCCCCCCCCCCCCCCCCCCCCCCCCCCGTCTTATAAGTACTAAATGGGACCTTAGAAGTCATCCAACTCAGTGCTTTCATTTTACTGATAGGGATTGGAGACCCAGAGAGAGGAAGGAGATTGATTGACCTAAAATGTGTCAGAGCAATGGTGGAATCTGTCTCATAAACTAACTGCTCCTCTCTACTCACTTTCAGTTCTTGTTCCTTTCACTCCTCTAACCACTCCCCCTTTCAAACGACTTTGGACCAGATAGATGTTATTTCCAGCATAAAATCTATGATTTTGTGATTGTTAGATAAGATATTTCCAACTCCCATGCCTCCCAAACCTGGTTTTTCTCTCCAGACATTCCCCCTACTAAAAAGGGGGAATGGGGGGAGGTGGTGTTTATCTGTAATAGGAGTGGAATAAACATTGTTTCTACTATGTGTCAGTCATTGCAAATATTATCTGGCTTGATCTTTATAACAACTTTAATATATATATATATATATATTTTTTTTTAAACCCTTACCTTCCCTCTTGGAATCAGTACTGTGTATTGGTTCCAAGGCAGAAGAGTGGGACGGGCAATGGGGGTTAAGTGACTTGTCCAGGGTCACACAGCTGGGAAGTGTTTGAGGCCAGATTTGAACCTAGGACCTCCTGTGTCTAGGCCTGGCTCTCAATCCACTGAACGACCCAGCTGCCCCCTACAACAACTTTTTGAGGTAGGTACTATTATGATTCCCATAATAAGTAAGTCTGAATTTGAGTTGTTTTCTAACTCCAAACCTAGTCTACTATTCACTTCACTACTTAGCTGCCTCATTTCTCTCTTCTAAGACATTTATTTAAATTCTTCCCAATTATCTCCCAAAGTCTTTTTTATCTTTTGACATCAACCCCTACTCCCTAACATGATTGTACCTACTTGGTCTCTCCACAGATATTTTCCTGCCCGTTATAATTTTTCCATCAAAACCCTAAGGGGTTCAGAGGCCTAAGGTTTATAAAGATGGGAATGATACTACTTAATAAGAGCGAGAAAGTACCTAAGTTGTGAGCTTGTCAAATGAATTTGTCTTCCCAAGGGAAAGTTGCTCTTTTCTGACTTCCTGAAATTCTTTTTTGTTTGTTTTGGGTTTTTTAGGCTTCTGTAATATAACATAGCCAGAACTATTATGTTCAGGACTGGGTTGAGCTAGTCTGGCCAATTGTAATAAAATACTTGAGTAACTAAGACTAGATCAATTTGAACAAAATAAATATAGTTAATATCATTGAGGGAAAGTTCAGATATTTTTCCCTATTGAGGCTTGCATAAGCTACTATAGCCCTTACCCTTTAGAATTCCAATAACTTAGCCACTGGAGCTAGTTTTGGTGTGTGATTGATATGTATGGGGAAGTATAAGAGTTGGAGGGGAGGTAATTTTCATTATTTTTGGATTTTCCATGTAGATGGCATCTTAACCATGGTTACTGGTTTCTTGGATTCAGTTACAGATAAATTTACGGAGAGCGTTTATGTCCTGGCCAATGAGCCATCTGTGGCACTGTATCGCTTACAAGAACATGTGAGGCGCTCTCTGCCGGACTTAGCCCAGCATAAGGTAAGTTTAGAGCCAAAGGTTGGTATAGTCTTTTTCTAAAGGGAAATTTTCTTTTGAGCTTGAGAGTCCTTTTTGTCAGTCTGGGATCAGTGGAATGAACCAAACATCTAAGTATATGCATTGTGTACACCCATTGCCCCATCTCTTCAAAGATGACTTTGAAAAGGACCCTATTTTTCTGAGTTTCTGTGCTGTGTGGTCTAGAGGAAAGAGTGACACATTTGGAGAGGTAGACCTGAGGTTCAATGTCTAAAACTTTAGCTTCCTAGCTCTGTGGCCATGGGCAAGTCAGCTCACTTCTTACTCTGAAACTAGGGTAACCCTTGTACAAATGCTTGAGAAACCTTTAAAGTCCTTATGTTAATGTTAGTCACTGTTAACAATTGACATTGCTTGCTTATGAGAATGATGCAAACCTGGATAAGAACCTAACTTTATGATTTTTATGAAGTTAACACTTGAGTACTGGGGAGCTTTTCTCTGAAAATAACATGCTCCATTTTGTAGGATATTTAAATACAGAATAGTTACAAAGCATGGTATGAAAATTCTGAGAGAAAATCATTTAAGACTGGAAAGGAAGACTTCATGGATGAGATAGCATTTGAGCTGGGCCTTGAAGAATGAATGGCATTTCAGCTGAGATGAGGAAGGAAGAATTCAAGACTTTGGCAATATTGGGAGAAGCAGCAGCAAAATAATATGGTTCACTTTTTTTTTTAACCCTGATTTTCTGCCCTGGTAGCAACTATAGAACCGAAGGGCAAGGGCTAGGCAAACATGGTAAAGTGACTTGCCCAGAGTCACATATCTAGGAAGTGTCTTGAGTCAAGATTTGAACTCATGTCCTCCTGACTCCAGGACTGACTCTATCCAATGTGCTATCAGTTGCCCCTGTGCTTTACTTCTTAGAGGACAGAATGGAGAGGGAAATATGAGAGAAGACTAGAAAGTTAGATTTGCATTAGCTTCTGGTGGATCTTAAATGTTGAGAAGGAAAGTCCCATAGGCACAAGAGAGAGCTACTGCAGAAAAGTATATATATATGTAATATATACTATAATATTATTATTATATTATAAGTAGGGGACTAACATGGTCAGGACTGCATATTAGGGTTGATTACTGGACATTGGAGTAAAGGATTGACTAAAAGAGGGTTGATTAAGAGGCTTATCAGCCATGTTAGTTTAGGAACCTGGAGGCAGGAAGATTTTGAACAATCTCATTTGCATACTGTCTCTCCAATCAGACCATGAGCTCATTGAGAGCAGGATCTGGTTTTTACCTTTCTTTGTGTGCTTAGCACAGGACTGGTACATGTTCTATTGCCTGGCAATAGCTTTAATGAAAATAAGTAGAAGATCTAGCTCCAAGTTGCTATTAATATAAAATAAATCTACCTGATATTCCAGATGTGAACATCTGGCTGTCCTCACAAATCAGAGTTTTATAGTAAATCCATGAGACTGATGTGATTGAAATTTTCATGCATCGGTCCCTTGGGCCAGAGCTGCAGCTGCTGAGATATCTGACACACAAAACATAAATCTAGAAGAAAACAGTATTCTTGGAAAGTGTAAATGTTTTTGAAGTTTGTGAGCTGGATTAGATTCATGGGATTTTATCTAATACAAGTTCAGTTAAATTTTCCCTTTGTTCTTTTCTATTTGAGAATTTCTATATTCCATTTTCAAACATGATTTTTTTCCCCTTTCTCATTGCCCCCAAATCTTGGAGGTGCTTTGTTTTTTTTTAATCCTCTATCAAGGGTCTCATTCTTATACACAAACATTAGTCTTATATTATTAAAGAATGTTTGGTGCTTGAAGCAACCTTCAGGTATAGAATGCCAGCACTGAGAGATGATATAAGTAGCACCTTCAAGTTTACAAAATGCTTTGTGTACATTCTCATTTAATCCTCTTGACAACTTTGTGTAGATACCTTAGGTGACTATTCACTACTTTATAGATGGGAGGAACTGAGGTCTAGAGTTACTTACCTAAGGTCACCAGTTAGTGTCAGAGTTGGAATCTTTTCTGTGCTGAAGCAAGACCCATATTTTTACTGTCTCCTTCTCTTGAGAGCAGGGATTCTTCTCAGGTTCATGTACTTTTCCCCAAAAAATTTTTGAAAATTTTATTTTGTTTAATTTGTGATGAATTTTAAAAACTTTCCATTCCAAATTATCTTCCTTCCCCTTCCCCCCATCCAATGAGAAGAAAATACAATGCTCATTATACATATGAAATCATACAAAATATATTTCAACATTAGCCATGTTGAGGGTGGAGAAACCAAGAAAAATAAAATGAAAAAATACACTTCTTTCTGCACTCTGAGGTAGATAGCATTTTTTATCAGGAGTCCTTTGGAATTGTCTCGAATTATTGTATTGATCAGAGTAACTCAGTTTTTCACAATTGATCATTGTTAAAATATTGCTGTTATTGTGTATAATGTTCCATTTCTGTTCACATCAGTTTGTATCAGCTCATATAAATTTTCCAAGTTTTTCTGAAATATTGATTTTGTCTATAACCTCATCTACTTTATTCATTTAAGAACATTAATATGAGGAATCCTTAGGTTTCACCAGACCACATGATACATACATGGGTACATGATACGAAAAAGGTTAGGGCCTTTGCTCTAGAGAAAATCTTTTTCCCCTTATTTATTTTACAAAATTTTAACTGGTAAAGTCCTTTTTTTTCTTTTCTTTTTTTTTAATCCTTACCTTCTGTTTTAGAATTGATACTAAGTATTGGCTCTAAGGCAGAAAAAGGGTAAGGGCTATGCAATTGATGTTGTGCCACCTGGGGTCATACAGCTAGGAAATGTCTGAGGCTAAATTTGAACCCACGACCTCCTGTCTTCAGACCTGGTTCTTAACTGTCTACTGAACCTCCTAGTTGCTCCATAAAGGCCTTTTAAATATTTTCATATGAATATTTCTGAGTCCTAAAATGACTGTTTCAGGTGGTTAGGTGATTTGTTTGCATGAAAAAAAGCAGCCTCTGTATAATTGAATAGGCATTTTAAATAGAGACCCTGCTAACCAGAATACCCTTAATCTAAGGGGTCTCTATACAACAACTGCCTTTTCCTCCTTTCAGCTTATCATCCTTGGTTTGTGATTGATGCTTCTATCAAGGTGCAGAGAGCTTTAGGATAGTTCGAAGGGAATCCCCGGCATGATTGGAGATGGCAAGTAAAGTCACCAGTAACATGAATTTTGGAACCTGTGGAAACTGAAAATACAAATGGCCCTAGTGATTAAAATTAGGAGAAAAATTATGTATAGAAGTTTAAATGTAGTAGGAAAGAAGGGCCAGACAGTCTTCCATCTCTAGGTACCACTGAGTGCAACCTCAGAAGGTCCCTTCTTAGTTTGGTGTGAGGAATAGAAACTCACCCTGTGTGATAGGTGAGAGAACACAGGCCTGAGCCTTTCACCTATATAAAAGAAGCCATGTGGTAACTATGGGCGCAAGATAGTATTTGCAGTAAGAGGGCCCTGGAAAAATTCTGCTTCTGCCTCCATTATTCATTTTCCTCCTCTCTAAAATATTTTGTTAAACTTCTTGACCTCTAAGATCCAACTCACATCTCTGATCCCATATGTAAAGAATGGGGATAGAAGAGAGGAAGGTAAACAGTGAATAGGAACCAAGAATCATTAGTAGTAAATAGCAGTTCTAAAAACCTACTGTACTCTTGGGCTACTTTGAAGATTGTAGTGTTCAGAAAGAAGAGGGTATATGTGTCCTACTGTGCCTTGAATTGGACCAGCCATATCGGGAGGATTATGTACATTTATGAGTTACATTTAGGAAGGGTGTGGACAAGTGAGGGTAGGTCTGGTGGAGAGAGACCATGCCAGATGAGGATTTGTTGAAGCAACTGAGGCTGCATAGAAGAGACACTTGGTCGAGGTCTCTATATTACTTTGGCAGGATCCTGAGGATAGATTAGGGTGGGGAGGACAGGGAGTCAGCAAACCTTTTTTGTAAAAGGCCAAATAGTCAATATTTTATGCTTTGTGGGCCAAGAGGCAAAATCAGGGATATTTTATAGGGACTTAAAAAATAAGAGAGAAAACATTTTTTTAGTGATTAAACCACATGAATGAGTTCAGTTTTTTGTAATCCAGATCTACTAATGAAAAGAATGGAATATTTTTTTGTGAGTGGGGGTAAAGTGGAAGGGTGGAGTCAGGGGAATATACTTTTGGGGGGATCAGGGAAATAACCTTTCACTTAATTTGGGTTCAAAGTTAGTATTATATATTAACAAAATTGATTGCAAATGTTCATCAGTTAAAGCTGGTCGGTAATGAGATTTTACTTGTTTCATCTTTGAAAATGTCCTTTTATACATACAGTTACTGGCCAACTGATATCATTTCTTGGGCAGGTGATTTTAATTGAGCATATTTATCACTAGGAAGACATTTATAGAATTCTATTAGACCCATCTCTTGATGTTTGTCTTTTAGCAGGTCATTATATTGCAGATTGATCACTTTCAATTGAAGGTTAGGTGGAAGCTCCTCAATTGTAGTTTAAATGAATTTTGAAATGTGGGAATTCTTTTCCCGTTTGCATTGAGGTCTGAAAAATGCTTCTGAAACCATTGTTTGACCTCAGGAAATACATTCACTGCTAATTTGTGTAGGAATGGAGATTTCTCTTGTTTTAAAAATGTTGACAGCACAGGAAATGGATAAAGCGACTTTATGTGACTCATTATTCCAACAATGTTAGTTATCATAGAGTTGACTTCACTGATGTTTAAATTTTCATAGAAGCTTTGTTTTGCCTTGTAATTTTAGGTACAATTCATTAAGAAATATTATCAAGTCTGTAGGAAAAGCTAATTTCCAAAGCCTTCAGTTGTCGATGATAGTGGTTGAAGGAAGTTCTCATCAAAAAATTATAATTTTAGCCTGTTGTATGCCTATAGTATGTAAGTGCAGTGGTCAAGGCAGTGCCAGTGACACACCTAGTCTCTGTCACAACTGTCAGTTCTATTGTTGTAGTGGGAAAGCTGTCAGAGACCAAACCCAAATGAGCCACTGGGTTGTATTCCAAGAAAATTGCATTTGTGGACATTGGAATTGGAATTTTATATAATTTTCGTGTAACAAATTATCTTTCTTTTTTAAAACCATTTTAAAATGTGGAGACCTTTCTCAGCTCTCTGTCCATACAAAAACAGGCTGGATTTGGCTCAGTACTTTGCAGATTTCTGGGCAAGGAGACTAGACTGTCAAAATAATATAGATGAGAGAGAGGTGAAGAGGACTTGAACTAAAATTTTAAATGTGTGAATGGAGAAAAGGGCTCAGAGAGAAGTTATGAAAATTGTAACTACAAGATTTGACAATTGATTGGATATTGGAAGGACGATGGTACATTTGACAGAAATTGGGAAGTTAAGAATATGGGTATGTTTTGGGGAAGAGATAATGAGTTCAGATTTGAATATGTTAAGTTTAAGATGTTAGGACATTCTGCTTAAAATATCTATTCGGCAATTGGTGATAATGGGAATGAAGGCCAGAAGAGGTATGGGTGTTTTCTCTCTCACACACACACAGGTACATGTGAATGATAGTAAAACAGTGGAGGGACAGGGGCTAAGAGAGAGAGAGGAAAGCGAATAAGAGAAAGCATGGAGAGAAGGAGAGAGAAGAACAGGGGGGGCAGGGTGGTGAGGGGGAGAAAGAAAGGAATGGAGATGGGGAGAAAGAGAGTATGTGTGTGTGAGTGAGTGAAGGTGTTAGCTGGTCATCATATAGTTGTAGAAACTAAGCACCAAAGAAGGGAAGTAGCTTCCTCAAGGTCAAGTTATTTTTTAATTTTCATTTTTGTTGACTCCTATTTGTGAACAAAGAATGATGTGAAGAAGTCAAAGCTCTCTACTTTCATCATATTGGTTTTAATTTGAAATTTTAATTTCAAAATCTCCAACTTCAATTTAGAAATTGTGATCAGTGTTATGTTCAGCGTATCATAAAGGTCAGGATAGGTTCTTAAACTGTGGGGGAGCTGCGAATACAAAATATGGAATAGAGAAAGAATAAAGAAGACCCAAAGACAGAATTAGGTTTAGGGAAAATCTCACTGGCCTTCGTCCTGAGGGGCTTTTGGTTAGCACTTTTATTGGCATATCAACGCTCGTTGATTTTCTGTTTGATATCATAGACATACAGAACAAACAGTGCAGTGGATTACATCAAAATAATCAGTCCTCTTATAACTTGGTTAATAACAAATTTTTATTGCAGTCAAAGTTCACATTTTTTATGTCTTTGAAAGGTTTGCTAAGGAAATAGAAAAGATGAAAGAAAGAAAGTTCTTGATTGAGAAGTTATCTGGAATACAGGAGGACATGCAAATCCTTCCACTACCTATCTCGATGAGAGCTTTTGAAAAGTAAATTCCAAAATAGATTGTAAGGATAATCAGAAATGCCAGAATGGTCACTGTTTGGAAATCTTAAATGTTCAGAAATCTTAAATGCCTTCCTCACAAACACATAGTATATACACACCAAAGATTGAATTTGAACCCAAATCTTTGCTGATTCCAAGTCTCATTCCAATAAAATTTAAGTGGAAATAATTATCATCGGTTTGGATGGGTGCCTTAAAAAGTAAGATGTTGGGGGTAGCTGAGTGGGTTGAGAGCCAGGCCTAGAGACGGGAGGTCCTAGGTTCAAATATGGCCTCAGACACCTCCTAGCTGTGTGACCCTGGGCAAGTCACTTAGCCCTCATTGCCTTGCCCTTACCACTCTTCTGCCTTGGAACCAATACATAGTATTGATTCTAAGGCAGAAGGTAAAGGTTTAAAAAAGTTTCTGAAGCAGCTAAGTACACAGTGGATAGTCACCTGGAATCAGGAAGACCTGGGTTTAAATGTGACCTCATACACTTCCTAGTTGCATGACTCTAGGCAAGTCACTTAACCCCATTTTCCTAGCCTTTGCCCTTCTATCTTAGATTTGTTACTAGGACAGAAAGTAAGTGCTTTTAAAAAAAAAGTAAGATGTTTTGTGTAAAGATGGTCCTTTCTAATTATGCATCTGAAAGCTTCAGGAAATAGAAAAAGATGTTGGTTACAAGAAAGTAAAGTGATAGGTTTTTGAACTTTCAAAACAGATGGCATTTGAAGTCCACTGGGAGACATCTTCGCTTTTATCTAAGCAAAAATAAGACCCTTGTTATGATAAACTTTAGCTTCCCAACTTCTCTCAGCAAATTTGTACCTCCTGGAGGTTTATAACTGATTTAGGGAAGATCAAAAGTGTTATAATAATCTAGTCACCAAAGTCATAGTATGTTGTCTCTAGTATTTGGCCAACCACAACAAAGTAATACAGCACTTCAGTATGTCCTCACCCCAGGGCAAAACAGACTTTATGTCATATCATAAACCAGTTATGGAATGATGATACTGGAAGGGGTCATAGAACAGAGATGGCTTGTTTCACACTTCATTATCATGGTCTAGTCACGTAGCAAGAGATTGACAGAACTGGGACTGGACCCTTGAACTTTAGGCTCTTGGGCCAATTCTCTTTCCACTATACCACGTTTTTATTCTATCCAAAATCTACATTCTGATCAACACCTTCTCTCCACATCCGTTGGGAAACTGGGGGCAGGAAGGGGGGAGGAAGAGGGGAAAAAAGCTTTCTTTGAATAATCTACAGCATTTCTTTTCAGTCTGACATGCAGAGCTGGGAGGAACAGAGTCAGGGAGCCATCTATACAGTGGAGTATGCTTGCAGGTAAACTCAAGAGTCTAGTTTTTACTTTTCTTTCTACATTTGTAAACAATTCAAAACTTGATCTTAGCATTGAGGAGAAAGGGGTAATTGTTTCCCTAGCCATCTGTGTCTAGCCCCAGAGTTTATCATCCAGGTCACTTTTTAGTGTACAACAATATGATGACTTATTCTGCTCAATGCCTATCTTCAGGGATTAGAGATGGATTCTGGCTTTCAATTCAATAAGCAGTGGGGCTGAATATAATTTTAACAACTCACATTTCTTTAGTTCAGTTCAGATACTCTATATGTAAGTCCGTAGGCTAGATATGCGAGGGCTACAAGGATTTTATAAGTGACCCAATCCCTTCCTGCAAGGGGCTTATATGCTTTTAGGAGAGATATGTCAACACAGCTAAATATAATACAAAACATGGGTAAAAGAGAGTCTGATAAAGTGCTCTGGGACAGTTTTGGGGGGGAGAGGAACACAGCTTGGGGTGAAGGGGAGGATCAGGGAAGGCATTCCAGAAGAGACAGTCCCAAATCCTGCACCAGTGACCTTCACGCTACAGACGCCCTCCTCCAGGCACATGGATGATCCCTTAAGCCCCTTTGCCAGGCACTGACATGATTATTACACAGCCATTTCCCACAAGTTGAGTTAGTGGTTGTGGGTTGGACAAATTCCAGTAACTGCCTTTCTTATTTTCCCCTCCACCCCCTCCCTGTTTTTCAGTGCTGTGAAGAACTTGATGGATAGCAGTGTTTATTTCCGAAGCATTGAGGGCTTGCTGAAACAGGCCATCAGCATCAAAGACCAGATGAATTCTTCTCAGGGTCGAAGGTAGCTCCTTAGAGCTGACATTATGCTGTATATTCTAAACTACTGGCTCTACTTTAAAGAGCCCCTGCCACCAAGAATATCTTAGGCAAGACTGCATGGACCCATAAGCTAGTTAAATTAAGAACCGTGCTGCCCAGAGCAATACGTAACATCTCACATTGCTTCTGTTAGTCTTCATGTGACTTTTCTTTCTTGGGCAAGAGTACAGGTAGAGTTTTCAGATATAGAAATGAAAATAACTTATTTTCATATGTCTGGAAGGGTATTTTTGGCTAATAAGTAGCCCCCATTTTTTGTTCTTCATCCTGCTAAGATTATTTGTATAAGTTATGTTTTAAGCCTCTGACAGCTCCTATTTTGGGTGCTTCTGGGAGCCTTTTCTGGATTGGTGGTTTCAGGAGGTGTTGTGAAATACTCCCTTACCTTCCAATGGTACTGTCCCATTTGTTCCCTCTTGACACAAATTGCTAAAGGACTAAGGTTCCTTCCTGTTCCTTCTTGGAAGGCCAGTTTGAAGGGGTCAAATAAAAAGTGTCCGCTGGTACCAATTAGAAGCCTGGTTTTTTTTCTGAATGTCTCTTTAACTCCGTCTTGCCTAGTGTGCCCCAATTTGGTTTTTAAAGGATTTAGACTTACCTTCTAGTTTTCCAACTAAGATTCTGACTCCCAAAGTCACTGTATTGGAAAGAACATTGGGAGTCAGGAGGACCTGGGTTCTAGTTCTAGCACTTCTCGAACCTGACCTGGTTAAGGTTCAGACTCTGGACCACAGTTTGCCAAGTTGGTTCCTGTGGTGATGGTAACAGAATCACAGAATATCAGAGGAGAGAACTTTGAAGATCATCCTATATAATCCCTTCATTTTACAAATGGAGAAACTAAGGCTTAGGACAAGTTCCTGACCCAGAGTTGCCTAGCACTTCTACTAAAGTCACAGATGGGTTGATGTGTCCACAGTTCATATTTATATACCTCCTCAAGCTCTTGGTGTGCAGGGCTCTTGTATCAGCTTTGAGTTTGGATTTGTTTCCCTCCTGATTCCTTCCTAAGAGGGGAGGAAGAGAGATCAAGCTTTGTTGGGTCTTTTGTTCTTTTGGCCTTTGTGATGGTAATGTTTTGTTACAGCCCTGCTGACCCGAAGCCTCCTTCCTTGACCTGATTTCTGGATGAGGCAAATCTTTTCTCCACCTTCCCAGGTCAGTGTAGAGGGGCAGGGAGGAATGATGTATCCTGCGGCTCTGGGGCTAGTCTTGCTGCTTTCTTTTTTCCAGATGGGAACCCCACTTTTCTAACCTAACCAAAGCTCCCTACATGGATGTCAAATCTAGTCATAGGACTCTTAGAACATAAAGTGTCAGGGTGAGAAGGCCTATAGAATGTAACCAGATGTAGAGAATGAGGCATGTCAGGCCTAGGATCTTAAGACGTAGAATGGGAGAGCTAAAAGAGACCTCAGAGATCATGTGGCCCAGCCTAGTCCCTGTATAGTTGAGCCCTTGAGGAAGAAGAGACTTGGCCCAGGCACACAATAAGAGGCAGAGCCAGGATTGAATTCTGAGTCTGTTTCTGATGCCCCAGCTCTGGACTGCTGCTACTATACCATGACTTAGGATCACGAGAGTCAGAGCTAGCACAAGGATGACAAGTCTAAGATGAGAGTCTTGGTAATTCTCCACATAACTTTGGTACTTTCCTCCCACTAATGCAATGTCAGTATTATCCTCATTTTACAAATTATGGAATTTAGGCCAAAAAGCAAAAATAAAACCTTGTTGTTGAACATTGAGGCATTATAGTACTGGGTTTTCAAATCCTTTGCTCTTTCAACATAACCTGCTGCTGCCACTGCCATTGCTGTTGCTATTGCTGCTGCTACCACTACTGCCGGCTCTCCAGCTGTTCTTTCTCTTGGTCTGTTATAACTTTGCCCATTCTCACTAGGTAACCCATGTATTCCAGGTAGCAAAGGTTCCCTGAAGACCAGCCAGGCTCAGGAGTCAGAAGTGCCAAGGAAGAGAAAAGTTCCCATATCTTACCAGCACTTGTCTCAACCCCTCCCCCCACCCCCCCACCCCCCGACTCAGAGGTTCCTGTTCCCTCAACTGAGTGTGTCCCCATTATGAACAGACGACATTTCTGAAAGCCTCTTTGTCTCAGGAGCTCATCTCCTGATTCTTACCACTAAATTGCCAAGACTGATGTCTCCTTAGGGGTAGTTTCCCATCCCAGGGTCCACTAAGGAGTACATAAAGTTTCTTGAACCCAAAGGCTCATCTGGGAAGTGTTGATTACCTTTTTATACAGTATCAAGAGAAGGAGCTCTGAAGGAAGTCTTGTAAATAGACCAAGACAAGGGAAATCATATCATAACTCGGTGGCTGAGCTGAACCTAGAACCTAGGTCTCCTCACTTTCTGTGTGGTGGGCTTTTCACTTTATTCCACAGAGATACAGGGAGACAGCTGAGTTGTGAAGGGACTGGTATAGGGGCCTTGAGTACCAGGCTAAATGGTCAGTATTGTAACAGTTAAAATTTAGGGGAGTCTGAGGCAGGTAGAAATTAGATTCTCTCTACAAGGAGTATTATATTTTTAGAGGTTTATTAAAAGTTAAGGATTAAAAGAAAATACAGGATAAAGAAAACGTGCCTAGGCCAGGGAGGCCTAGACAAGACCTCACCTACATTATGGAAAGAGCCATGTCTGCCCCAAAACGGAAGTCCAAAAGAGCCACAAAAGCCTTTGCAGTCAGCTTAAACCCCTTTTCGATCTCGCCCACCTCAAAATTCCGTGAGATTACAAAGCATCTTGGGGAAGTGGAGCAAGGGCTTGTGGGGATTGAAGTCTAGAGTTTGAGTCTATTTTTACAGTATGTGGCCCTGCTCTACTAAGTAGTTGGGGACCCAAGAGCAGGAGAAGCTCAAGATCATATACCAGAGAAAGCTGCTGTTCAGCCTGCAACTTGGAGATGAGAAGGAACACATAGAGACCAAACAAGGCAGGGATGGGACCATAAGTTTGGGAACCTTATCAAATGGAAGGGACCTCAGGGGTCAACCATCCTAAGTAATTTTCTTTATAATAAATTCAAGTGGCCACTAGCCTCCACTTGACTCTAAGGGTTATTGGCCCATGACCTTGGAGATGACAACTTTGTATAATGGAGAGAACACCAGGTTAGTGTGTCAAGTCTCACTCCTTAGTTATTGTCTATACTGTATACTTCAGTTTCATCTGTAAATTAATGGGGGGAAAGAGTGAGGGTGGGGAAGGTTAAGGAGCATTCCAATTTACATCCTGTGAAATTATACCACTTAAGGGGATCACCTATTCTGTTACTGAACAGTGTGATGTTCAACTTCTGCAAATCCCTCCATTGTTTATAGTTCTTGGACTTGTAGTACTCAGTGTTCCAACCTTTTAAAGTTCAAAAGGTATCTCCAATACTCTGTAAAGTCTGAAAAGAGGCAAAAACAGAGGCCAATGTCACAGTGCTTTCGGCAATTGCATTTCTTGCTGACTCCAGATCAAAGATGACCCAAAGCCTCTCCCTGACCCTAGCCAGGCAGAAAAGAGAAAACTCTGTGAGGTAATGTATTTTGAAAGCATTCTCGGTTCTGGATTAGCCAATGAAAGAATCTTCTTGACATGGCAAAAGGGATTTACAACTGTCAGAATGACATGTGAGCTAGCCCTTTCCATTTACTATCATTATTCCTTTTTAAAAGCAAGTTCCCTAGCCTTTTGTAGGCTGGCAACAGATTGAGCTCAGTGCTGCTCTAAGAATGGGGCACCATTGGCCTGGCCCAGTTACAGTTGTAATTATCTATCTTGTGCGCCCTCCCCTTAAAATGTGAGCTGCTTAAGGCTAAAACTGGTTTTCATTTTTTTCTTTGTAATCCCAGTGACCATCACAGTCTTGCATATTATAGGCATTTACAAATCTGGCCTCAGACACTTAACTGTGTGATCTTGGGTAAATCACTTAACCTTTCTCTGCTCCAGTTTCCTCATCTGTAAAATGAGATGTAGCACCAACTATTGTGAAGATTAAGAGAGAATTTGTAAAGCATTTAGCATGATCCCTGGCACATACTAAGTGCCGTATAAGTGGTAGCTGCCCTACTACAACTATTGGTGCCTGTTAGAGTGAATTGTACTGAACTAATTTATAAAGAAGCAACTTTTTGTCCTTCAAAAAGTGGTGTTATCTATCTGCTAGTCCCATTTGATAGAGGAAGAGATGAGCTATGGTGAGTGATGTCTTCCACTAAGAGGTGCCAAGGTAAGCTCTATCTTCCTTGTATAAGCAATAAAAAGGCCCACTTTCCTCCTGGGGGAGTTCTTCCCACTTGTTAAATCCCATGACTACTATCCACTGGGAATGATTCCTATTAATGACACTGCTAAAAGGAATCTAGAAAGCTTTGCTAAAAATTATGTAGTCTTAGGCCACAAACTTCATGAAAACTATAGGGCCACAGTGGATATTTTCCTCGCCACTGCCAGTCGAAGACAAAGATTTCAGAACACAGGCATATTTGGAAAACTAACATCTTGTTAAGAAAATGGTGTTTGGGACTTCCGGTCAAGATGGCGGCTTAGAAGCAGCAAAAGTTCAGAACTCTGAAAACCCTTCCTTACCGATCACAAACTGAATGCTCCTAGGGGACGGAAATTCAAACTCGACAACAGGACAGAGCCGGGGAACCCTCCTTCTAGACTCAAATCAAAAGGTACGCCCCCCAAAAGCCAGAATCGTAGAACACTCAGGTCTAAGGGGAAGGCAGAAGGAAAGTCCCAGGACCCCTCCCCCCCCCCAACCCAAAGTGCTGAGCCCACAGCAGCGGGAACCTCAGGGCCTGCAAAGGTGTTGCTTTGAAGGGCATACCTTGAAAGCAACCTGGGCCAGTCTTGGGGCATCCAACACAGACGGCAGGGAAGCAGTCTGAGAGACCGGGGTGGGCGGGAGGGGGGGGGGGGACTGTAGCCCCCTGGCTGGGTCCTTCCATCAGAGTCTCACTGGAGGTTTTTGCTTAGGGACACATCCAAATGAACCCAGCTGGATCTAATCCCATCAGGAGCCATCAGAGCTCAAGGAGGCCCCTTCCCCCCCTTAAAGTGCAGGGCCCTCTGAAAGGACAGGAACCTCAGGGCCGGCAAAGGCACTGAGGTACCTTGCAGACAGTGCTGTGCCAGGCTCAGAGCGTGGAAGTAAGGCAGCGGAGAAGCAACTGGAGGGAAATGAGAGCAGTAACACTCCAAACACCGGCAGGCAGGGGAGGGCAGACCCTGGGCTTCCCCGGGAAGACAGCTAGAAAGCATAGGAATAGAAGGGTTGTTTCTAAAAATAATAATATATATCTAAAACCATCAGCTAATATCATCTGCAATGGGGATAAACTAGATGCATTCCCAATAAGATCAGGAGTGAAACAAGGGTGCCCATTATCACCTCTATTATTTGACATTGTTCTAGAAACCCTAGCAGTAGCAATTAGAGAAGAAAAAGAAATTGAAAGCATTAAAATATGCAAGGAGGAGACCAAGTTATCTCTCTTTGCGGATGACATGATGGTCTACTTAAAGAATCCTAGAGATTCAACCAAAAAGCTAATTGAAATAATCAACTTTAGCAAAGTTGCAGGATACAAAATAAACCCGCATAAGTCATCAGCATTTCTATATATGTCCAATACAGCTCAGCAGCAAGAACTAGAAAGAGAAATCCCATTCAAAATCACCCTAGACAATATAAAATACTTAGGAATCTATCTCCTGAGACAAACACAGGAACCATATGAACACAACTACAAAACACTCCACACAACTAAAACTAGATTTGAGCAATTGGAAAAACATTAACTGCTCATGGGTAGGACGAGCCAATAAAATAAAAATGACCATCCTACCCAAACTTATTTATCTATTTAGTGCTATACCCATTGAACTTCCAAAATTTTTTTTTTACTGATTTAGAAAAAAACATAATAAAGTTCATTTGGAAGAACAAAGGATCAAGGATATCCAGGGAAATAATGAAAAAAAAATGCAAAGGAAGGGGGCCTTGCAGTCCAGATCTCAAACTATATTATAAAGCAGTGGTCATCAAAACAATTTAGTACTGGCAAAGAGACAGAAAGGAGGATCAGTGGAATAGACTTGGGGTAAGTGACCTCAGCAAGACAGTATATGATAAACCCAAAGATCCCAGCTTTTGGGACAAAAAATCCACTATTTGCTAAAAACTGGGGAAAATTGGAAGACTGTGGGAGAGATTAGGTTTGGATCAACACCTCACACCCTACACCAAGATAAACTCAGAATGGTTGAATGACTTGAACATAAAGAAGGAAACTAGAAATAAATTAGGCAAACACAGGATAGTATACATGTCAGACTTTTAGGAAGGGAAAGATTTTAAAACCAAGCAAGATTTAGAAAGAGTCACAAAATTTAAAATAATTTTGCTTACATCAAATTAAAAAGGTTGTGTACAAACAAAACCAATGTAACCAAAATCAGAAGGGAAGCAACAAATTGGGAAACAATCTTCATAAAAATCTCTGACAAAGGTTTAATTACTCAAATTTACAAAGACCTAAATCAATTGTACAAAAATATCAAGTTATTCTCCAATTGATAAATGGGCAAGGGACATGAATAGGCAGTTTTCAGATAAAGAAATAAAAACTATTAATAGGCATGTGAAAAAGTGTTCTAAATCTCTTATAATCAGAGAAATGCAAATCAAAACAACCCTGAGGTATCACCTCATACCTAGCAGATTGGCTAACATGACAGCAAAGGGAAGTAATGAATGCTGGAGGGAATGTGGCAAAGTAGGGACATTAATTCACTGCTGGTGGGGTTGGGAACTGATCCAACCATTCTGGAGGGCAATTTGGAACTATGCCCAAAGGGCGATAAAAGACTGCCCTTTGATCCAGCCATAGCACTGCTGGGTTTGTACCCCAAAGAGATAATAAGGAAAAAGACTTGCACAAGAATATTCATAGCTGCACTCTTTGTGGTGGCCAAAAATTGGAAAATGAGGGGATGCCCTTCAATTGGGGAATGGCTGAACAAATTGTGGTATATGTTGGTGATGGAATACTATTGTGCTCAAAGGAATAATAAATTGGAGGAATTCCATGGAGACTGGAACGACCTCCAGGAAGTGAAGCAGAGTGAAAGGATCAGAACCAGGAAAACATTGTACACAGAGACCGACACACTGTGGTACAATCGAATGTAATGGACTTCATTAGTGTCAATGCAATGTCCCTGAACAATCTGTAGGGATCTAGGAGAAAAAACACTATCCACAAGCAGAGGACAAACTGTGGGAGTAAAAACACCGAGGAAAAGCAACTGCTTGACTACAGGGGTTGAAGGGACATGTCTGAAGAGGGACTCTAAATGAACACTCTAATGCAAATACCCACAACATGGAAATGGGTTCGAATCAAGAACACGTGTGATACCCAGTGGAATCGTGCGTCGGCTATGGAATGGGGGGGAGGGGGGAGAAAATGATCTTTGTCTCCAATGAATAATGTTCGGAAATGACCAAATAAAATAATGTTTAAAAGAAAAAAGAAAATGGTGTTTGGGAATGAGATCTGGATTTTGGACCACAACTTAAAATTTAAAAATAATCTTATCTATGGTTGAAGTGTACTTAACAAACATTGCTTAACATATATTTGGATATGATCTCACAAATCCAGTTGAAAAGCTTTTAAACTAAAAAGGAAAAGGAAGAAAACTGCAGAGATCCATCATGAATAGCTACAATGGAAGAAGAATAGCAGTAAAGCTGCCCAGGAATTCTCAGGAGACAAACTCCAATGAAGGAACCAGCAGTAAAATACATGAGCTCGTTTATCTGTCACAAATTCACAAAATAGGGCAAAAAAGCAAGGTGACCTGGATGTCTTAACTCAGGAAAGTAAATTTGACATCATGGGTATAATAGTGTTAAAATAATAGCATTTATATAGCACTTTTTAAGGGTTGAAAAGTGCTTTATAAACCTTATTTGATCACTGGTAAAATGATAGCCATTCAAAATGAATAAGAAAGGTAAAAGAAGGGAGGAATAACTCCTTTAGGAGCTTGTATGTATACTTTTTTGGTCCTAGGAAGGAGAAAGAAAAATATTACCATCTTGGAGGTGATTCTTTTGCTTAATATCCAACCAGGAGCCAGAAAACTTCTATAGGTGCTAAGGTGTCCTGGGGCAGGTCTTACTCCTAGCATGAGGCTAATTACATCTCTATTTTAGTTATGGAATTGCCTCTGAGGAGTTAGGATTGTCTTTTTTCTAATGTCATTAGCTGGAACTCCCATTTCCAATATGGTTCTTTGATGTTAGCCACCAGTGATTAGCACAGCATTTTAAAAATAAACTAATATCAATTAGCTTTTTACAAAGGATATTTTCTTTGTATATTAAAAAGATACAGAAAAAAACCAGTAATTAAACACTCCCCTGCTCCAACAGCTAGAGGCACTTTCTCAATACTACCTAAGTCTCAAGTTTCTATATATGGTCCCACCAAGTTTGCCTGTTAGATGGGGAGTAAACACTACCACCCTTTCTGTATTATTTGGCTCATTCGAATTGCCATATACTGGGGTCTTTGTTAACTTAATCCCTGCCCTCATAGTCTAATGGGGGAAACAATAAGCAGATATGTACACACAAGCTTTATTTGGAATAGGAAATAATTCACAAAAGACTAGAATTAAGAGCTAGTGGGGAAAGGTTTCCTTTACAAAGTAGGATTTTAGTTGGGACTTGCAAGAAAACCAGAACGCAGAGATGAGGAAGAGTATTCCAGACAGGAGAGGCAGCCAAAGAAAATGTCCAGAACTGAGAGAGGGAGCATCTGGTATATGGAATATCAAGGAGGCTAATGCTACTAGATCCAGGAAACCTGGAAAGGTGGGGATTGGGGAGTTGTTTATGAAGGACTTTGAATGCCAAACAGGATCTTGGATTTGATCCTCAAATAGGGAGCTCTTAGAGTTTACTGAATTGGGAAGTGGCATGATTGGACCTATGCTTAGGAAAATCATCGTGGTAGCCAAGTGGAGTGGAATGGGGAGACACAAACCTACCAGTAAGTTTTTACAATTCCCATAATATATGACAGTTATACAACTAGCCTCTCAACTATTTACTTAATAAGGCCAAATAAATCATTATGTGTGTATAAAAGCAAACACATAAATAATAAAACTGTGTCACAAGACATTTAACTCCAGATCACCACCCTCCTCTACCAGCATGCTTGATATCTAGAGTGAAGCATGGTAAATGCACTTCTAGGCAAACACATACGTAGAGTATTTTACAACTCTAGACTGCAGGCTTCAATACTTTGGTCCATTCAGGAACATCTGCATCACATACTGCTTGCATTTTCTTTTCAAACCTTGCCTTATGTATTAGAATCCATACAGGTATTGGTTCCAAGGCAGAAGAGTGGCAGAGGCTAGACAATTGGGTTTAAGTGGCTTGCCCGGGGTCCTGACTCCAAGTCTGGCCCTTCTAGACACTGAGCCACCTGCCTTGCTGCTCACTGTTTGACTGTTACAGATCATCACCTTTCTTCAGTTAGAGAAACTTTTACATGAACAGGGCCTTTATAAGCTTTATAATTTTTGACTAATTTTTGGTTACTTGTAGAAATAATTTTTGACAATTGTTTTTTGGCATTTTCCAATTCAAATTTTCTTCCTCCCTCCTTTCCCTCTGCTTCCTGAGGAAATAGTCTGATATAGGTTATACCAGTGCCTTCATGCAGTACATATTTCCATATTGCTCATGTCATGACAGGACACATAACACACAATAAAAAATTCATGAAAGAAATAAAGTGGAAGATGATATTCTTTGCAATCAGACTCCAATAGTTCCTTCTTTGAGTATGGATGGCATTTTATATCATGGATCCCTTGTGGGTATCTTGGGAACTTGCTTTTTACTCCTTCACAGATGATCATCATGTAATATTTCTTTTACTGTATACGTTGTTCTGGCTCTGCTCACTTCACTTTGCATCAGTTCTTTTAAAATTTTCTAGGTTTTTCTGAATCATCCTGTTCATTATGACAATAATATTCCATTATAATCACATACTACTTGTTTAGCCATTCCCAAATTTCCATTTCTTTGCCACTACAAAAAGTGCTGCTAAAAATATTTTTGTACTGGTAGGTCCTTTCCCCTTATCTCTGATCTCTTTGGATACAGACCCAGTAGTGGTAGGTCAAAGGGCATATGCATAGTTTTATGACCCTTTGAGCCTGATTCCATATTGCTCTCCAGAATGGTTGTATCAAGTCACAGTTCCCCCAACAGTGTATTTGTTTATCATATTTATCATTTTCCTTTTTGATCATGTTAACCAATCTGATAAGTCTGAGGTATGTAAAAGGTGAAATTATGGTTGAGACTGAAAAAATCTAAATTTAAGTGGTCTCCAAGGGAAATCCCAAATAATAAAATACCCAAGTCAGCTGCCAAATTTTATGGTGATTTGATTGGAGTGGAGAAGATTAAGAAGAAGGAAAAAGAAGGCATAGGTTTTTTTCTCTCCCTTTCCCCCCTCCCCCCTCGAGATCAGGAGATAAGGGAGTAAGGGTTTGGAGTATGAAGGAGGAAGGAATCAGCCTGACCTCCAAATGGGGCTCAGCTAAGATGCCTGAACCTGAAATGGGCTCCAGGGCAAAACTCACCACTCATAGATGTTGGAACACTTAGCACACTGCCAGTCAGAGTGGTCTCTCCAGGGAAAGAGGAAGGACCAGGAAGTGCCATGCCTTAAATGGATGTTCTTACATCATTTTTCTGCATCTCAACTGTACCAATGAGGACTTAGCTTGCTTCACATGTCTGTTGAAGGCCATCTCCTCAGATAATTAAATCTTGAGTTTGATTTAGACCTTCAAAATCTTGTTAAACTGAGTAGGGTGGAGAATATAGAGTTTCTAAGACCTGATTCTGTTATTCCAAGTATCTCCATTGTTACTGATCAGGAAATAGCTAAATCACATCTTCTAAAGAATGGTCTGATTAGGGTGGAATAGTTTTGAAATTCACAGGTAGTACCTCAGAGTTGTTTTAGTTTTCATTTCTCTAATCAATGGTGATTTGGAAACTTTTTACATATGACTAAAGATAGTTTTAATTTTTTCCTCTGAGAACTGTTCATATCCTTTGACCATTTTTCAGTTGGGGAATGCTTTGTATTCTTATCAATTTGAGTCAGTTCTCTATATATTTGAGAAATGAGGCCTTTGCCAGAGACATTTGCTATGAATTTTTTCCCTAAAATTGTTTTTTCCCTTCTAGGTTGCATTGGTTTTGTTTATACAAACCCTTTTTAATTTAATGTAATAAAATTATCCATTTCATTTTTTATAATGTTCTTGATGTCTTGTTTGGTTATAAATTCTTCCCTTATCCATAAGCCTGGCAGGTAAACTTTCCATATTCGCCTAATTTGTTTATGGTGCCACCCTTTATTTCTAGGTCAGGTATCCATTTTGACTTTATTCTGTTGTAAGGTGTGAAATGTTGGTCTATGCCTACTTTCTGCCATATTGTTTTCTAGTTTTCCCAGCTATTTATGCCAAATAGTGAGTTCTTTGCCCAAAAGCTTGGATCTTTGGGTTTATTGAATACTTCATAAACTCTTTCAATGAACCATCACCCTTCAGGGGACCTTTAGAAAACATCTTAATGTGAACAGCAGCTTTTCTCTAAGCTAAAAAACAGCAAAGTTCATCCCACTGGTCATCCTTGACCTATACAAACCAGACCAGACAATTATTCTCTCTCCAGTAGTCCATGCTGTCCAGAGACAGTACAGAACTAACAGCAACACAGTTACAGCTCACCTTTTAAGCCAGCTCATCAGGATACTACAGCATTCCCTAACCCTCCTCTTTTTTCAGGCCTCTAGAGGTGGTGGCATAGAACTAGCATTTATACCAAGATCTCCAACTCTGGGTGTCACTAAAGAGTTTTAACCTGTCTGTTCCTTCAAAGAGCTTACAAAAGCTATTTATCAAGTAGAGAAGAGATAGATGGTTTTCCCAGATGCAGAGTAATAAGGATCAACAATCAACAAAGTTCTCTCTGACCACTCAAGGGAATGCCACAGCTCCAATAGAGAAGTTTTTTCACCTTCCTATGTCCAAAGTCCCCCCTGGGGTTCCTCTTCCTCTCCTGTTGCTATCTTTTTTTTTTTTAATCATTACCTTTCATCTTAGTATTGGTTCCAAGGCAGGAGAGCAGTAAGAGCTAGGCAATGGGGGTTAAGTGACTTGCCCAGGGTCACACAGTGAGGAAGTGTCTCAGGTCAGATTTATTTTTTATTTTTTTTTTTAAACCCTTACCTTCCGTCTTGGAGTCAATACTGTGTATTGGCTCCAAGGCAGAAGAGTGGTAAGGGCTAGGCAATGGGGGTCAAGTGACTTGCCCAGGGTCACACAGCTAGGAAGTGGCTGAGGCCAGATTTGAATCCAGGACCTCCCGTCTCTAGGCCTGGCTCTCGATCCACTGAGCCACCCAGCTGCCCCCTCAGGTCAGATTTAAACCGAGGACCTCCCACCTCTAGGCCTGATTCTCAATCCTCTGAGCCACCTGGCTGCCCCCTCCTAAGTGATGTCTTGCCTTTCTGGAAGTGCTTAATGTCTGAAATGAGATCCTCCTGACTTATAGTTACTCATCTTCTACTATCCCCAGGTTTCCCCTATCAAATTGATACTTTTTAAAGAACCACACCCCAGTCTCTAAATGTTTATATGATTCCTTATTTTCTTAATTTTAGAGGCAGCTAGTGGATATAGTGCTGGACCTGGAGTCAGGAAGACCAGAGTTCAAATCTAGTCTCAGACACTCATTAGCTGTGTTATGTGTGTGTGTGATATCACTGGAATGATAGCAGTACTTCCTAGGGTGGTTGTGAGGATCTTGTAAACAATTATTTATAAAACACTTGTGTTCCTGGCACATAGTTACATGTGCTTAATAATTGCTTGTTTCTTTCCTTTTTTTCCTCTTTGGTCATAAAATATGTATATATAAATCATGCCTCAACTCTAAAGTCTTGAACCAGTCATTGTATCCCTGGTGCCATTCAAACAGTGAGAATTTAACACCAGTTGGCACCTCTTTTTCTTGGTATGTGAAGATAAAATTAACTCTTCCTCTGTCTATTTTTAGTTAATCAAGCCAAGAACTTAAAGTACCCCTACTTAGTAGCTAGCTAACCATTAGGTAAGAGAGCTCACAAGTCACTTAGTAGTTCACACCCCCAAAGGCCACAAGCACTGCCCGCTTTGGGCAGTGCTAGGCAAATTGGGAGATTGAAATTGGTTCCTGTGAAGAGGGGAAGAGACAGGAAGTGACATGGAAAAGGGGGGGATAAAAGGCTAAGAGCAAGGATGGATTCATCCATTCTGTGTTGGTGAACCCAGCTGGAGGAACTCTTGGAAGCAGTCACGTTGTCCTAGACTTGTCCTTGGCATTCTGTGCTGGAGAGGCTTGCTGGGTGAGTGACCAGAGCTGAAGGAAGAGGCTTGTTGAGCACACCACCAGGACTTACACGTTTTGATTGGGTCTTTGAGGGAACCCTGGAGGGAGAGGAGCAGCTAAGCCGGACTTCACCAGAGCAGGTCTTGGGGCTGGTAGGCTAGACCAGGCTTTGTCTCCTTCCTATATTTCCCACTTTCACTATCTCTACCCTGTTGTAAATAAAAGCTGTTGACAGTCATTTTGACTTAGAGGCTAATATTTTATAAATGGCGACCACTTTTATAACTCATATTAAGTCAAACCTAAATTTAATTATTACAGGTTCCCTAAGATCATTTCTTGAGGTGTTAAAAGGAAAGTTTCATATTGAATTTGAAAACCTATTCTCTAGCGAATTGAGTTTTTGTTCAGTCCTCACTCCTCAATTCAATTAAGAACAAGGCCTGATATATGGGGTGGGGAGGTGTGCATGAGGACATCAGAAGCCTCCTAGCTCCCTGGCATCCTGAAAGACACTTAGCTCTTGTCCTATGTGACTTCTGGCATCTTGAAGACTGGCCTCTAACTTGGACTGAGATCAAGTTTCTCCAATCAGGGAGACTCACAAAAACTGATGTCATGAGAGTTGGGGAGGGGGCTATGAGCTGTCTGTCAGTCCTTCTGGCCAAGTAGTAGGAGTGGGAGCTGGGAGCTCAGGTTAGCTAGGGAAGAAGGTGTGCAACCAGCCATGTGGGGGGAGGGGGCTATGTGCCTTTTCTTTCTCTGACTTGCTTTTCACTATTTAATAAATATAAATTAATATGCAGACTACAGAAAATTTTTAATCTTAATAGTGTTTCAATATTCTCACATTTTTATAATTTTGTCTCTGCCTCTATAATGTTCTCCTAGAAATGAGGCCTCACTCCATATTATTGATGGACTCCTCAGTCTGTCCTACATTATATTTTCTCTATGAAACAGTCCAGATCTCTTCTGAAAGCTTTATTTCTTCATATATACATTTTAACATTTATATTAATTTCTTTACTTCTATTAAGTAGGACAATGTTCATCCATAATAGCAGTAATGCCTTGCATTCTTTGACAATGAATATCTATCTTCCTTTAAACAAAAGCATGTTTACTGCTCTTTTCATCTTTATGATATGTAATACAGCTGCAGTATGAGGGCAGGGAGAGAATGGAGTCTTGATTGTAGATTTTTCTGTCTTTTTACCAGATCTTACAGGATCATGCATGTGTGTCAGAATAATTGTCATCATTTGCGTGTGTGTAAGAGTGATTCAGATCGAGTGAGTGCTAGTGAGAGCTTTATGAAGTTTATCTGGTTTGTTTTATGTGTATGAATATATGTTATGTTCTTGTGTTGTGATTTAAATTGACAGAGGGTTGAGATGGAGAGTTAGATGGATGTCATTCTGTCTGTATTATAGTCTGTCTATCTTTGTGCATTATTCAATTTCATTATCACTTTCTATGGGGCTGTCTTCTTGGTCGCTTTGTATTTGAATTTGAGCTTCTTGCGTGGGATCTGGGGTAATCTCTGTATCGGTTACGTCTGGGGCAGTTTGGTCATGCATTTGATCTGGAACAGTTTCTGTATCATTTTTATCTGGGGCAGTTTGGTCAAAGTGGTGTTTTACATGAGAAGCATGGAACCCTGGTTCTTTCCCTATAAGTTTGATTGAAGTGGGCGTGGTAAAAGCAACTTGGAATGGTCCATTCCACTTTAGTTCTATTGGTGTGCTTCTGGTGAAGTTTTTCACATATACCTTACATTTACATTCAAGTGCTATACTCACTTCTTGTCCTTGATTCCTCTGCAGCATTTGATGCTGTTGATCTCCTGCTTCAGGATATACTCTCCATTATGGACTTTCTTGATTCTACTCTCTCCTGGTTCTGCTTCTTCTTGTATGACTGCTCCTTTTGAGTTTCCTTTATTGGCTGATCATCCAAGTCATGTCCAGTAATTCTGGGTGTCCTTCAATGCTATCCTTTAGCCTCTTCTCTCTTTATTGACTTTCTAATTTGTTTATCTCATCAGTCATTCAATCAACAAGTATTTATTAAGTGCTTGTTGTGTGCATTAAGTCACATGGATGATTCCCACATCTCCATATCTGACCTAATCTCTTTTCTAAACTCCAACCCCACATTACCAAATGCCTATTGGATTTTTGAAGCTGGATGTCCTATATGCAGCTCAAATTCCACACGTCCAATATAGAATTCATTGTCTTTCCACTAAAACCCACCTCTTTTCTGTACTTCCCTATTAGTTTTGAGGATACCATCATCCTCCAGTCATAACCTTGGTATCAGCCTTGATTCTTCACTCTTTTTCACACCACATATCTAATCAGTTGCCAAATCTTATAGTATCTCTTGTACATATCCTTTTCTCTACACACATTATAATTGAGTTCTAGTCATTATTACTTTTTGCTTAAACTGTTGCAATAGCCTTTAAAAAACCCAGCCTTCTGTCTTAGAATCGATACTAAGTATTAGTTCCAATGCAGAAGAGTGTTAAGGGCGAGGCAACTGAGATCAAGTGACTTGTCTAGGATCACAAAGCCGGGAAGTATCTGAGACCCGATTTGAACCACAGTCCACCATGCCTGGCTCTATATCCCCTGAGCCACCCACCTGCCCTCCAGTAACTCTAATTGGACTCCCTGCTTCCCTATCTATTTCTAGTCCAATCTATTCTCCACACTACAGCCAAAGTGTTTTCCCAAAACATGGGTCTGACTGTGTCAACCTTTCCTACTTATATAAAACCTTTAAAATTTAATGTAATAAAAATGATCCATTTCATTTCTCAGAATGCTCTCAGTATCACTCCTATGACTACAGGAATCAAATAGAAAGTCTTCTTTGGGGCATTTAAAGCTCTTCCTGATCTGGGCTCTTCCTAGCTTTCTGATCCGTAGCTGTTTTACATGCACTCTATGGTCTGTCCTCACTGATGCTTCTGCTGTTCCTCATAAGCCATCACTGATTATCCCCATGTGCCTGGAATTCTCTCCCTCCTCCTCACTGCTGCCTCCTGGAAGATCAATTCCTAGCTTTCTTCAACTCATCTTGCTGTGGGAGGCTTTTATTAGTACCTTCCAGCTGCATGTGCTCCTCCTTTCAAGGTTACCTTGAATTCTATTTGTTTTTGACTTGTATACAATATATCTATATAAGAATCATTCCGACAAGCCTTGTGAGGGAACTAAGTTGCTAAAAACCCCATCCTAGAAAAAGACAAAACTATCATGGACTTGAAACTGGTGGTTAGAATTTCCTGTTGTAGTAGTGTTTAAAATGTTTTCTGAGGGGGCAGCTGGGTGGCTCAGTGGATTGAGAGCCAAGCCCAGAGACCCGAGGTCCTGGGTTCAAATTTGACCTCAGATACTTTCTAGCTTATGACCCTGGGCAAGTCACTTGACCCCTATTGCCTAACTCTTACTGTTCTTCTGCCTTGAAACCTATATACAATATTGATTCTAAAAAGGAAAGTAAGGGTTTAAAAAAATTAAAATAAAATAAAATGCTCTCTGAGAGTTGTAAGAAGGGATCCAAAGAGTTAGCATGGGAGATAAGAGAGTGGAAACCCCAGCAACATTGAATAGTAGTGGCAGAGTCGGCTTTCTAGAACTCTTAATCATTGTAGAGGCTCACACCTTTTCCTTTCCTTGACTTGACTTCTGACTCAGTGTTAAAATCTAGCAGAGTGTAGAGAGTAACAGAAATATTATACAATGATCAACTGTGAAGGACTAAATCGTTATCAGAAAAGCAAGTCTCCAAGATAACTTCAAGGGACTCATGAAGAAAATGCTCACCACAGCCAAAGAACTATTGGAGTCTGAATGCAGATCAAATCATGCCATCTTCTACCATACTTCCTTCATGAGATCCCTATTGTAGGTATGATACATGTCTTCTTTCATGACATGAGCAATATGGAAATGGGATTATATGTAAGTATGGGTATAAAACCTATATCAGACTATTCACCACCTCTGGGGGAAGGGAGGGGACAGAGGGAGAAAATTTTGAATTTTAAAATGTCAAAACAATTGTCAAAATTGTTTCTACATGTAACTAAACATTTTAAAAATTTGGAAAATTTAAAATCTAATAGACATTTTGGCACAGAGGCTACACATGATTGACCTTATGCCCCTATTAATAAATAATATTATTCTCATGAAAAATAAAAATGTATGAGAATGTGACTAAACTATATCTACAGTATTTGAAGAAATAGCTAAAGCAATGGTCAATCTACTGTAAAGATAATTTTAGTGTTTTGACTTAAATCTAAATAATTGGTCACCAGGGATGGTTCTCAAATAATAAAATACCCAAGTCATCTGGGAATTGTGGAGATTTTAATTAATATAGAGAGAAGGAATTAAGGAAAGGAAAGAGAGAGAGAGAGAGAGAGAGAGAGAGAGAGAGAGAGAGAGAGAGAGAGAGAGAGAGAGAGAGAGAGAATTAATTTAAACTTCACTGGCTCAGGCTGAGCCAGGCGGTAGTTAAAGGCCTTGGCCAAAGTGGCCTCCATGAGCCTAAGGGAAAAGAAGTCAGTCTTATCACTCACCACCAGACCATCTCCAAGCTGGGTTCCAGTCCTCCACTGAATTCAGTCTCCTGAACTGAGTTCCAAACCCAATTCCACTCCAAACTGAATTGCCTGAACTGACTTTTTATCCCTCCTTTTAAAAAAATTTTCTCTTATGTCACCTCCCCTAAATTTTCACACCTACCAATCATAGTAGATTATTTTTTTCCAGGACTGCTCATTCTTAGTTCTCACCTTCTCTGGTTAGATTATATCTTCTGAGTACTTCACACTTCTTTGTTAAGCTTGCCTTTTGTGAGTTACTTGACCTTTTTGTGATTAATTTAACCTTTACAAGTACTTAACACCTTTTTGTATTAGATCTAAAAATAGACTTAGTTTAAGTTCTAGCTTCACTATAAGGTCTGAGTTAAGTACCTTCATTGTTCAATCAGGAGTTTACAACTTTATCTTCCCCTAAAGTATGTCTAAGTATGGGTGGAGTAATATAAAGTTCCCAAGACATTCCTGATTCTTGTTAGACCAAGTATCTCCATTCTTACAATAAGGAAATAGCTAAATCAAATCTTCTCAAGTACAGTCTGAGTAGTTTTTAAGATTCACACTATCCATTCTCTGCTTCTCCTTTCTGTTTTATTGGCCTATGCAACAGGTTGGCATTGTTTATTTAGTGTCTCTTTGTTTAAATTTACTTACTTTTCTATATTAAATTTTGATTGTTTAAATTTGCTTACTTTTCTGTATTAAAAATTTTTAATAGATTAGGACAATTTTTTTATGCATCCTGACTTAATCTTTGTTAAAGAAAATGTGGATTGAGGGGGAATGTCAGTGGATAATTGACTACATAGAATCTAACTGACTGGGAAACCTCATTTCCAGCCTAGCAACCAAAAGGTTGCCTGGGACCTCAGAGATTTTATGAATTTTATTAATAATATGTATTTTTAAGGTATTTGATTTTGTAGAGAAAAGAAGTCACATGGATCAGGGCCCCATGCCCTAGAGCAGTGATGGTGAACCTTTTAGAGACCAAATGCCCAAACTGTACCCTTATGCTCCATGTGAATCACACCTTTACCCTAGACAGAGGAGGGAGGAAGTGCTCCCATTGGGCTTCTGGGCAGAGGGGTGAGTAAAGTGAAAAATATCCTCAGGCATGTTGGAGAGGGAGAGGGAGGCAGCCCCCTCTGGCATGCATGCCATAGATTTGCCAACACAGTAAAATAGTCATGAATTAATCTCTTTATCTCCCAGTAGACAGGCCACTTTGAACTAGTGATCTTTGGGTTTTCTCCATCCTGCATTGGAGAGAAGGAACAGGCGGTAGATGTGAGGACCTCAAGAGAGCTGACACTAGGTCCTCATGAAGGGTTAAATAGAAATCACAAGGATTTTCTAACTCTGAGTCAGATAGAAACTTAGAAGAGATTTCAGTCCTGCTAGTAGGACAGAAGAGCACAAAAAGACAAAGTAACTGCTCCTTCCTGGATTCTAACGGACTAACCATGTTTTAGCTAACAAAAGAGCTTTGCCCCATGAAGGCTGATGAACCTCATTGCCCTTATGGCAAGATGTGGGTGTGTGAAAAGCCTTTCTTTCTCATTGAAAGGGTTGAAACAGCCTGGAAGCTCTAGATTAAAAAAAAAAAAACCTCACTTCTGTTATGAGTAAGAGGAACTATTCCCAGCTGAGGGCGCTAGCTGAATCTCAGTAGGAATCAGCTGTGAGAAGTCCAGGAGAAAGAAAGATGGAACACCCAGCAGAGATCAGCAGAGAGTCAACATGTTGTCCTGCTGAATTTCATGGGTCTTTTTTTTTAAACATTCTAGATCAGATCCCTTGAGGATCCTTCCGTTATAACATTTGGAGATCTATCTCTGTTATGAAGGAGGTAGAGGCAGGAAAGGAGGAGTCAAGGATTTTGAGAGCTGAGAGGGTGTGCTTTTTTTTTAATGTCCGTTAATAATAAAATATTTTTACAGAGACCAAAAAGTCAAAATAGTGCAAAACATCTCAATTTCATGCATCCATGATTGATTTAACACTTTTGTTCTGGTTCATATATTTACAGAGGAACCCAGGGCATCATTGCTGTCCCAGGTGGAAGGTGTTTCTTTCGCAACCACATGCCAGAGAAGTCCTGTAGCAGGGACAAAACACTTGTTTATGAAGTTGTTCTTGGGACAAATGGTTGGGGTATGGTGGGGTGGGAGCACACCCTCCCCCCAATAAAGCCTTCTCTGCTCTAGTCAGGGGGCCCAAGTTGTTAGGGAAAGGACTCAGAGGCAATGGGGAAGGAAGGAAGAAGTTCAAAGAGCCCTGGGCTGGGCATCTGTAGACCTGGGTTCCAGTCCCAGCTCTATACCCTGGCTCAAAGTGTGACCTTGGACAAGTCCCTTATCCTTGGGCTGAAATTTCCCCCTTCTGTAAAAGGAGGTGTTTGAACTAGAGCTGAGCTGTGGTCCTTCCAGCTTTTAAGATCCTGTTACTGAAGGCAGCAAACTAAATGCTTGTCACAGGGGGCAGTGGCTGGAAGTGGGTGGGAATGGGGTTGAGGGAGGGAAAGTTTCCTCATCTGACATAGTAAGTGCTCTTCTCTAGAAGGCAAAGATGAATGGAAAACAGGTGCAATGTCCTACAACTTTGGTCCTTGGCAAGTATTAGAAAAAGGAATGGATGTTGAAGAAAGGGGTAGGGCATGATCTTGTGGTAACAGAAAACTGGGACTTTCCCATATATGATCCCTTGGTGCATCTGTTTATCTACCCCCCTCCCCCCAGCCCTTTGGTCCTTCCAGATCCTCTGCTCTCCCCTCAGATCTCTGTTTGCCTGTCTCTTTTGTACTGTCTCAGTTTCAAGATTCTGGAGCCCTGGGTACCACTCATAAGATCATAATTTTATTGCTGGAGGGAATCTAATCCCATCCTCACGTTTTACCAGATGAGGAAACTGAGGCCAAGAGATGTTAGATAAGTCACCTGTAACATGAGCAGTGAATAGCAGAACCAGGATTTGAATGTTACCATTGCAACACAGTCCTCCCTTCTGTTACTGGCTCACTGTAAGACCATGGCCAAGTTCCCTTCCCTCTCTGCCCCTTAGGTTTTCCATCTGTAAAATGAGGGAATTAAGCTAGATGGCTTTTAAGGTGCCTTGCAGCTCTAATGTCCCCCCACCGTTTTTTTTTTTGCATATAGCATTTCTGATCCTTGGCCCTGGTGGGAGAAAGAACAACTGGCCTTAGGAATATCCCCACCTTTTAGTGAGTTAGGAAGGGATAGAAGGAAGAGAGGACATCTCTCTTGCTTTGATTTGTCAGGCTTTGAACCTCTCCTCTGAGTAGGAGGAGAATCTAATCTCGGTTGATCTGGCTCTTTTCTGCCTGTCTTTCTGTCTCTCATCTCAGGCTTTTGGCTGCCTGCCTTTGGGTTCCTGCAAACACATGGTGTTCTTCCCTTATGATCCAGGAAGAAGGCAGATGGCTTCTAGTTTGAGGCCCAGGAGACTGTGAGGGAGCAATTTTGATCCCTTCTGGACATTTGGTCTAGTATCACCCGTCAGCAAATATCTTTGGGTAGCTGCTTTCCAGTAGGTAGGTCCTCCTTTGAGCAAACTGGTTATATGGACATTGGGATTCACTGAAAGGCTTCATTGGAATGAGCTGGGGAAAGTGAAGTATTTTATAAGTGAGCTCCCCTCCTGTGCTGAAGATAGGATTGACTTCTATGGGTGATTCCCACTGGGTAAACTGAGGTCTGCCTGACTCAGGCTTAGTATGCCCCAAGTGCCTTCCTGCTCCCAAAGGAGGGCACAGACTGCCTGGAGCTGCCTTCATCCAGGCCTCACGTGATGAAAGATGAGGGAGCCTTACACCTTCCCTGAGCTCAGCAGGGCTGATTGGGACCCTGGAGTGACTTTTCTTCCCCCTCTAGGCCTTGGTTGCTGCATTGGCAAAATGAGGAGGCTGGACTAGCCACATTCGGCGGTCTAGGTGCCAAGAGCCTTCCCAACTCATATTCTATGATTCATTCTCTTACCTTCTTCCTGCTTCTTTCCAGCTTAGAGCCTTGGCCTTACCCTCATCCTTGCTGTGCCTCCATTGCCTCTTCTCTTTTTTGCTCTATGACTCCCTCCCCTGATACAAGACGAGTTCTCAATCCCTCCCCCCCCAGCCTCTGGCCCCTCCCTATTGTCTGGGTTCCCCCCTCCTCTCCTTTCCATGGAGGTCCTCTGAGACAGTCTGGTGAGGCAGGAAGATAGACAGGTGCACACTTGCTCATTCACACAGACAGGCACACACATGCAGATAGGTGCTTAGACACGTGCACACACATGCAAGATGGGCACACAAACTCATGTTCTGGCAAATGCTCATGCACACCCAGACATGCTCATTCATACAGTCACACACGGAGGGGTGGGGATACAAATGCACAGAAAAAGGCACACACACAGAGGCAAATGGGTACAAACACAGTAAAGCACGGACGTAGACAGATACACACGGTCTCCCATACACATGCACAGATGAGTACACACAGATGGGCACCTATGGTGACAAAAGGACATGCTCAGAGATGGGTGCCCCTGCCCACAGGCACACAGCCTCTTGCTTTTTGTTTCAGGGGCCCATGCAGAGGACCAACTCTTGGAAGGCAGAGGAGCCCCTAGTTGAAGGGAGAGGAGAAAGAAGGGGGTGGCGGCATGGATTTAGTGGCTGGGGACAGTGAGGCCAGGCAGCTTCACTCCTGGCACATTATATTTGGGGGTGGGATAAGGGGGGATGAGGAATATTAATGTGTTGAGGATAGTTCTAATGGGAAGTGGAAGGAGATGATTGGCCAGGAAGTATCTGCTCCCTGGGTAAGTTTAAGGGCCCTTCAGGAGCAAAGAGGATTGTATTCTCCCTCTCTCCCCTGCAAAGCCTTTCCATACTTCCTAGGCCCCCCTGGCTCAGTGGGTGGGGGAAGAGGAAAGACTGAATGGGCTGGGGAGAGGAGAAGATAGAGGAGGCTTCTAGGGAGCTTGTAGACTGGTGCCAGTCTCCCCTTCTTGCCTGTCCTCCAGGTGATAGATGAGGCTGATGGAGGGAACAGTGAAAGTCCTCCAAGGTTGAGGGGAGGACCCCACTGGGGACTTTTAGCAGCAGCTGGAAGCAAGAGTCTGAGGTACAGCCCCTTGGAGCCCAGTAGGGAATGGTGGTGGAAATGGGATGGTTGTTGTCATAAGGTTCTAGGGTCCAAAGGTCTAGGGGATCCCCCCTTTCTTCTTGGATCCCCTGGCCTTGATGGTAAAGAGGCTGGGAACAGGGACATCCAGGAAGCAATGGGGAGGGGAAAAAGGGGGCCCAACCTGGGTTTATTCCTCTGGTCCAGGAAAGCCATTCTGGGCTTGGACCCAGAAGCTCTTGGGGATTAGAAGAGGAGCTATAACAACTATACAAAACAGGCCATCCAGTGCTCCCCTCAAACCCCCACCAGCCCTGGCCTCGATGCCCTCAGAACCCTGAATGGAATTGGGTGCCTGAGGGTTTGTGTGCTTTTATAACGTTACTTTTTTTTTTTTGCAAACACCAAATCTGGGGATTCCTCCCCAAACCCTCTTCCCAGCTTGCCTTTCAAAGGCGCAGTCTCTGAGTACCCTCCCTCCCCCCATCCCTGAATGGCTAGGGCCTCAGCCCCTGCTTAGAGTCCTGACTCACTGTCCCCAGCCCCACAAAAGGGCTCTGAGGTCCTCCCTGGGTAATTGCCCTGCTCCACTTCCCCCAGCCACAGGCTTGGGGGTAGGGGTATGTCTGGTGGTGATAATAGGGCAGACGACCTGTATGGCTTTTCTGCGAGTGTGGATATGGGTCCCCTGGAGAGAGGAATATCCTAGGGCTACCCCTTCCCCCTTTCCTCCCATGGAATGCGTTCCCCTACCCGCTCTGCCCCCATAAACCCCCTCCCGGGGGGCGGGCGGAGCTCCGACCTTCCCGATCTCGAAGCAGGTAAGTTTCTGGGAGCTCAAGATAGAACCCAATCTCCCCATCTCCCTCCGTTCATTAGCGAGGTTCTGCCCAGTGGGCAGAGTGAATGGAGTATGCCGGGAAACAATGGCTCTTACCCCTCAGTTCCCTAGGGTGGGATGAAGTGAGGAGTGCCTCTTTCCCTTCAGCTCCCCTAACCCCCTAGTGAGGATGGCAGGAGCAGAGGGCTCTCCCCGTCCTCACCTCTCCCCGATGGGCAGGACTGAGGCCAGGATCCCCGCCTGACGGGAGGAGGGACCTCCTGGGCTGCCCAGCGCCGGGGGAGAGAAAGAGAGAGCTTCCCCGCGCTGACCAGGCCAGGACAGCCTCGGGGCCCCTCCCTATCAGCCCAGCCTAGCTCCCTAGGGCCCAGGCCCCTGCCCAGACCCGGGTCCGGGTCCGGCGCCGCCCTCCTCAGCCGAACGGGTGTCCGATTTGAGCTTGACAAATTCCTTGGCCACCTCATCATTGCTGCGCTGGGAGAGGATGCGCAGGACAGTGAGGCCGGTGTCGTCCATGTGGATGCGGCGGCCCAGGGGCAGCCAGCAGGCACAGCTCCCGCGCTGCAGCAGCTCCTTGAGCTGGAGGACGGCCAGGCCCACCGTGCGGTCCTCACGGGCGAAGCAGTAATCCTTGACACACACCTGCAGCTCGTAGCACTCGGGGCCGGCATCTGCACTCAGTGTGCTGGGGACAGGGGAGATGAACCTGAGTGAGAGCCCGCACCTCAGCGGATCAGACCCCTTTGGACCTGACAGCCCTGGCTAGGCACACCTGGCTTAGGCAGCTCCTCCCAAACCAGCCTGGGACTTAGATAAATCCTAGAGGACTGCTGGAGGTACGCTTTCCCCAGATCCACAGAAGTGGGGATTTGAACCCAGGTCTTCCTGACCCCAAACCCATAATCTAGCCACTCTGCCATGTCCCCTCTATCAGGCTGTTAGTGCATTAAAAATGGGCCTTCCCTACAGATGTTACAGATGTGTGTGTCTATCTGTACAGATGTTGCCCTGTACCACTGTTATTCTTGTGCCCCTTAAACATGGTTGCTACTCCTCTGCAGATATTCTGGCTGTTAGGGTGGAACTGCTCTTCCCGGGCAGGGGTTTGTACCCATACACACGTTTCTCCAGTGTAGTTGCTTTGCTACTCGGCAGATGTTGCTAGCATCCAGACACATAGGCAGGGCAGGTTTAGGCAGGTGTTAGTTCTCTGCAGATACTGATGCTGGGGACTGTGCATCTGGACAGGTGCTTGTGCACAGGCTACTTGGTGCAGGGTTCCTACCTTTGCAGGGGTTTCCTACCCTCTGCTTCTTGTGAATGTAGCATAGAATATTGTTGGCCGTTACATTTGGGAACATAGTATAGTAGTAGTCTCTGGTAACCGAGGATGACGATTTTCTTTGTGCGGATGTTGTTATCCTTATTCACTTGTGAATATATTGTTACCCCATTCAGCCCTTTGCCCCTTTATTAGTTGTTAGTTAGTGTGTTACTAGTATATAGACTACCTATGTAACTAGTAAGTTGCTAGGTAACTAGATGTCACCTATATATGCTACCTATATAACTAGTAGGTTATTAGTTAACTAGATGTCACACACACACATATATATACTACTTATATAACTAGTAGGTTATTAGTTAACTAGATATCATCTATATATACTACCTATATGACTAGTAGGATATTAGGTAACTAGATGTCACACACACATATATATATACACTACCTATATAACTAGTAGGTTATTAGTTAACTAGATGTCATCTATATATACTACCTATATGACTAGTAGGCTATTAGGTAACTAGATGTCACACACACATATATATACTACTTATATAACTAGTAGGTTATTAGTTAACTAGATATCATCTATATATACTACCTATATGACTAGTAGGCTATTAGGTAACTAGATGTCACACACACACACATATATACACTACCTATATAACTAGTAGGTTATTAGTTAACTAGATGTCATCTATATATACTACCTATATGACTAGTAGGTTATTAGGTAACTAGATGTCACACACACACATATATATATATATATATATTACTTATATAACTAGTAGGTTATTAGTTAACTAGATATCATCTATATATACTACCTATATGACTAGTAGGTTATTAGGTAACTAGATGTCACACACACACACATATATACTACTTATATAACTAGTAGGTTATTAGGTAACTAGATATCACACACACATATATACATACTACCTGTGCAACTAGTAAGTTGCTAGGTAACTAGATGTCACATATATACTACCTATATAACTAGTAGTTTATTAGGTAACTAGATGTCACCTATATATACTACCTATGTAACCAGTAAGTTGCTAGGTAACTAGATGTTACTAGGACTTGTTAAATACTTGTACATTTCCTCCCAGGCCCAGCCCTACTCACAACTGGAAGGTCTCGTTGTACTTGGGAGCCCAGCTGTTGTTCTTGGACTTGGTGGCAAATTTCCTTTTCTTGTCACTAAGCTGGGGCCCAATGATATTGACCTCGATGAAGGGTCGAAAGATGCCTGACGTTTGCCACTTGAGGTCATTGGCTGCCACAACTGTTCCAGGGAAAGCCGAGGGTGAGTCAGGCTCTAGTCAGAGGTACCAGGTCCTACCCCCCAATCTGGGTCTCCAATCAAACTGGCTGAGTTGTCTAGAGGAAGCCTCAAGCCCACCCTTCTGCCCCCACTTACCTTTCACTGTCACCTTGTGTTCCCCAGTACCTGGGTGGGTGAAGAGCTCCACATGGACAGAAACCTCACCGACAGGGTCATCCACTCCTGATCCTGATGGTGGTAGGGTGGGAGACGGTGGCTATGAGTTCTGTCCTCTACTTGGAGACCACAAGCCCAGTGTTCTCCGCACACACATACACACCCACAACAGCCCATCCCCATGCTAGCGGCCTCAGGTCAACAACACTAATGGGACAGGTCATTTAAGGGAGCAAGGGGAAAGGAGGCAATGAAGTGGGAGCAGGCAGAGTCCTGGTATAGGAACCCTGGAGACAGAGAATAATGAACTCCAAGTCAGACAGGCAGCTCTAGCTCCCTGTCTTCAAACCCCATCCCCAACATGTACTGAGCACCCATTAACCTCTCTAGGTCTCAGTTTCTCCATCAGCAATTGGGATAATCAGATCTGTATCACAGGGTTTGTTGTAGGGTTTAAATGCGATCCCCAAATTTCAGAGTTGGGAGGGACACCTGAGGCCCTGACATCTACCAGAAAGAAATCCTCACTAGTTCTTATGACAAGGTCGAACATTGGTGGTACTTATTTTAAAGAGTTGTCATCCTCTTTCTTACTCTGCTTAGAATAGTCCCAGCACCTGGCCACTAGAATAAGTGTTTTGGGGGCAGCTAGGTGGCTCCGTGGACAGAGAGCCAGGCATAGAGATGGGATGTCCTGGGAACAAATCTAGGCTCAGACACTTCCTGGCTGGGTAACCCTGAGCACGTAACCCCCATTGTGTAACCCTTACTGTTTGTTCTTCTGCCTTGGAACCAATATTCAACATTGATTCTAAACAGAAAGTAAGGCTTTATTTTTTTTTTTAAAGAATGAATTCTTTGAAGAGACAATGATTCTTATGGAAAGCCCGGCAATAGAATGTAAGCTCCTTGAAGGTAGGGGCTGCTTCATTTTGCCCTTGTTCCCCCTAGCATCCAGCACAGTGCATAGCCCATAGTAGTCAAATGCTCAGTAAAAACTTGCTGAACTGGACTGTCAAACCTACTAGTTCCTAATGATGGCTGTTTCCATTTTAGAGAGCTCTAACTAGTATAAAGTTTTCTCTTCTGCTCCTTAGATCCATCCTACTTTTATTTCTTCCCAACATCATTGGTTACTTTGACTTCTGCCCTTTGGGGCCAAGCAGAATCCCTCTTCCACATGACAGCCCTCTTAGGTCTTGAAGACATTTCTGTGTCCCTCCATATCTTCTATTCTTGAAGTTAAACAGCCTCAGCTCTTCAACCTTTATTCACAGGATATCCTTCTTCACCATACTGTTGCCTTCCTCTGGACACTCTCCAGCTTACCAATGTTCTTCCTTTTTTATTTTTTGTATCAGTTTTAAGACAGAAGAGCATCAAGGGCTAGGCAACTGTGGTTAAGTGACTTGCCCAGGGTCACACAGCTAAGAAGCGTCTGAAGCTACATTTGAGCCCAGGCCCTCGCAATTCCAGGTCTGGCATTCTCTCTAGTCACTGTGCTCCCCAACTGTCCCTTCAATGTCCTTCCTAAACTGTGGCATTCTGGCCTGAACATGGTATGCCAGATGTGGTCTGAAGCAGGCAGAGCGTGAAGGGACTTTCACTTCTTGACTCCTGGAAGCCACAGATCTCTTAAAGCAACCTGGGATCAAGTAAGCCTTTTTGGCTGCCGTATTACAGTGTCAACTCTCATCCACAGCATACCACTGACTCATCTTGAACCTGTGGTCCACTAAAGCCCCCCAGATCATTTTCAAGTTGCTGTTGGAAATAATGTATGCAAAGTGCTTTTTGCAACTTAAAGCAAAATAAAAATGCCAATTGTTCTAATTAATGATTTGTAATGGTTTACACATATATAATATTTTAGGGTATGCAAAATATGTTGTAAATATCTCAGTGGAACCTTATAATAGCTCTGTGAGGTTGAAAGTGGTTCAATGAATCACTCAGGAACACAGTTACTAAGAGTCCTAGTCAGAATTTTCAGGGGCTCCTTATTGCTCTTAGGATGTGCAGCAACTAGGTGGAATAGTGGTATAAAACTCAAATAGAAATGGGGCCACTAAACTGTATATTAACAGAAAACCACATGTTAACATCATCTATATCCTGTTGTATTTTTTACTTATTTTGTTCAATATTTCCCTATTCCATTTAAATATGATTTGGGGCTGCTCGTGGAAGTGTTGGGGGCTGTGCATTATGATACCTTTAGTGTATGGGATCTGGAGGTTGGAAGACAAGAGTTCAAATCCTGCCTCGGATACTTCCTAGGTGTCTAACTGGGCAAATCAAGTAACCTTTCTCACTTTCTTCATCTGTAAAATGAAGATTAAAAAAAACCCCTCTTGCTTTACAGGCTTGTTTCAAGGTTCAAATGCAACAATGTAAATAAAGAGCCATGCAAATATAGTTATTATTATTAAAATACCAACTTCTCAGCCAGGTACTTAAAGCCCCAGACAGTCTGGCTCTCGTCTCCTTTTCCAAGTTTATTTCACATTACTCTCCTTTCATATACTCTGTGCCCCCGACATCGAGCCTGCTCACTCTTCTTGTTCCTAGGACCTGGCCTCCTATTTCCTACTTTTACCGTTATACACCCTTTATCTATTAAATGGGGATAACATTTATTTTGGGGGCAGCTGGGTGGCACAGTAGATAGAGTACCCAGCCTGAGATCAGGAAGAGTCCCTTTTTCAAGTTCAAATCTGGCCTCCAACACTTTCTAGCTGCATGACCCTGGTCAAGTCACTTAACCCTATTTGCCTTCATTCTTCATCTGTAAAATGAGCTGGATCCAGTATCTTTGCCAAGGAGGTCACAAACAGTTGGACACAACTGAATAACAATAACAATAAAAATCACGTGTATACCCACCACGTGGAGTGACTTTGAGGAAAGCACTTTGCAGTAATATAGAAATGTGAGTAAATTGTTATGTTGGAATGAACGTGTTGGGATAAAGGGAGTTCAATCGGCAGAGGCGGCCACATGATGTAATGGGAAGACCTCTGGCCCCGGAATCCGGGGCCATGAATCCTCGTGCCTCCTTTGCACCCATGTACTCTCTCTCTGGTCTGACTTTTCTCCCCTGTGAAACAAGAGGGTTTGATGGGATAATTCCCAAGATCGCTTCCAGCTTTACTGCTCTCTTTTCTTAGGCAGCATTCTATGTTCCATGCCAGAGAACTGACTCATTTTGTTGGTTCTACAAAGCTTGACATTACCGAAAAGAATTAAGGACAAGTTGGATATTGCTCCCCTGAGGGACTGAGAGAAATTCTCTTTTCCATTGTAAGCTGTGTTCCCTCTCGGGAGGCAGGACCATGAAAAGGACCCTCTTAACCTGCCGTATTCTACCCTTTTTCAATTCATAACCTTTTCCCCACAATATTCCCAAACCAAAGCATTCCTAGCAGCCACGAGGAGCTCCAGGCACTCTGAAACTTGGCTGGTAGATAACAACAGTTAACTCATTCAATGGACCTTCACTCAGCCCAATTAACTGATGCTGATCCTTGCTGAGTATCCTTCACCCTTTGTGGCTTAATAAACCTCTTTTTGTTAATTACTAAAGAAAAAAAAAGGTATTCTAAAAGCCATCACTCATCTGCTGAACCTTGATGTTGAGCAGGTCCTCAATATCCCCCATTTTGTTCACTTTCTTCTGCACTTTCACTGCATTTAGCACAGTGCCAGGGCACATAGTAGGTACTTGATAAATGTTCATTGAATTGATCAGTCTCTTAACTTTGTATCTTCCTCGACCAACTAACTTTGTATCACTTTCACTTGATTTTTTCTCTGTTCTCAGAAGATGATAAGTATCTGAGCTCTGATTATAAATATATAAAAGTATAATCTGAGAAGATTATACATATCTGAAGATTATACGTATCTTCAGCCAATCAGTTTGGATGAAGAGTCTGACCATGGTGTCCATAGTCTAGGTTTTCTCTTCTGCCACAAGTAATAAAAATGACTTTTTAAGTTAGAAAATGCAGGTTAATTGAGTCAATTCTTGAACTGCATTCTAAAGTTCCTTTCAGAGCTGAGATTCTGTGTTCTAAGGTTCCCTCTTGGTGCTGAAATTCAAGATAATAAAGTCCCTTCTAGCTTTGAAATTTTGTTCTCTTTTAAGGTAACTCTCAGCTCTAACATTTTGTGAACTGTTTCCGATGTTCTAAGGCAGCATTGTCGAACCTTTTAGAGATCAAGTGCCCAAACTGCACCTTCAAGCTGCCTGCATTAGCCCAGACAGCCCAGACAGACGAGGAAGTGCTTGAGTTGGACTGTTGGGTAGAGGGGCATGTCCTCAGGTTCGGTGGAGAGAGGGAATGGAGCACATGCCTTCAGCACTCGGGGGTGCATGTGCCATGGCTTCGCCAACACAGTAAAGGTCTTTTCCAGCTCTAACCTTCTGTGGTCTTTGTTCTAAGCTCTTTCTCTCTCTAATCTCCTGTGCTCCAAGGTCCCTTCCAGTTCTAACACCATGCTCTACATTCTACAGTCTCTTCTCTTTCTCATTTTCTATGTATCAAAGTCCTTTTCAGCTCCAACATTCTTCTAGCTCTGATACTCTGTCTGGTTTTAAGCAATGCCAAGAAAGACAGCTGGAGAAAAAAATATGGCATTTTTCTCAGCACTATCTCGGGCACAGAAGGCATGAGATTTTGGTGCACTTGGTGGGTGAAGTAGAGAAGAATAATGATTAAGTCAGGTGAACAGAGCTAAGGTCATTCATATCTGTTACCTTGACCTTGGTCTTCCCCAAGCAAGCTCTGATCTGTACTTTGTCCAAGATTTTCCTAATGAGAAGATGAACCATCCATAAAGAGAGGCAATGGATTGAGGATGCAGAATGATATGTGTGTGTGTGTGTGTGTGTGTGTGTGTGTGTAGATACACATGAGGAAATTTTGCTTGACTACATGAATTTACTGCATGAAATGTATATTTTATTTTTTCCCCAAATACGGGGGTGGAGAGAAAAGAGTATTGATTTAAAAAATTTTTTATTAAAAAAAAAAAACCCTTACCTTCCATCTTAGAATCAATACTGTGTATTGGTTCCAAGGCAGAAGAGTGGTAAGGGTAGGAAATGGGGGTTAAGTGATTTGCCCAGGGTCACATAGCTCGGAAGTGTCTGAGGCCAGATTCGAACCCAGGAATGCTTGAGTCTAGGCCTGGTGCTCTATCCACTGAGCCACCTAGTTGCCCCCATTTTTTAAAGATAGAGAGGTGGAGGAGATGCTACAGATTTGAAATGTTGTATGCCCTTTCAGTTGAGGCCACTGTTTATTACTCTGTCACATGAGATCTTTCATAAGGTAACTTCTAAATGTTTGTAATGCAATGTAAAAACTTAACAAAGAAAAAAAGCAGAAAAAAGGAAGTGGGTTCACTAAGCAGCCAAAGAGCCCTTCTGCTCTACTGGGCAGTAGTTCCAGCTCTTTAGTGGCTGGTATTTCAATCAATCTTTTGGGAAGTGTCTTGACTAGACCCTTCAGGGCCTCCTCACCTTGGAGCAAGTCACTTAACATGGATGCTTACTACTAGAGGGCAGGCCTTGTACCAGTGATGTGATTCCCCAGCCCCAGACTCTTCTGTCCATCCTAAGCAGCACTGGGGCTAAGCACATGTGGAGTCTGTGATGAGCTAACATTCATGCAGCCATAGAACCTCACAGCTAGAAGGGACATGGAAGGCAATTCCGACTCTTGCCTGTACCATAGTGTCTCTGATGAGTGGTCATCTATCCCCTGCTTGAATACCTCCACTGACAAGGAACTCACTACCTACAAGGCATCCTCCTCCATCCATGTTTAGTTTGCTCTGATCATAAGAAATTTCTTCCTTATGTTGATCTTGAATCAGCATGTGTTTTGGTTCTACAACTTCTACCCATTGCACCTAGTTCTTCTTGGCTCTGGGGGACAAAAAGAAGGAGACGTATATCTCTTCCACATGCTGGACTTTCATACACTTGAAGGCAGCTATCATGTCTGTCTAAGTCTGTTCTTTTTTTAAACCCTTACTTCCATCTTAGAATCAAGTCTGTGTATTGGCTCCAAGGCAGAAGAGTGGTAAGGGCTAAGGCAATGGGGGTGAAGTGACCTGCCCAGGGTCACACAGCTAGGAAATCTAGGAATACTGGGTTTTGGTTCCAAGGCAGAAGAGTGGTAAGGGCTAAGGCAATAGGGGTAAAGTGACTTGCCCAGGGTCACACAGCTAGGAAGTATCTGGGGCCAGATTTGAACTGAGGACCTCCCATCTCTAGGTCTGGCTCTCAATCCACTGAGCTACCCAGCTGCCCTCTCTCCTCTTCTTTTAGTAGACATCCCCAGTTGCTTCAGATGATCCCCATGACCCTTCAGTGTCCTGCTCTCCTTCCTTTGTCATTGCTCCAGCATATTAATATCCTTCCTAAATATAGTACCCCAAACATCATATTCCAACGTGGTCTGCCTAGAGGATGGATAGAGGGACTATCACCCCTCTCAATTGAGACTGTAGTTCTAGCCTCAGAGGCACTTCTCAGAGTCCCTCCTTGTTCCTTCTTTGCTGACTCTCAACGTGGTTCCCTCCAGGGGAATTAGGACCGCCCAAAAGTGGGACCTGTTGCCGCCAGCAGTCTAGGCCCAGTTCATCTCCCCCTCTGCACCCCCTCTCCCTCCCACCACACTGCAGGCAGCTCCCCATCCCCCATGAGGGCAGGCTTGCCAGATGGGACATGCAGCAGGTGGGTGAGACCGGAGGAGGTGGCAGCTGCTAAGGGGATGAGATGGGAATCATTTATTCCAAGCAGAACCAAATAGGGACAGCTTGGTTGGGGGCTAAAGAGAAGTAGACCCAGGCTGGGGGAGGCCATGGATCCTCTTGCCCTGGGGCTCAGATGCTGAGCCCCTTCCCCCATTCCCAACAAGTCACATGCTCAGCTTCATCTCCCTCCCCTCTAGAATCCGATGCTTTTTATGCAAGCGTCAAACCAGACCCCAGGATGTTCAGGATAAGGGGTGAGGGGGTAAGAAGGGAGGATTGGAGGGTGGGTCACACATCCGGCAGGGCCAGGCCCCCAAGGCTGGGGAGATAAAGGGAGAGAGAAGTGCTGGGCCCCCCACCATGGGATTGGGGGAGTCAGAGCTTGAGGCCCTCCCTGCTTTGCTGGCTCCAAGGGGAAGGGCCTTGTCAAGCTGCCCCTGCCCCATATTTAGGGCCTAGTTCAGGGAAATGATGGGAAAGGCCCATTCCTCTCTTCCAAAGGCCTTGCTCACCACTCGACCTGACCACTAGGGATCTGAGGCATGTACCAGATGAAGAGTTGGAAAAAATGGGATCTAGCTCAGAAAAAGAAGAATCTAGCTTAGGAGAGAGCTGAGCTGGTCCAGGGAAGAACAGGTCCAATGAATCAGTTCAGGGGAATGTGAACCTCAAATTCAGATCGAGATAACTGAATCTGGGATGGCCTCTTGGAGAAAGAGGACTTCTTCCCTCCCTTCCCCTTTTCCTATGTCTAGGTTTTCTCTTCTGTGAAATGGGAATATTTATTTAGATGGTCTTTCATATTCCTCCTAGCATGGGCATTCCATGATTCTAACTATGATTGTTTAGTCTAGGAAAAATGCTTGCAGATGGTTTAAAAAATCTGGGTTCTTAGGCCCTGGAATTTTGTAGTTCTTGGACCAGGCTGGCAGTGAAGTAATTTTGTTATCTTCTGGCCCAGAGATATTCCCTTTCCTTCCCTCCCTTTGGAACCAGCAACCTGCTGTGCCATCCCAACTGCCAACCTTTCTGTCCCACCCCCAGCTCAGATCCTAAATCCCTGGCCCCATGGTGGAGAGGGGGAAGTTGGAGCTGGGGTGGCCAGGGTATGCCCCAGTGGGTATGAGCATAGCGGGCCTGGCTCAGCCACCAGACCAGCCAAGGGGACAGAGGGAGGGAGCAAGGGATGGGGCCTTTTACTAGCTGGGCATTGGGAGGGTGCTTCAGGGAGTGAGGGGCAGCGACCAGGGCACCGAGAGTGCAGGGAGAGGGTACCAGGGACGGGCAGGCGGGCAAAGAGACGTACCCTTCTCAGGATAAATTTCTTCACTAAGAGTAAACCTAATACCTTTTCCACCATGAACTAGTAAAGGGCGAAAGGAGAGACACAGAGAAAGGAAAGAGAGAAAGAAATAGGGAAACAGAGACAATGAGGGAGACACACAGAGAGGCAGAGAAACAGGAGACAGACAATTAGAGATAGGCAGAGAGGTAAAGATCAGGAAATAAGAGGGAAAAAATCAGAGATAGAGACACAGAGGGAAAGTGAGGAAATCAATGAGACCCACAAAGGAACAGGGAGACAAAGACAGATAAACAGGAAGACAGACCCAATAGGTAAGGAGAAAGGAGAGAGAAAAGACAAAGAGGAGACAGACAGGAGAATAACAGTGTCATAGAGGGAGAGGAGGAGAGCAAGGAGAGGGTTGGGAGTTGAAAGGAAAGAAAAAACAAGAAAGAGAGAAACATCAGCTCCCAACAGACAGATGGACAGACAGATGAGACAGACTGGCCCCTGGGGCTGTGAGGTGCAAGAGTTAGGTCAGAGCATTAGAGTAGCAGGCAGAGGAGGGGGAAGGTCTGTGGCCCCCCCGCCCTTCTCCTCTCAGCAGTCTTGGGTGGGATAGGTGACTTTCCTTGGATTTCCAGATACCCCTTCCCTCAAACCCAAAGCCTGGTGGGGACTTGGTAGAGGTTATTTCTAACACTCTTCCCTGGCTTCTGAGTTACAGTGAATGGACCTGTAACTCAGTTACATGGAAGTCAAGGAGTTCTTCCTATTTAGCCTCTATTCCACTCTTTCCACCCCCCAACTCCTAGCAAGGTCCAACCTTCGCAGTGGAAGAGTCACACAATGATGACCACTTTGGAAGACCATTCCAAGATGCCACCATGCCCTCGCTCCCTGTCCCCCATCCTCATGCCCCCTCTTTAAATGGATTCCTGTCATGGAAAATGGAGCTCTGGACAGAAAGACCTCCAGAAAGTCAGTAATCTAGCTCAGAATAGAACTAAGGAGTCTGCCCAGCCCCTGACCTGCCTCCCACTAACCCTGTAGTTGATGGCGGTATAGAAGCTTCATGAGGCAACCTGGGACCTCTTCCTACAACCCAGTCACTTCAGCCCAAGGTACTGACTCAGAAAGGGACCAAGAGAGAACCAAAAGGAACAGAGGAGCCCAGAGACATTAATCTTCTTCCCCCTCCTCCCCTATCCCTAAACCAAGCCAAGGGACATTCTTGCTTCTTGGCAGTAGAGCCTGGCAAAGAAGATGTTAATTTGGTGTAGCTTCCTTATACCACCCAGGAGTGACAATCCAACTTTGTCTACCCACAATGCTCAACTCTAAAATCATGTTTCTATGATCTCTGAACATTGTACTAATTAATGTCCTCTGAATCTTGCCCCTTGCTCCTAAGATCTCATAGAGGTTCTTACCAAAAACTTATCAAATGTTGCTCTTTCCTCCTCCCACCCCAACTCTATGACCCAGTCTGGAATAGAAAACTTGAGGGTGAAAGAAGAACATAACTGATATTTGTTAGAAGAATGGACTGAGCTTTTCCTGTGCTCCCCAGTGCCTATGCTGGGGCACCAGGCATGAGCCTCCCTCCTCCCAGGATACCATGGCCAGCTGTGGGTGAGGGAAGGAGGTGGGCAGACCTTACCCTGAGCCGACTGAGTCTGGACAAAAGTTTTGATGAGCAGATCTGTGGCCTGCGTGTAGAGAGACAGGGCATAACGGAGGGACTGCAGGTCTGGGCTTTTTTCCAAGAAGGTCTTCTTAAGCCCTACGCCACCAGCATGGAAGTATTGCTGTGAAGGGAGAGGGTGGTTCTCAAAGACTCAGTCTAGAAGCACCAAAGCCACATTTTTCCCAGTGTTCCAAGTATGATGAGATGTTTGCTGGAAGGAGCATCAGGATATCTGGGTTCTATTCCTAGCTCTTGTTCCCAATTTGCAATGTGACTGGCAAAATCCTATCCCCTCTCTGGGCTCTAGCTACCATATCAGTCAATCAACAAGCATTTAATCAGTATGTGTGAGGTGTTGTGTAAGCACTGGAGGTATAAAGAAAGGCAGAAACATGGTTCTTCCCCTCAAGGAGCTCACATTCTAATAGATGTCTAGAAAAGAATAGGGTTAGGCTGGGTGCTCTCTAAGTTCTATCTTTGACATTTAAAGTTCTAAACTTCTTTCTAGCTCCATAAGTAAGTTTTAGGGGCCCAAGGCAGGAAGATCTGAGTTCAAATTTCTCCTCAGATACTTACTAGCTGTGTGACCCTGGTCAAGTCACTTATCTCTGTTTGCCTTGATTTCCTCATCTGTAAAGTGAGCTTTAGAAGGTAATGGTAAACCATTCTAGTATCTCTGCCCCCCCCCAAAAACAACAAATAAGGTCACGAAGAATCAGTCAAACATGACTGAACAACAACAATAACAAATTAGTTTTAAGCTCCTGTCTAGTCCTAATATTTCACGTTCTAAGGTTCCTTCCAGCTTTGACATTGCGTGTCCTAAAACCCTCTAGCATATTCTCCTTCCCTCCCCAATGATTTCAGTGCCTACTTTCAAGTCTTTCTCTCCACTTTAGACCCTGCCTCACACCAGAGAACACCAACGTACAAATGGATGCTCCCTAGTTCTTCAGTCTCCTCAAATTTTGTGACCTCACTCCAGCTCAACTATATACAAAGATGGTCAGACCATGGATCTTGCCAACAACCATGATTATGTCACTTCATGTTCATAAACGACCATATCCTTTACTTGATCATAATATTTTTGTATCCTATCTTTTTCTATGCAGTATAACCTCTTTTCTTTATCCTCATTGGCTTGTGTATTTTCAGACTAAAATTCCCTTCTCTGGAAATTTGTTCAGTCATTTTTCAGTCACATCAGATTCTTTGTGACCTCATTTGAGGTTTTCTTGGCAGAGATACTGGAATAGTTTTGACATTTCTTTCTAGAGCTCATTTTACCATTGAGGAAATTTAGGCAAACAGGGTTAGGTGACTTAACCAGGGTCACACAGCTAGTAAGTATCTGAGGCTGGATTTGAACTCAGGAAGAAAAGTCCCCAGGCCTGGTACTCTAACCACTGCAACCACCATGCCATTTTCCTTCTATATGTTGTCTCCCACTGTTAGAATGAAAGCTCCTTGAAGGCAAGTATTGAAATAAGGTTTATTAAGAACCTATCATATGTGATAGGCATTTAATAAATGCTTTTGTATTTATTCATTCATTCATTCATTCATTTCTTGAACTAAATTCCTATGCTTTTCACCTACACTCTACTTCAGCTATAAACTAAGCAGTCACATCTTAGACCACATCATCATCCTGGTCCACCCCTGCGATCCTAAACTCTGAAACTGTCCCTTCTGCTCACAGTCCTTCCATCTTTTTTACTCCTCTGTTCTCCCCTACCCATTCTTCATCCTCATTATGACCTTTGGATCCTGCCTCTCTGTTCCCAGGTTAGTCACTTAACTCCTCTGTAGCTTTTCTTCTGTAAAATCTGGGCTATGGTATCTGCAATACTTACCTTACAGGGTTTTGGGGATATATAATATCATGTTCAAATGATATAATGCATGTTTATATTATAAATGTTATATTTTACCCATATATTATTATATTACTAATGTTATATATGAGTTTATATATCATAAATGTTCAATGTATATTTATTATATAGTATATGTATTATTACATTATACAAGTTATAACATTATGTTAAAATAATTTGATGTATGTTTATAGTATAAATATCATGATTTACATCTGTATTATTATATAGCACATGTTATATAATATTAATTTGTGTTAAGTATGTATATTAATATCATACATATGGTATTTACATCAATATCATTGCATATTACATGTGTTATATGATATTAATTGATGTTGGAAATTATTTTATTATACCTAAATAATCTATTCAATATAAAATAAAAATGTAATATTATAAATATTGTTTATGTGTTATATTACACATGTTATATAAGATTAATTTATATTTAAATCCTAAAAAATTAAATAAATTAAATAAATTATGTAGTTATATTACAAATATATGATCTATATCTGTATTATTATAGTTACATATGTAATATAAGATTAACTGATGTTCAAATGACATGATGTATATTAATATTACACATGTATTTATATCAATATCATTGCATGTTACATATGTTATATATTACTTTATATTAAAATTATTTAATTCTATCTAAGAAATATTAGATACAAAATAAAATTTGTTGTACATATTTTATAATATAGCTATATATTATTTTGTTTAAATGATTTTTATTTTATATATAAATAGTATATAGTATATAAATAAAATTCTAACATAACTGTTTATATTAATATTATTGCATGTTACATGTTATGTAATATATCAATTTACAATGTTTGAATGATATTGTGTATATTTAAGTCTAGATTATTATTATGTCTTTGGATTCCCAAACCTAGTATCTTATTCATCCTTCTCTGAGCTTCATTCCAGACCCTCTGGACTTTCTTTACATCTCTGAGCAGCCTTCACACACTAGAAGTACATCCTGCTCCTGTAACTCCTCTTCTGATTGGCCAGTTCTTCCTAGAAGCTCCATGTTGAGGTTGTGTCTTCATTCCTCTTCCAGCTCCTTTCTCTACTGTGCTCCCTTAGGAGCACCTTCTACTCTCCCCCCTCCCCTTCTAAGCTGTCTTCTACCATTAGAACACAAGGTCTTTGAGGGCAGGCGTTGTCTTTCTTAATGTTTGGATCTGCATTCTCAGCAGTGTAGCATAGTGCTGGGCATACAGTGAATACTTAATAAATGCATGTTGACTTGACCTGACGAGGTGCTTAGTAAATGTTGAATTGAAGCAAATCTAGATGCTGAGTTCTAAGGGCCCTCTCCAGCTCGGACATATTCCAGGGGCCTCCTAGTTCTGACATGCTGTGTTCTTAATTCAAAGGTATTTTATTTTCCCAATTACATGTAATCATTTTTCAGCATATGTTGTCCAAAATTATTCGATCCAAATGGTCTCTCTCCCTCCCTTTTCTCTCCCCTCTTGGAGATGGTAAGCAATTTGATCTGGGCCATACATGTATGATCATGCAAAACAATTTCATATTGGTCATTGTTAGGAGCACACTCATACAAAACCACAACTAAAACCCTAAATACACTGATGTGAAAGAGAATGGGCTTTGATCTGCATCTGACTCCAACAGTTCTTTCTCCAGAGGCGGACAGCATTCCTCATAAGCCCTTCAGAAGTGTCCCAGATCCATTGCATTGCTGAGAGTGACATTCTGTGTTCTAAGAGACTTCCCAGCTCTGAAATTCTGTGTTCTAAGGTTCCCCTCCCATATTTGACATTTGGGGTCCTAGAGGTTCTCCCAGCTATGACATTCCATGTTCTAAAGGCCTTTCCTTCCCTGATATTCTGTGTTCTAACAGCCCTCGAAGCTCTGAGTTTCTCCTTCTACCCAGTATCTGGGGGACGTGGAGTTGTAGTTACTTACCTTGATAGTGTCCAGAGCCAGTTCCACCACAGCACACTGCTTGGGGGTTAAGCTCTTGGCCTCTTCTCGTACCATGTGGTCCTTAGAAGGACAGCAAAAAGAGAAGGTGACATATTGATTTGGCCCCTTAATGATCTGCCCCGGCCTAGGAACAAAGAACCCAGGGGTACTGAACTCTCAGAATGAGATAAATTTTTCTGCCTTTGAGGCCCTTCTTGCTCTGGCATTCTTCAGGGTAACGGAAGTGGAGGTCAAGAATGGAACTCTTTATATCCCACAATTCCTGACCTCAGGCCCCTCTGGAAGGCCTGAAACCTGAAGTGAAGACACCAGTATGAAGACTCCTACCCACAACTACCACCACATGAGCTCTCCGGAGTCTTCTCTTCCCCCCCCCCCCCCCATCCTTCCAGCTCACCTTGAGCTTAGAGAGTTGGCCCAGCTCCTTGGCAGCATTGAAGATCATTTGAGTCCCCTGCAGAACACATAGAGATACCCAGGAAAGAGGGTGAGGAGATGGTTGCAGAGTCTCATGTCCCTGGGTCCCATCCCGCTCTTCTGAATGGAGTAACCAACACCCTTTACTGGGTCTGGACTGAGCCACCTTACCCACTACAGGGCTGATGTGCCCAGGGCCATGGAGGCAGGGAGGCAAATCTCAGGCCTCCTGGCATTAGAGCAGGGAGGCAGGCTGGCACAGATGGCCACCTGGGGAAAGAGTGAAGGCAAGTCCATGGCTGGCAATGGACTCCAGGGGATTTGGCTCCATTGCTGTCCACTCTCCAGATTCCTGGACTCAGAGGATGCCATGGTAAGCCATTATAAGGGGACCCTAAGAGTTTGGGGTGGAGCTGACTTTGACAGCTCCCTGTTCTGTAGTGCCAGTACAGACTAAGCAGGAGTGCTTGGCTGGAGAATGGACTCTCCACGGACAGTGGTTCTCAGAAACTCCCCTCATCTCTGGTGAAGGACTTCATCTGGGGAAGTCATGCCCCCACCCAATAAATGCATAGTCCTGAGGAGTTACATCCCTCCCCACAAAAGCCCAAAGATCCAGAGATAAGGAAAAGAGGTCAGGGGAGGGAAAAGAAGAGAACAGAATTTGTGGGGGAGGAAAGAAGGCCATATGTTATTAGGACCAGGCTAGGCAGAGGCTGAAGGCAAAGTCATTGTACCAGTTCCTTGTTCTGTCTGGAGTCCCAAGTATAGGATCTGGGAAGGGGCTTCCAAAGCAGAAGGTAGAAAGGGATATTGAAAATAAGACAGAAGCCCCTCCCATTTGACCCCTGGACTCTTATCTTCTTGGACAGAAGTGGGCATGATTTCAGGAGAGGCCACTGATTAGCCAGCCCTGACCCCCATGGAAAAGCAACTCATTTACCTTCTTGGTCCAACTCTCTTCTACCATTCCAACCCTTTAGATCTCACAATAAGTAAGTGCCTGGCAAGGGGTGGGATGGTCTATCAAAGGCATTATGGTATAAGAGAACAAGTTGGGGTCCTAGTCTCATCCATGCCACTCACTTGTTCTTGGGCAAACCACTCTACTTTTTGGACCTCTGTTTCTTTATCCCTAAAACGTAGAGGTTGGACAGATGGTACTTAAAGGCCTTCTTTTTTTTTAAACCCTCACCTTCTGTCTTAGAAGCAATACTGTGTATTGATTCCAAGACAGAAGAGTGGTAAGGGCTAGGCAACAGGGGTTATGAGACTTGCCCAGGGTCACACAGCGAGGAAGTGTCTGAGGCCAGATTTGAATCTAAGACCTCCTGTCTTTAGACCTGGCTCTCACTGAGCCACCGAGCAGCCCCCACTTGAAGGCCGCCTTTATGGTTCTATGATTCTTCACCTAACTAGCAGTATGATTTTGGGCAGGGGTCCCCAAACTTTACACAGGGGGCCAGTTCACTGTCCCTCAGATTGTTGGAGGATCAGACTATTAAAAAAAAAACAAAAAAAAACCTATGAACAAATCTGTATACCACCGTCTGGGATAGCAGAGGCTGCAGTGCTGGCTGTGATGGGCCTGTCACACCTTGCACAGGCCCAGCACTGCCACCACTATACAGGGCAGCAGTATACAAGGTGCGGAATCCCCTCCCCCAGATCACCGCTCACCATGCTGACGTCTTCCATTGTGCAGTGACATAATCCTTTGTGTGGTGCCTCCTTCTTGTTCAGTTACTCTCAGAACAAGGTGCCACACAAAGGATTATTTCACCAGAAGTAGCACTGTATGTGAGCCACGCCGCACTTTGCAGCATTGCCACATACAATGCTCCTCTCACTGACCACCAATGAAAGAGGCACCCCTTCCAGAAGTGCGGTAGGGGCCGGATAAATGGCCTCAGGGGACCACATGTGGCCTATGGATCCTAGTTTGGGGACCCCTGATTTTGGGCAAAATCCCTTCCCTAATCAGAGCCTCAGGTTTCTCACCTGTCAATGGGGATGCTAATCCCTGTCTAGCCTACCTCTGAGAAGGTGTAATGAGACTAATTTGAAAAAAGGTATCAAAAAGAAGTTGCAAAGGCCAGTGGATTGTTAATTCTTTGGGAGGCTGATGGGGGGCACTGGCCTCCGACCTCCAGACCATCCACTCCTCCCCCCACCAACATGAATAAGCCGGCCAGCCCAACAGACAGAGAAAAGAGAGCGGACAGACAGAGGGACAGCACAGGGGCCCAGCTCTCCCCACCCTGAGGGGAGAGACCCTGGGGAACACGGACCACAGAGGCAATAGGTTCAGGAAGGGAGTGGTGGGGTGCAAGGAGAGGAAGGAGGGGCATATATAGAGGGGGAAGCCAGACAGACAGTGAGAAACCAACATCTTACGTCTGAGTGGCTGGGGAGTTTCACCCTGCCCTGTGGAGAGAATAGGAGTTCAGAGGTTTCATTGACTGTTGGGGGGATGGTCAGTAGGACTTCCCTTCTTATTCCCCCACCCTCTATCCTTAGCTTGAGCACAGCTCAGGAGCTTGCCCAGTTTCCATGCCCACCCCCCTCTCATTCTCCCACTGCCCACCAGCTAGATAAAAAATCCCTCTCCCATTCCCCAACCAATAAACCCTCTTATCCCATCCTTGGATGGGGGACTTGAGGCTCAAGGCTAACATTCTGGATCTACTGGGTTCCTTATTGGGTACCCAGGACTGTGGGGATATGGTTGTCCCCCACACTGAAAGGCACTCAGCCACAAGACCAGGGCCAGTCCCCCATGCCAGGGATGGATGCCCTCTTCTGTCTGAGGCCTCTGAGAGGAGAGGCAGGACTAACTAGTTCTCCCCAGCCCAACCCCCAACCCTAGTCCCAACAAAACCTGGCCCTGGACTCCTGACGAGAGGGGGAATTACACAGTCTGACTCCACATACACAGCCCCTCACACATAGTCACATACACCACAGTCCACTAATTCCATACACACAGTTGTGTACATACACACAGAAATATCTACCAAAACAGACACACGCTCACAAACATTTATATCCACAGAATCACAGAAGCTCAAATTTGGATGTGACCTAGTTCAATCTATCCCTGAATAAACCCACCTCTCCTTCATCCTGACAATGGTCACCTGCTTGAGGACTGCCTGAGACAGGAAACTCCCTCCCGGTCTCTAAGGGTTGTCTTTTCCCTTCTTAGAAAGATGATTGTGAGAAGGCTTGTTACTTACACAAAGCAGAAACCTACAATTCTGTCAACTTGCACCCCACTACCCAAGCTGAACAAGTCCAATCTCTCTTACCCAGGATGGCCCTTCAGGTCCTGAATGATGGCTATTATGTTCCTTAAACCTTCTCTTCTCCATGTTCTTCCATTCATCATTATATGACATCCTTACTTGCCCTCTCACCATCCTGGTTGTCTTCCTCTTAGATATTTTCGAGTTTATTGGTGTTCAGTATAAATTTTGGTGCCCAGAAAAGAACAGAGCACCCCAGAGGTGGTCTGACCAGGGCAGAGTGCCACAGGACTGTTACCTCCCTTATCATGGACACCATTGTATTTCTCAATGTTGTTAGTTGGGTTTTTGCTTGTTTAACTGCCATATCACCCTCTGTTGACTGCCATTGAGCTTGCTGTCCACTAAAACCCCTTGGTCTTTTCCATACAAATGGTTGACTAATCATACCTCCTCTGTCTTGCACTTGGAAAGTCGATTTTTGGAACCTAACTATGTCTTTAAGTGATTGTTATTAAGTTTCATTTTTGCTTGATTTCAGCCAATATTCTAACCTGTCAAGATCTTTGGGGATCTTGCTTTTTGTTCTCAAAATGTGATAGCTCTCCCTTTCAACTTTGTGTCATCTGAAAACTTGATAAACATGTCACCTATATCTTCAGCCAAGTGTTGTTGAAAAATGTTGAACGAAATAGACACAGACTCGGACATAGACACAGACATAACAGATACACAGCTACATGGATAGAAAAATGAATGCAGCACAAATGTTAACCGAGAAATACATGTCATGTGTGTGAAAAGCATATGTGTGAAAACACATGTGATACATGAAATAAACACTCAAGCATATAGACTCAGAAACATACAAACATATCAGTACATACACATACCCACACACAAAACAGGCAACCTCAACTTTTAAACAAAGCACATTCCTGAACTTCACTCCTCAAAGTACACAGATCATTTGGATACGTGATCCCCATGACCCATGTACTATTATCTTCTTTCAGGAGTACATAAATTATCACTAATGGAGGAGCCACTGCCAGAAATGACATCCCCTACTTGTCAAGCAGTAAGGGAGGAGGAGGGTCATATTGAAAAGAAAGGGTTGCCTATACATACAAGTGAACAATACACATATGTACACATACACGCACACACTTCACTTTCTTCTCTGTAGGTCAAATCCCATCTCAACAAACCACCACAATGCAAATAAGAAATAGCCCTCCAAGCCAGAGGGGATGATCTGATGGATAGACTACTGCCTGATACTGAAATCTTTCAGTACATCTTAGACACCTGAGAGTTTGTTGTGAAGGGATGCAAATTATATTCGGTGTGCAGATACCTGTACACTTAACACACCTAACACACACACACACACACACACACACACACACACACACACACAGAACTGCCTCCCTACAAAGTCAAACCCTGATTGGTCCCTGTCTATCTCTTCCCAGCTGTCTGTATTCTGTCTACCCCATCCATCATCAGTCTAGCTCCCCACACAAGCATACATACAAACACACAGACACACAGGCTTAGCATGGGCAGAGCTGAGTGTGGGGCCCGGGCCTCAGGTCATCTGGGGATCGGCCCTCATTACCTTCTCTAATCCCTTGCCATGTTTTCTCAAGAGCGTTCCCTGTAGAAACAATGTCATAAGTCCATCAACTGTAGCAAGTGGTGTCAAGTGATGTCACAAGGCTGTGTGTGTGTGTGTATGTGTTCCTATGTGTGCCTGAGGGTCCTGGTGCCCGAGTATGCCTGTCTATGTGTGTGCAGGTATCTCTGAAGGGAGCATACTCAAATATGTGTGTGTGTTTATAAGAACTGTGTGTATGTGTGTGTATGTTAGCCCAAGAATTCAGGAATTGCCTTAGGTTTCTTTCATAAGCCTGAGAGAGTGGTAGGCATGTGCTGTTGTGCATTAGAGAGGGCATAAGCATATTTATGGAATCTCAGAGTATTTCTATATGTCTTGCTGTATGAAGGTCTATGTTCCTATTCACATCTATAAATGTCAGTGTAAATGTGTGTGTGTGTGTGTGTGTGTGAATGGGGAGTGTGGGGTTTGCCTAAATGGGTCATGGACGTTACTATGATGTTGGGGCCCCTTTAATGTTGAATCTTCTCCCATTTCCCCTTCCCCCATTGAGCTGGTGGAGCTAAGATGGAAAGGGGGTGTGGAGCCTCTTGACTTGGATCATTTGGGCATCCCTCCCACTTTGGCTGAGGAACTCTGATGTTCCCATCTACCCAGGGAATTCTGTTGGGGGGGGGGTGGCAAAAATCTGACTTGTAGGTGAATGGGGAGAAGGGAAGAAGAGAAGGGGAAGCCCTGAGAGGTGAGGAAAGAGAAGGGGGAAGCCTCTGAGGCTGGGAAGGAGGGATAGGAATGCTCTTAATGGATATGGGAAGAGGACAGCTCTTAGAAGGAGTGAGGAGAGGGAGGATGGGGCCAGTAGTCTTCCCTCCAATTCCAAATCCTTGCAGGTCAAGCAAGTTTATGTGACTCTCTGGTAAAGGAGCCAGGGGTCTTTAATGAAGTCTACAGTTGGGGATGGGAGGTGGGGGAAGTGGTACTGGTCTTCACCAATAGCATTTCTTGCCCCACTCTCTTCCTAGGTAATTTCTGATAAGAGGCAAAAGGGAGAGGAGAAATCAGGAGTGATAGGGATCCCAAGAATTGCAGCTAGATTATAGAATAATAGGTTCTGCCCCCAGATTATGTTGTTGAAAGGCAGGGCTATGGGCACTGCCCATGCCATCTTAGGCATGGGGAAGAAAGTATAAGGTTAGGAGGGAGAGGGACATCCCTTCCCTCCCTCAGGGGTCCCCTCCTCCCCCAAGACAAACATGAGGCAGAATCCTTGAATGGCAGTGCCCATAGTGGGCACCCCAACTGGCACCAAGCAGTCTGGCCAGGCAGGGGCTCTCGAGAACATGGGGTATTGGGGAGGGGCTGAGGCCAAGGCCAAAGCCGGGCTGGGGTGGTGAGGTGGAGTGCAGCCACACAAGACAGGGGACTGACCAACCAGGTTTGAACACAGAGCGGACAGACAGACAGAGACGGGCTGCTGTACTTACAATCATCTGCCGCAGGGGGATGGAATAATCAAGTATAAGCAAAAGGTTGCCTCCTACAGTCAAGAGTTGGGGTTCAGTCCCTATCCTTCCAGGTTGGACCTCAGTCTGGGTCTCATATCTCTAAGGGTCAGTTTTTGGGTGGTCTCCGTCTAGTCATTCTGGGGTCAATCAGTAGAAAGCACTGTTTTCTCAGTCCTAAACTTTTGCAATATATTCTGGCTCCTAGAAGTCTCACCCTTGACCACTAGCTTTGGGATTTCATCCTGACTGGCCTTTTGTTCCCTCTACCACTCTCACCAGTTCTTCATTCTCTGCCCCCACTCAGGCCTTTGGCCTAATAATTCATTTTCCCTCCTTTCTGTGTTGGATATCCTGAAGTCACAGGAACTAACCCCTCCACCTTCCCCAAAAGGGTCATCTCTCCAGTGGGGGCAAGGGAATCAGAAAATGTGGCCATGTATGGGGTGGGCTCATGACAGCTCCAACAAAAGGCTATGGGAAAAATCTCATCTTCCTCTTTTCTCACTCCCTCCCCAAAGCCCTCCCTTCTTGTTTCTTCCCCAGGGCTATTCTCCTTTCTTGATGATCCCTTGCTCCCCTGGATCCCAGATGGCCTCCCCTACAGTCCCAAATCCACTGCTGATGGAGGAAGATGATGGCTTCCAGTCTTTCATAGTCTGGTCTCCCCTTACCCATCCTTGTTCCTTGGTCCTGCTCTAGCTATCTTGGAGGTGACTTTTGGAAGGAATGGCCTTCTTTTTGAAGATGGAAGACAGACCTAATGGATTTCTGAGCTTGATCTCTGATCTTTCTGTTCCCAGACCTCTCTACTGTCTTTGTTCTCTGACCTCCATCCTTGGAACTTTTTACTTCAAATGTTTATGATTTCTAACCAAAACTCTTGAATCATCACTTAACCTCTTGACTTCCTGATGCCTCTGTTCTCTGATCCATGCATAGGTTCTATTTGTGGAGCAGCAAGCCCCAACTTTGAGCTTTTGGGTCTTGCCTGGTCAGAGACAGAAGCAGGCCATAGTTGGGTGGCAGAGGGCCCCTGTTGAGGCTTACCGTCTGGTCTGTGAGGGGTGGCAGGACTATGGTCTTCTCCATTGTGTTCATCACCAGCTTCCAGAGTTCCTTCAGTACTCGCTTCAGCACCGTCTTCTCACAGATTTTGGCAAAGAGGGTCAGGCTGGGGGTGGGTGGTAGGCAGAGGGGCTGAGCTGGCATCCAGAGGTGAGGAGGGGCCTCACCCATGTCTCAGACTCTCTCCCATTTCATTCAGAGAGTACAGCATTAAAGAAATGACAGAGGGGGAAGAAAAGGCAGCACTGGTCCTCTCTGCTCTTTTTTAGCTATGTAGAAGGGGAGCTCATGTCTTGTAAAGCTGGGTAGGATACCAAGTATAGGTTTCCCTTGTGCCCACAACATTTCCATGCTTTTTCTCTACTTTGCAACTCTATCTCTCCCCTTCCTCCAACCCCCTCAAAAACCCCATCCTTCTCACTGTTGCCAATATTCCTTCCCTTTATGTGGCTCCTCAAAACCCTAGTCTTTGACTGTAATTCAGTCAACAAATATCTACTGATCCTTGTACTGGTTGGAGAGATGGAACTGGTGATCGTATAGTAAGCTCCAAAATTGTCCGACTCTAGGATTTCAAGAGGGTGGCTCAGTGGATTGAGAGTCAGTTCAAATCTGGCCTCAGACACTTCCTAGCTATGTGAGCCTGGACAAGTCACTTGCCCTCCCATTGCTTAACCCTTACTGTTCTTCTGCCTTGGAATCCAATTAGATGCTACGAGTCTAAGATTTTAGCAATCTATGAAACTAATTCTAAGAGTCTAAGATTATGGAATTCTATGAATCTAAGATTCTAGAATTTTATGTATCAAAAATTCTAATTGTCTAAGACTCTACAATTCTATGGATGGTATACAGGAAAGAGTGCCAAAAGAATACCAAATTCTATGGATGGTATATTAGAAAAAGTACCCAGAGGTTCTGGGTTCAAATACAGGTTCTACTAATGTACTACCTGCGTGACCTTAGACAAATCCCTTCCTTTCCTTGGACCTGTTTCCTCTGAGAAAATGGTATCTTCCTATAAAACAAAAGGATAGAACTAGAAAATCTACAAGGTTCCTTACTCTTAAGTTCTAGAGTTTCTTACTTGAAGCTCTAAATAGTAAAATTCCATGAAGGTAAAATGAAAAGATTTGGGAGAGACTTTGATTCAAATCCTAACAGTTGGCTGGCTCTAGGAAAGTCATTTCCCTTTCTCTGAGCCTCTGTTTTATCATCTGTAAAGTGGGAGTAATACTATTTGCACCACTTTCATCAGATTTGATATATAGAAAGTGTTTTGTACCCATTAAAGAGCAAGGATTAGGATTGTGATTTTAAGTCTAAGTTCAAATTGGTGATGCTAAGATGTATGATAATGATGGGATTTTGTAATTCTCACCATGCTCCCTATGCCTTCCTTCTTCCCAGTGGTGATTCCTCCATACCCCATTTTTCTGGCTTTATATGATCCCCTCCCTCCTTCTGGACCCTGAGGGTAGAGGCTTGCTCACTTGCTGTCCAATAGGTCCATGATGGGCTGTAGGACGTTATCAGCATCCTGGGCAACACTGCTGCAGGCACTGGCTGGCACGTTCCCTGTGCCCTTCACTTGACTCAGGATGTCCCCCATCTGCTTGACACACTCTTCTATGTGTGGCTGGAAGCTAGGGGCATAGAGCTAAGTATCAACAGGGGACTCTCTGATAGGCAACCCTGATTCTCTAGAAGAGGGAAGTTTGAGATCAAGGCAGAGGCAAAGAAGTGGTCAAGAGAAAGAGTGGAGTGTCTGGAGTAGGGGAATGAGTAGTTGGGGGCACGGAGGAAAAGAAGTAGAATGACTGGGTCAGAGACATAGGGATGGAATGATTGAGGGAACAGAAGAAAGGGATAGAATGATGAGGTTAGGGAGAAAGGATTGTAGCCTTGGGATTAGAATTCTTACATGAAGACATTCCTTTTCCTCACTACCCCCTGGTCCATGTACACACATACATATATTCCACCCCCACCTCCCATCACCCATATATTCCACCCCTCCCCAGACGTGGCTCTATTTTTTTTCATGGGCCTCTTCCCAGAGTTCTTTAATGACTGAGGATTGGAGTCTGGAGCCTAGTTTTTCTCTTTCCCTTTATTTCCCCCAATACTATGAATGAATATACACATACAAATACATACCTGGTGGCAAAAAGTCGACTGAGCTCATCCAGTACATTATTGAGTTTCACCTGAAGTTCCTTCAAGATGTCACTGGCTTCAGCATCCAGCTGAGAATAGGGATGGGATGAGGATGAGACTATGATCAGAGTGGACCCATGCCCTCAGAGGGCCAAGAAAGAGTCAGAACAGTCAGAGATTCAGACCTGAGGTCAGTAGGTGCTACATTCCTTAGCTAATCAAACTAGCCAAACTGACAACACCTTTGGCTTGAGTTCTAGAAAATCGTAGACTCTAAGGCCATTGAGCTTAACCAGAGGAAGAATCCCTTCTGCAACATCCCTGAGGAGTAGTCATCCAGGCTCTACTTGAATACTTTTAGCCTTTGGGAATTCTTTGACACTAAAGGCTACCCTTCCTCCCTCACTCCCTCTCTTCCTTCCTCCCTTCCTTCCTTCCTTTGAATTCCTTTTGAATTAAAAAAATTCAAATACACTTTTAGTTTACTAAAAGCCACAGGTCATTTTCAGATATAACTTTTGTCAAGTAATAGCTCTTTTTCTTCCCCCACAACACTCTTGTGAAAATGATTACTTGAACCTAAGTGTAGGACTTTACATTTGTTTCTGATTTCACCTTATTAGAATATGTAGGTATAAAATACAAGCCTGTGAAAGGGTTGATAGATCTTAACCCTGTTACATTAGCCTACTAACTTTGTGTCCTATGTAAATCTGGTAAATCTGTCATTAATGTTTCACTCAGTCAACTCATGAGGAAAAGGAAACTTTCCTATATATTTATCTTCTTAAGTTCTTCCTAATCCTTGCTCCTGTGAATATCACGGAGGGTTTAGATTCCTTTCTTAATTCCACCCCTTGAACCCTTCTGGTCAGTCATCTCATCCATAGTATTCAAGGTAAATGGATTTGAGTACACCTGGAGTAAGGGTAGAGGAGAGAGCCAAGTATGCTGGCTTCTACCCATCTGCCTCAAGGCCCTTGATTCATAAAAAGAAGGAGAAATACCCAAGCTAAGAGTTCTGCTTCCACTGATTTTGGCCACTTGCCTAGGAAGCCCATAGAGCAATGTACCTCTGTGTAAGGAAGAACAAAGGAGTCTAAGGAGTCACAGGTCAGAGGTGATACAGGTCAGAGAGAACAGAAGGGATCATTGAGGACACATTGGATCAGAGAGACCATATGTGGGACCTCTGATTTCCCCATCCCTTTCCAGCCAAGTCTTACCTCCTTTCCACCCATGGCCTCAAACATCTTCTCCAGTTGTACCCGGAGCTGCTGGGTGTTGTTCATGAGGATGCATGGCTGTGGAATGAGGCAGAAGGTCAGAACCCAGACTTCTGGGGCTCTCCTTGAAGACACAGGTCACGAGGGACTCCTGATCCCTCCCTTTCCCACCTTCCACCATAGGCAACACCTAAGGGGCTGAGATTTCTTCAGAGTTTTTAGGCAGAGATGGAATCAGTGACCTAGACAGTGTCATGTGGGGATTGAAAAGCATGTCTGGAAACTAAAGGTAGACTTTGGGGTCTGGTTTCTCTCAAGAGTTGGGTCAGAGATAAACAAGGGGGAAAGATGGAATAAGAAAGTTTCAGGGTTCTGAGTCACACACCCTTCTAGTAAGGGAGCTCAAGTTATGGCCCTAGTGTATGGGAATGGCTGAGGACAATGGTCAAATGAGCCAGGACTTGAGGGGAATGAGAAGGAAAATAATTAGTAGGCATGAAGTAATGGAAGAGGAGGAAGATGGGTGATGGAGTCAATGGGCAGTAGGGTGACAGGATGTGGGGAAAAAAGGAAATCACACACAGCCTCAGGTATACATTCTATACACACATCTACCCTCAGATGTAGACAGATTCACATACAGACAGAAAGACAGATTCACACACAAATACTATATCCAAGGTGGTTACATTGGTTGGAATGTCTGGTATGAATGAGGTAAACGTGGAAAAGAAGTGGCATGGTCATAATAATGGCTCCTTGGAAAAACTATCTCCTCTCCGCAACCCAATTATTTCCAAAGCAAAAGAGCAGTAAAGGGCAGGCAACTGGGATTAAGTGACTTACTTGATCAAGGTCATACAGCTAGAAAGTGTCTGAGGCCAGATTTGAACCATTTCTAGGTTTAGCTCTCTATCCACTGAACCGCCTAGCACTACATTCCCCCACCACCCAGTCTCAAGACACTGTTATTCCAAGAGGATTCAGTCCAGAGAAGATCATGTTCTGAGCTGGTTTCACCATACTTTTCTTTAAAGAAATAGAACACATCTTTGCCTGAAAGTTATTCCAAATCTCTGAGTATTGGTCTAATAGAGGTGGGGTACAACCTCTAGAGGCTGAAATGCATTTTCGAAGACACCAGTCTGCATTATTTCATGAGTGACAGTTCTAGGGTGCAGCCTAGAGAGCATGTTCATATTATTATATATGTATATATATGTACACACATGTACATGCATAAATACATATATCTTGTCTCTCTCTAGATTGAGATAATTGCCTATATTTCTATACCATCTAGACCTAGCCACCCACCTATCCATCTATTTGTCTATGGAGCAGATCTGAGGGAAGGATCAGGAAGGCTATATATAAAGATTATGAAAGAGTTTGCTTGGGAGACACATCTCAGCTGGACTGATCAATGCAGCTTAATGGATACAGGGTCAACCTTGGAGGTAGGAGGATCTCGGGTTCAAGTCCTTCCTCTAACACATACTGACTAGGTGACCCTGGACAAGTCAGTTGATCTCTTAGGGCACTAGACAACTCTAAGAATATAAGTTATCAAGAAACAGCTAACCTTCAACAGGAAAGGGAGTTCCCTTTACCAAGGAAATTGCAATTCCTCCTCCTCTTCTTAACATTTATATTGTTTAAATTTTTAATATTCATTAGATGGTGGTCTTAAAACCATATATATAGATACCTATGTGTGTACACACATACACACACTCAGACTCAGCCCTCCTCAGATACATATTCATACACTCTCAGATATGAACAAATGTATACTTCTGACACAGAAAACATCTTCTACCTATCTCCCCTCTTCCCTCCCACCTCTTTCCTTCCTTCTTTCTTTCATTCTTCCTTCCTTTATTTCTTTCCTCCCTCTCTTCCTTCCCTCCCTCCTTCTCCCTTCCTTCCTTTGTTTCTTTCTCCCTCTCTTCTTTCCTCCTTCCTTCCCTCCTTCCTTCATTCCCTCCATCCTTCCATTCTTCTGTCCTTCCCTCCTTTCTTCTTTCCTCCTTCCCTCCTTCTTTCCTTCCCTCCTTCTGTCTTTCCATCCTTCCATCCTTCATTCCTCTTTCCTTCCTTCACTTCTTCCTCCCTTCCTTCCTCCTTTTCTTCCTTCCTTCTCTCCTTCCTTTCCTCCTTCTGTCCTTCCCTCCTTCCTTTCTTCCCTACTTCCTTCCTTCCCTCTTTCCATTCTCCCTCCCTCTATCGTTTTTCCTTCCTTTCTTTCTTCTCCCTTGCCTTTTGTCTTAGAATTGATTTAGCATTGGTTCCAAGGCAGAAGAGCAGTAAGGACTGGGCAACTGGGATTAAGTGATTTGCCCAGAATCACACAGCTAGGAAGTGTCTGAGGTCAAATTCAAACCAGGTCCTCTCAACTCCAGGCCTGGTTCCCTATCCACTAAAGGATCTAGATATCCACTAAAGGCATCTAAATACTCCTTGTCTATCTCTTTCACAGTCACATAAATTAAAGTTAGAAGGCATCTTAGAGATCCCAACTGCCTTCATTTTATAGATGAGGAAATTTTAAGCCCCAAAGACAAAAAAGCCTGGTCCAAGATCATAATGTATTGTCCTAACAGAACAAGGCCTGGAGCCAAGATCCCCTAACTCGAAATCTGGTGGTGTACTCTTTCATCCATCTTCAGATACACATGATCATTCCCTTAAATGTGGCCCCCACATACACATCCATGCACATTCATTCACATGTATATGATTCAAAAGAGTCGAGGGGAGTAGGAATGGGTAAGCAGGGCCCCAGGAGTTCAGGGTAGGGAGCACACGTCACCACTTTTTCCTTCTCCTTAGAGCAGTAGGTGGTGAAGTCCTTGGAGATGATCTCAGCGTACTGTAACAGGACGTTGCTGATCGTCTGTGGGGAAAGCAAAGAGACAATACAGCAGATGGAGGGCATGGACAAATTGGCCTTGCCTCCTCCGGCTGGAGGATAGAATGCAAGAGCAAGGGGGATAGGGCCATGAACCAACTCCCCATAGTAACAGTATTGGTACTAGTAGTAGTGGATTGATCATTGAAGGCTCTGAAAACCCAGGAGATGACTCATAAAGTACCTTTAAACTAAAGTTCACTGATGGTGCTCAAAATACTTTTGGAAAAATTCAAACCAGGTCATGATAATCTTTTACCATTGTACTGCATTATAAGGCTTTTCCAAGATATTTCTAATCTGTCAATTTATTTTATTTGGGGACTGTAAAATTTAGAACAAGGTTCCTTGGAGACCACAAGTTTCATCTCTTCGTTTTATAGATGAGGAAAATTCTTTTTAGGGAGGGGAAGTTACTTGCCCATCGTCAAACTGACCACAGCTGGTCTTGGCTTGGATAGGAGGGTGGGGATTATGTTTAGTTAGTGCCTTTATTGCTACATGAGCTGACCTAAAACACATGGCTCCCTTATCTATTCCAGTCAGGTCCTTCTACTCATTATCCATCTCCCCTTGTCCCTCACAGCCAACACCTTCTTGTTCCACTTTTGCTTAGGACATTCCCTCCTCTTGCAATGCCCACTTCTTTCCCTTCTCCATCAATCCAGCTTCCTGTTATCCAGAAAACCCAGAATATACAGATCTCTCTTGAGCTGGTTCTTCCCATGTAAAAGAGCTCATCGGAATGTATTTTGTAATGTCTATGAAAATATGAGTGCAGGCTGGATCCTTTCTCATATTAACTCTGACTCCTGGGGGTTGATCTCCCCTCACTCCCATCTGACCCCATTACCTTGGCAAATCGGCGCATGTAGTGGCCTACAATCTGGGGATCAGGGCACTCAAGTTTCTTGATGATCTCAAAGCTCTGATTGAGCTGGGAGAAGACATCCACCACAGAGCAGGAGAATAGGGCATGCTCAGAGGTCTGCTGGAACTGTAGAGGACCAATGAATAAGGAAGAAGGCTGTATCACTGGACACAGAAAGTACTAGGCACAACTGAACACTAAAGATGTGTGTTTAGGAAGTGGGGTGAATGTAGGACTTATCCTTTCCTCATTGTGGGCTTTTTTCCACCCAATCTTAAGGGAATATAGAGTTGCATCTTTCAGACCATGATTGGGGCCCCTGGGGCTTAAGGAGAGTTTTTGAAACCTTATTCTAGATCTGAAGAATGGCCAGATATGAGGGGCATTGACTTGTTTCCCTCCAGAAGGACCCAGATAATTAGGAAGATTATTTTGATCTGTGTGCAGGATGGATTGATAAGGGGAGAGACTAGATCCTTAGAGGGTCATAGAATGGTGAATCTTTGAAGCTCATTCAATGAAGGTGGTAGTCTGGGGCCTGACCTTGTCTTGGGTGGGGATATCATCTTTCCACCAAACCCATTGGAGACAAATTTCTGAGTTAAGACTAATTAGTCCGGGTCAGGTGTGGGAGAAAAGGGCTGGGTTAGATTCTTTGATGGATTCATGAATACCAAGCTAAGTTCTGGGTTGAGTCTAGCAGCCACATTTTCCTCCTCATTCCCCACCTGCCAGGGCTCCCTGCCTCACCCCATCCTTTTTGTCACGCTCCAAAGCTCCATGGAGGAAGTCCCGGGACACCTCCTCATTCTCATCCAGCCACTGGATAACAAAGGGCTCAAACCACCTGCAATGGGAGATATAGGCATGATGACTCTTTCAGTCTCTGCCCTCCACCCCCATAATATCCCAGTGTATTCAATGCCTCACTTCTCCTTAGTTTCCCCTGTCGCACCCATCCCAGGTCAAGGAAGGGTGGGTAATTGCCTTCCTTTCTCACTCTCCCCTTCTACCCCCCCCCCCAGAACACAGCTCAGACTAAGGTGAGCATGACTTACGCAGGGTACTCAGGCACACGGTCCTTGAAGGAGGGCAGCTCAGTCACATACTCATTGTACAACCATTTGACTTTGAAGTGCAAGTTCATGTAGTCTGCACTCTTACACAATCGATGTTTGTCGTGCTCTGGGAAAAGGGACAAGGAACAGCTTAGAGGCCACGTTTGTCCCATCTTCTTCCTACAGCCCACACCTGATGCTCAACCCCAGGCAGGACATGGGATATCCTGGAAAGAAGGCTGAATTTGGAGGGAGAGGTTCTGAGTTTGAATCCTCCGTTTGACCTGTGACTCAATTCTGCCATTTACTATCTCTGTGGCTTTGGGCAAGACCCTTTCCTGCTGTGAGCCTCAGTGTTCTCATCAGCAAAATGGGGATAATAACAGCCCCTCCCTCACAAGATTATTGTGAAGATCAAATGAGAACATGCAAATACAAAGGGGAATGAGACCATATATGCAAAGCGATCTCCCAGGCTTCAAGCCCTGTCTAAAGGCTAGCTTTTATTATTATTGTCAGAAACATCCAAGCCCTATATAAGTAGCTCGTGTACTGTGTAAATCGAGGGGACAAGACCCCTCGATCTCTAAGGTTCTCTAATCCTATCCTCTAAGAGCTCCACTCTCTGGAAACCAGGAATTCTCCAGGCCTAGAACGGAGGGACTAGGAAGGATGCACGCAGCCCACAGGTCTCCCATAACTGAATGTCCCATTATCCCCTGCCAGGCAAGGCAAAGGGTTGGGCAAACGAGCTGCCCTGGGGGGCAGGAGGCCTCTGGGAAAGGTTCCTCACCCTCCATGGCATACTTCATGTCCTGAGCAAACAGGTTCCACATCACCTCCGCACTGATCTTGCCCACATTCAGCTCTTGGGGAAACCTTTAGTGAAAGAGTGTGGAATGGTGGGAGGGAAGGAGGGAAGGAAGAAGGGGAAGGAGAGATGAGGAGAGGCTGAGATGAGGAGACTGGCCACCAGAGGGCTCTCTCTGCCACCCCAGCCTCTCTTTCCTCCCTTCTTTATTCCATCTCCATACATATAACATTTGCACTTACACGCACACACACACAGTCACACACAAATGGAGACACATCGAGATATACACACAGACACACCATCATACACAGTCACACAGACAGGCACACACACACACACACACACACACACACACACACATCTACACGTGCATAAGAGATATGGAGAGCTCTAGAGACCAGCTCCATAGTTTCTCTGGTTTAGGTTGCCTGATGAGGACATGATCTATCTCTAGAAAATGAAATGGCAAATCGCTCCAATATCTTTGCCAAGAAAATCCCCAAAGAGTTGTACAGACATGACTGAAAAATGACTGAACACATGTGTATATGTGTATATATACATACATTGACATGTATGTACCTACACTTGCACACACACACATACAACTAGTTACCCACATTGACACAATTTCTTTTGCTCCTTCCTATCTCTCTCTTCTTTCTCCCCCTCTCCCCATATACACTCACACAACGACCCACACATTCACAGAATTACACCCACACCCAGCATCCATTCTTCTTCCACTCACTGGTTGAGGCAGGGTGTATAGGAGTTCTTGTCTTCTTCAATAATGGACACGATGAGTGTGATGAGCTTGGACCAGAAGTCTAGGTTTTTGATGCTGGGGCCCTGCTCCTCTGGAGGCACCTCACCCTTCTTAGCCTGAAAAGGGTAACGTTGATGTCCAGCATAAGGACCACTAGGACAGATCCTCTGGATTCTGCTTATTTTGCAGACTGATAGGGAGGTGAGACAGATAGTCCATCATTTGGCAAATTCAGATGTGATGGTTGAGTGGCCCCAGAGGTCATATCCCAATTAATTCTTCACTCCTGAACCCCCTCCCCTGTTACTACAGAGCTAATCCCTCTATCACAAAGAGATATACCCCCCAAATCCTAGGCTTCTTGAGGAAGAGGAGTCGGAATAGGAAGGGATGTGATATGTACATTCTTGCGTATCTCAGTTTCTCTTCTTTCCCCTTTCTGTACTTTCTTTATTAATGATCTCATCACCTCTAAGGGGGTCAGTTATCATCTCTCTGTAGATGACATCCAGATTTGTACATCTACTCTGTCTCTCTCCTAACCTACTGTCCCACATCACCAACTATCTGTTGGATCTCTCCATCTAGAAGCACCACAGACATCTCAAACTCAACACATCCAAAATAGAACTCACTATTTTTCTTTTATCATCATCATTATTAAAACCTTACCTTCTGTCTTAGAATCAACATTAAGTCTCAGTTCTAAGAAATAATAGCAGTAAAGGCTAGGCAATTGGAATTAAGTGACTTGCCCAGAGTCACACAGCTAGGAAGTATCTGAAGCCAGATTTAAACCCAGATCCTCCTGACCCTAACTCATTACCTTTCACCCAAAACCCACCCTGCCTCCAAATTATTTCCATTTCTGTTGAGGGTATTACTCTCTTGCAGCTACCCAGGGTTGTAATTAAGTCATCCTTGATTTTTTTCCCACCATAGTTTTGGTGATTCTACTTCTACAGAATTTTGTTGCCTCTTTTTTCCGCATTCAGATAACTACCACTCTTGCTTAGGGTCTTATCACCCTAGTATTAATAAAGTTTCCAAATTGGAATCTCTTCTAGTTTCTTCTCTCCCCTCTCCAATCCATCCTCCACACAGATATCAAAATAACCTTCCTAAAATACAGGCCTGGCTATATCATTTCCCTGTTCAAAAACCTTTACTAGCTCCCTATTATCTCAAAATAAAAAGGCCAACTTCTAAGCATGACATTTAAAGCCCCTCACAATTTGATTCCAGTCTACTTTGACAGCCTTAGAACATGGTATTCCTCTTTGCACACTATTACTGGCCTGTCTGATGTTTATTAAATTTGGCATTCCATTTCCTACGTACATTCTTTTGCACAGACTATCTTCCATGCCTGGAATGCACTTTCCTGGAATGCCTCTAGCTGAGATTCATTTAAGTCTCAGCTCAGGTGACACTTCCTAAGGGGAGCCTTTCCTGATCCCCCTGCTTGCCGATGTTCTCTCTTACTCATTTTTCATGTATATATTTCTCCACTTATATATTATAAGAGAAATAGAATGGCAACTCCCAAGGGTAGGGATAGTTTTTCATCTTGTTTTTGTATTACCAGTCTCTAGCATAGTGCCTTACACATAGTAGATTCTTGATAGATGCTTGCTAGATTTGTATTGGTCCAAAACTCATCCCAACTCAACTGAAAACAACTCAGCTCAACTCACTCAACTGAATTTCAATCAATAGAATTTAATTGAACTGAACTGAAATTAACTCCCTAAACCCACTTTCCCTCCAGACTTCCCTGTTTCTACCAAAGGCACCTAGGTTTATCATTTTAGTCATCTTCACTCTCCATACCCAATCATTTATTTCTCTCTCCACAATAGCTCTCAGGTGCATTTTCTTCTTTCTACTTACAAGATCACCCCCTGGTTCAGGTTTTCATCATCTCCCTAGATCATTGTAATTGCCTCCTAATTGATCTCTCTTCCAGGTTCAGCCTTCTTCAATCCACTATAAAGCTACCAAAATAATCTTCCTAGATCTCAGAGCTAACCCTCTCACTCTGCTTCTAATGTGCAGTCAGTGATTCTATATTGCCTGTAGGACAAAATACAAATTCTTTGACCCAATATTTAATGATTTATACAATCTGACTCTCCTACCTATTTTAAATTATCCCCCTTGATATATCCTATTTTCTAGCTTGTTTCACTAGCTGTTGCTCAGACTTAGCTTTCCAACTCCTACATCTGTACATTTGTATAAATAGATTGCTATGTCTATAAATGAACTCCCTCCTCAGCTTCCCCTTTTAGAATCCTTTCTTCCTTAAAAGTTTGGCTTAGGCATCCCTCGTTTCACAAAGCCTTCCTCCAGTTCCCCAAGGGTAAATTCTCTCTCCCTCTTCAAATGAACTTATATTTGTTTATGGGTGTACCTGTTGCCCACTTAGCCCACTGAGCTCAACTCACCCCACTCTGATTCAACTCAACTTAACCCAGCCTGTCTCAGTTCAGTTCAGCCCAGTCCACTTCGGTTCAGCTCAGTTTAATTCAACCAGTTCAACTTAACCCAGTCCAATTTAATATGATTCAATTCAATTAAACCTGATTCTGTCCCATTCAATACAACTCAAGTCAACCCAAACCAAACAAACTCAAATCAACTCAAGTTAACCCAATGTAACCCAGCCCAACTGCAGATCAGTTCAACCCAACTGAAACCAGCAAAACTTAATGTCACTTAATCAACCCAACCAAAATGGACTTGGCTTAATTCATCTCATTAATTTCAACCCCATAAAATTTGGCCTAATTCAATTCAATCCAGCCCATTTAAACCTAACTCAACTCAAACCAATACAACTGAACTCAGTTCAACTGGATCAAACAGATCAGTTCTGGATCAACTGAATTCAGACCATACAACCCAGACAAATACAATTTCAAATGACCCAGCACAATTCAACCCAAGCCAACTCAATTCAACTCGATTCATACTTGGGTAGCCTGATTGAACCCAATTTAACTCAATTCAACCTAGTTCAACTTAACACTCACAATTTAGACTAATCTAATTCAACTCAATTCAACCCAACCATGCCCAATTTAGGGTAACAGCCCAATTCAACTCAACTCTACTCAACACAACCCAATTCAACTCAACTCTACTCAACACAACCCAATACAACCTAACTGCTTAATGCAACTCAACCCAACCCAATTCAGTCAAAGAGAATCCATCATAATGCAACTCAGCTGAACTCAACTGAATTGAACTGAGTTGAATTGGAGGCAGAGTATGATAATAGAGGTGGGAAAAGAGATAAAATGCATTTGCCTTATACAAGTTCTAGTCTCTGTTAAGGGTTATTATTACAAGGATCAGGTTCTAGCCTTATCCACCCTTCCCCCTGAAGCATCTCTCTATGTCTCACTCTCTCACCGGGTCAGTCTGGTATTCTCGACTATAGAGTTCATGGCAGTTATTAAAGATGTACTCGTAGGTTGAATTGAGGCAGGCCTTCACACAATCCTTCACCACTTGGCTGGCACGAGGTGGGCTCTGTAGCTCCTGGACCTGTGGGAGAGAGAAGTCTAGGTGGGCGAAGGTTGAGAAAGGATCTGTCCTCATCTCAGAAGCTGAGGTGAAACCAGCATTAAGGGATATGGGTGAGTTAAAGCTGACTGGCAAAAGGATTACAGTTTCAAAGGGGTGATGGCTAGTTTAACCCAACTTAACCTCATGTTCTTCAGAGGAGAGGATCAATTGTCTAGTGGAAAGCAGGTCATCAGGAAAGATGTGTAATTCTGATACATCCACATGGTGCTGTGGTGTGATGTGTTCTGGTGGAGTGGCATGGAGCCACTCTCTAGCAAAAAAATAATAGCCTAGTAGCCAGGAGTCTCTGGGATATTCCAGGAGACTGCCAACCCCACCCTAGGCAGAATCCCTCTATTACCTTCATCCGGAAGAAAGTGATGCTGGTAAGAAGGTCCACAGTAGACTTGAGATCCTGAAGCCTCTCTGGGCTGCTCGCTGGGAAGTTGTTCTGAAGGAGGGTACAAAGTTTACCAGAGACAATTAGAAACCTCTCAAACCCTTCCCAACTACTACAAGAGTCCTTATCCAATGATTTCAAGGAGCCATGTCTTATACAACAAGGATTGTGGGAGATTGGGAGGAGGATAAAGAAAGACAAAGGGGAATTTTTCTGAGTTAGGAAAAGGGGTTATGAGGACATGGGACCTCTATAGCATAGGGATAGTGCAAGAAAGGGCTTTGCCAGGAACTAAAGAAAAGCTTGGGGATGGGGCAGGGAAAAGGTTTTATAAAGTGTTTTCCACAGCTTCCAACAATATTAGGGCATACGCCTGCATATATGTATACAAGTTGACCCTATGAACATGGCATGTGAAAGTACACATGTTGTAGCATTGCTTGTGCTAGCCTCATTTTTCCTGAGAATATGCTAAGGCGCACATGGGGCATATTGTTCCATTTGCTTGCACTTAGAAGTCATAGGTTATGTGTTTCCTCATGAACATGTGTAAATGTTGGGATGTATAGGTAAGCATGCATGTTGGAGCGTGTGTTTTACAGATATATGCACACATGTGGGTTTCTTACCCGGTACATGGAAAGGTCGATTCTCAGAGAGTTGTGCAGTTGGTCTAGGAGTTTCACAAAGCGTTCTTTCTGAGGAGACAGTGGACATAGAGCAGGGAAAAAAGTGGAAGATTAGAGATGCCAGGGATTATGCTGACCTGGTAGGGGACCCAACTTCCTCTACTCATGTGTGATGTGAGAGGATCAGAGAGGTCTCTTTAGTTTTATGCCCCCTAACAGAACAGGACCAACACTACAAGAAACAGCAACAATTGCCAGATATGAGTGGTGGTCTTGTCCCCTACTGTCCCATCTTGATGGAATCCAGACCTTGAAAGACCTAGAGGCACTAAAGACAGACAGTCAAAGGATCAGTTAAGAGGGCAGAGGATCTTGGGCTTCAGGAACAAGCTCTTCCAGAGGGTGCCAATACCCATTTACCAGCTTTCTTTGGGCTGTGGGCATCTTCAGGTGCCAGTGGACCTGACATCTCATTCCAAATCCAAACAAATGTTTTATTGGAAGCCTTGGAACGGGAAGAGACTGATTTAGCATCTCTCTCCACAGTCACAGGGAGTACAGGGAATTTGATCAGTTCTATTTCAGTCCTGGCAGGGAGTACCCCTCTGGTTGGGTGCAGTATGTTATCCTCATGTATGCTTGTGTTAGAAAGCAGAGGCAAAAAGTACTCTCTAATGGGCCAGGGAGATTGGGTTGGAACTGACCCCAAAGTTGGAAGCAGCAAATCGGTCAGAAGCAGAGACATTGGTAGAGGCTGTGGTGTGGGCATAGTAGGCATTAATGTTGGCTAACAGGGTACTCATGACAGCAGGTACTCCAGGGCACATGTACTTGGAAGAGAGGCAGGCAAAGTGTCTGTGGAAAGGAGAAACAAAGCAGAGGAGTCAGCAGGGGGTCATCTCACCCCACTAGCCAGTGAACTGAACTCCTGTCCTCCTTCCTGCTCTGCCCCCAGGAGGGTCTGAAATGAGGAGGACTTCTACCATAGTTTCATGTCTCTTTAAATGTCTCCCCACAAAATGTTCCTTCTCCCCCATTGTCTGTCTCTCCTTGCTCATTAAAGGATGTTCTTTCACTAAATCCTAAACTTGACCTTTCTCTCCCTCCTCCACTTTCCAATGTAATGTTCTCTTGATTGGTTCTCCTTCCCATGGCCTTGTCCTCTCAATTCCATCCAACTGTCTTCTGACAGACTTTCCCAATACCATCTTGAACCTGACCAATGGAGATTCATTGTCCCACTCCCATAACACCTAATTTCTCAGTTGAGCCTCTCTGGTGTCACCTTGATCCTATCAGACTGCCCAACTCTCCTCTGTTCCTCCTCGTCTTGAATCCATGCCACCCCACCTGTTCTTATCCCAAGGGGCTATTGCCCACCCCCACATGCTAGAGCCCACCCTTCTACCCGTTGGCTGGTCTCACGTCATGGCTTGGTAGATGGATTCGACACCATAACGCATGGCAAACTCGTCCACAATTTCCTGGGCAGTCTCATCGTAATAGACCTTCCAGGCATCATCACCCTTTGCATCTGGGATCCGAACAGCTCCACTGTTCTGAAGGTCTGTCACAAAGTGGAACAGGTTCTGAAGGAGAAGAGGGGAAGCAGCTCAAATCAAAGGCAAGATGGAACAGGACCAAAACCATGAAAGGGCACAGAAATTAGGGAGAGGGGCACAAGGATTAGAAGGAGGAGTTCAAATTGGGTCCAAAGACAGGGGCACTGATCAAGAGGATATCTGGCAAGACCCAGAGGCTCTGGAGGGAGAGTAGGGACACTGGGATGGTCTCACCTCATGCAGACACGTGTACTGGACATGGTATGGTGCCACCTTCTCCTCACCCTTGATCTCCACACTGATATGTAATCGGATGGCTCCAGAAACAGCTGACTTGTCTGTCCGCTTGTCTGGGAGGCAGAGAAAGAAGAGACAGAAGGTCAGAAAGGATCCCCTGAATGAGCTGGATTCATGAAAAGAGACCTTGGAGATTTTCGTTAAGGCAGACAACTTAGTACTCTGTATGGTTTCGGGTCAGGCCACCTGGAAACCCGTCATAGAACCAGAAGATTCCTGGAGTCTGACAGTCTTTAAGTCTTTCCAATCATATCAAAGACCCAAAGGCAAGGATTGTATGTTCTTTTCTAGTGTCTCTTCTATAACTGGGACCTATCCAGATGTTTCCTCCAAAGATTGGAGACTTCCTAGAGACAAAACTTGAGATGTCTCCTTCTCAGACCAGAGATTCCCACAGCATTGCCTCTCCCCCTCAGTCCAAACATGCCAAGAACAGCTCGGTGGGCACTCACCTAGGTTGTACCAGACATCCATCTCGCCGCTCAGAGTCCGCACTTCAATGATGGTCTGGCCCAAGAAGTCATCTGATTCTCGCTTGAACCTCTGTTTCACTCGAGACTTGATGTCATCGTCCTCATCCCAGACACGCACCTTGATGCGGTCTGAAGAGTTATGGCACTCACTGTGGGGTAAATGTGGGAAGAGGAAACTGTGCATGACCTGGCATCGGCACCAGGGGAAACTAGGAGGAGGAGGGGAAGGAGGGAGGCTGAACCTCCTTGCCAGAAGGGATTCCAGGGCCAGGTGGGTCCTCCCTCCACACTGGGAGATGCCCGTAGGTGAGAGCACTTACAAATGGAAGTTCTCTTCCCACACAGGGTTGAGATTCCCATAGATGGTTTTAGTTCGTTTCTTCGTCTTGCCGACCTGGACAGTAACATAGGGGTCACTGGAGCCGGTTTTATCCTTTGCCTGAAGGCCCTGGGCACAGACCACTGGAACACACACATGCATGTACAAACACATGTGTGAGCACATGCAAGTATACACATCAGATCAGATTACACATGCATGTGTGAATGTAAGCACACAGGTACACAATTCAGGGGTGTTTATATTTGCACAGTTGCATAATACACACACAGCATAGGTACATGGGAACAACACATACACACAATCACATGAACAGGTACAGAAGCAAATATACCATCACCTTGCACACGTATCCCCTGTACACATGGACACATACCCATATGTGCTTGGAAACCCCTTTAGAACTGAACTAGAAAAGGTAACCCCAGGGTGTCTTGGAGACTGGACACCCAAAGTGGTACAGATGGTGTGTTAGGAATTCTAGAGAATTCAGGTCCTAAGTAATACCAAGAATATAAGGTGGCATTAGGGGGATCCTGGCATGGTACAGGGTGGCATGGGCATTTCCCAAGGTATTCAAAGAAGCAAGTTAATAGTCAATTTAAAATTTATTAAGTATAAACTATGTGCTGGGAATAATTCCTTTATTTCCTTTTTTTTAACCCTTGCCTTCTTTCTTGGAATCAGTTCTAAGCATTGGTTCTAAGGCAAAAGAGCGGTAAGGACTAGGCAATTGGGGTAAATGATTTGCCCAGGGTTACATAGCTAGGAAGTGTCTGAGGCCAGATTTGTACTCAGGACTGATGCTCTATCCATTGAGCCATCCAGATGCTTCTTGGGCATTACTCCAAGCATTATGTAAGCTGCCTTTGGACTGTGGCTTAGACAAGAAACCACTAAGAGGCAAGTGCTAAGGGTATTACTGAAAGACCAAGAAAATGTTCCCAGGAGCCCAAAATAGAACTTTTCCCTGGGAAATGGTTTGGTACCTGGTGATTACAGAGGGGGTTTGGGGCAGGCAAGGGTGATATGGGAAGTCATCTGAGAAGAGATGCCAGTTAAGGGCATAGTTATCACTGCTGCACCATAAACTGGGCCAAGCCTTGAGCACCCAACCCACTGCCATGCCTTTGAGGGTCATAGATCCCAACACCCAGGTGGACCTCACCAGTGATACTGATCTTAGCCGACCACTTGGAAGTCCCATCCAGGACACTCTGTTTTACAGCCTTCATCTGCTGTGTATGTGTTGTCTTGGAGACTGCAAAGATCTCCTGGATCAGCTCAAAGATCTCAGGCTTATTCCGCTCTCGGATCTTCATACGGTCCTTAAGCACCATAATGATGTTCTGTGTGCGGTCTTCAGCCCCATGTTTGGAACTCTTCTCTGCAGCTCCTGGAATATCAGAAGAACTCTTTGACATTAGGCTGTTAAACCTTCACTGAACATCAATCCCTTTCACTGATCTTCTACCCTCTCACTAAATTCCCAGTTCCCTCCCTAATCACCCATCTTCCTCCAGATGACCTACCTTTTGCTCACAGATAAAATTAGGGGTTAGATGGGACCTCAAGATCCATCTAGTTCAACTCCCACCTTTTTCAAATGAGAAAACTAAAGCTTGCCTATATTCAGATGGGTAGTCAGTGACAGAACCAGGATTTGAACTCTGATTCCAAATTGAGTAATACCCTTTCTCATTCTCATGCTGTCTTTGCAGTCTCTGTTCATTCAGTGATCACCCATCACTTATCCCCTATCTTGCTTAACGAACTCCCATTTCCCTCAAAGCTTCTCATTCTCCTTACTTAACACCCCTTCCCTTCACTGCATTTCTCATTCCCCAACTAATACCCTATTACTTCCATACATAGCTAATAGTCACTTCCATACTTGCTTCATTTTCTGTTGAACCCTTGGCATTCCTTCTTTCTCCTACTCTGACCTAGGATGCCCAGGTCCCCATAGCCACTGGAATCCATCGGCTGTGGGTTGGGCGGTGGGCCAGAATGTGGGTCTAATATGCCATACTCTAGTCTCAACCATTAGCTGAGATAATTATGGGTTGGGGCTCAGAGACCCCTGTATGACTCAGGGGCTGGTACCCATCAGAAGAAAATGAGATGAGGAGAGTGGGCACTGCTAGCGTCTGAGTTGACCTGAATCAACTTAGGAAAGGAGACAATGAGAGAGGCAGAGAGTGGCCTCCTCTCACACCCAAGAGGGGAGGGAAGAGAGAACCTAGAGGAGAGTACAGTCATGATGGTCCCCACTGTGAAAGTCCTTACTCTGTAGGCAGTCAGCATTGAGTAAGTCCTGGCATTTCTCGTGGCATTTGACCCCACACTCGGTACATCTCATGCCCTGTCTCGCAATGCCCCACAGCAGTCCCTCACACTCGTAGCAGTAGGTGGGTGTGGTGGCCGTCCACACCTCGAAGTTGTGGGGGGTTGTGCAGGAGATGGGGTAGATTAAGGCTTGAAGCGTCTTCTTGTAAACATGGTTTTTCTGAAGAGAGAGAGAGAGGAGAATCTGATGGCAGGGGCCATCATACTGGCAAACAGATGATCACAACCTAAAAACTGGAAAGGACCATGGAAGTCATCTTATTCAATAAGTTTTTTTTAACCCCTTACCTTCCATCTTGGAATCAATACTGTGTATTGGTTCCAAGGCAGAAGAGTGGTAAGGGCTACACAGCTGGGAAAACTCAATAAATTTAAACAGAAATTCCCTCCCCCAAGTCTTCTCTTTTCCAAGATAAATATGCCTGGTTCCTTTAGCTGCACTTTATGACACGATCTCTAGTTCCTTCATCATCCTGGTTCCTTTCTAACACTTCCTCTAACTTCTAATCAGCACCTTCACCCTTCTTTCTCTGTACTCATATCTTATTCTCCTGTCAAGCCCAGCTGGATTCTGCCTTCCTCCAGGGAGCCCTCCCCATCTATCCCAGTCCACAAGGATCCCTCTCTAACTCCTCCAGTCCTGAATATCTTTCTGGCTCATGGGGCTCTCAGTTTGTTCCTTGTCTTTTCATTGGTCTGTCTTGCTTTCCATATAGCCTATGGAACTCCCTAAGGACAGCAGAGTACAGCGTTTGGCACATTGAGGACTTAGGAGAGACAGTTTGATTTCCCAGACTTTCCCAGACTACCCCAACCTTACTAGTACCTTTCCCTTTCAGATTATCTCTAAGTATATGTGTATACAATACTATTTGTGCATAATTGTCGTCTCCTCATGGGCAAAGACTATTTTTTGCCCTTTTTGTGTACCTGGCACATAGTAGGCACTTAAATACTTTTTGGACTGTGGCACATCTTTCCTTCTCTTGTTCTCTTGGGAATCTCAAAAAATGTGGGCCACTTAAAAAAAAAAAGAAACCTAACCTTTACCTTCTGTCTTAGTATCAATTCTAAGACAGAAGAATGACAAGGGCTAGGCAATCGGGGTTAAGTGATTTGCCCAGGGTCTTACAGCTAGGACATGTCTAAGGCTGAATTTGGACTGAGGTCCTCTTGACTCCAAGCCTGATGTTCTACTCACTGTGATACTTAGCTACCCCAAGGTGGGCCACTTTTGAGAAGCTGTACAGCTGAGAAAAATGAAGGGTGGCCAGTCCCCAAGAGCCTACATCTGTCTGCAGAGACAACAATGAAAGACAGATGCTAGTCAGGGGAGGTGTCAAGAAGGATCGCTGAAAAGGAAACTCCAGAGCATTGGAAAGGTAACATATCCAAAATTAAACTTGTTATTCCCTCCTCCAAAAAAAAAAAAAGACAAAAAATCCTGTCCCTGTTTCTAACTTTCCTTTTGAGAGCACCACCTTCCCTTTGGTCACCCATGCTTGCCACCTAATATTCATCCTCTCTCTTACCCCTGCCCCACTCCTGTATCCAATCAGTTGCCAAGTTCTATCATTTCAACCTTCATAACATCTCTCCTATACATCCCCTTTTTTCTTCTGACACTCCCAACGCCCTGAGGGAGCAGGGCCTCATCACCTTACACCTGGATTAGTGTAGCCTTCCAATTGTTTTCCCTGATTCATCTTTCTTACTTTCTTGCATTCTCCCTTCAGCTATCAAAGCATAGATCTGACCATATCACACCATCTTCCCTGCCCAACTCTTATTCAATAAACTCCAGTGGCTCCCTATTACTTCCTGGATCAAATGCAAAATTTTCTTTGACCTTTACATCCCTTTATAACCTGGTTATTTTCCACAATTCAGTGACATTGGCCTCCTTGCTATTCCTTACACAAATATTCCATCTCTGGGCTCCAGGAATGTTTACTAGCTATCCCCCTGCTAGAGCTCACTCAGCTTTTCATCTCAGTCCCCTGGTTTCCTTTGCTTCTTTCAAGTATCAGTTAAAATCCCAACTTCAGGAACAAGCCTTTCCTGATTCCCTTTAATGGTAGTGTATTCTCTCTCAGACTATATCCAATTTGTTCTTCAAATATCCTGTTTGTACACAGTTGCCTCCCCCGATTAATGAGCTCTTAAAGAGCAGGAACTGCCTTTGCCTTTCTTTGCATTCCCAGAGTGCCCAGCACATAGTAGGTCCTTATAAATTCTAGTCGACTTGAGGATTACTCTATATTTTGCATTTCCTGTCCTCAGGACCAGAGCATCTGCTGGCAAAATCCCAGATCCATAGGTTCCCAACGGGGCCCCTTTCCCCTCACCCTCTGCCAATGTCCACTTACTAGCTCTTCATTGTTTAAGGTGCTGGAGGCCAATGCAGAGGTGATCCCAGCCTTCCGGGACTGGACCAGGGACTACGAGAGGAAAGCCAAAGGTGAAGAAATCAGCTATGAATTGGAATTTCAAGTCACAATGATTGCAGCATCACCAGTCACAAAATGAAATCACCAAGTCAGAATCAGAACCATCAGTTAGCATTTGAAATCATTAATCACATACAGGTCATGGTGAGGAAGCTAAATGCCTCCTCTACCTCCCTGCTTGTCAACTTATAGCTGTGAGAAGGATTCCCTGACTGTCCCACCCCCATAGGCAGGCCAGTTCCCCAGGATAGTAGTGGGGCACATGCTCTAAGGGACATTAAAGTGTTCTAGGGACAGTGGGCAGCAGGGAAGGGAAGGGAGGAGAGCTATTAAGGAGTGTCTATGGGTAGGTGTGTTGGGGAAAAACTCACCATCGCCTGAATGGTCAGGAAGCAGGAGAAAAAAAGAAATTTAATGTCATTAGCTTCAGAGAGACTTTCCCTACCCCCGCCCCCGTCTGTCTGTCTCTCTGTCTCTCTCTCTGTCTCTCTCTCTGTCTGTCTCTCTGTCTGATTCTCTGTCTCTGTCTGTCTCTGTCTCTCTGTCTGTCTCTGTCTCTTTATCTCTCTGTCTCTGTCTCTCTCTGTCTCTTTGTCTCTCTATGTGTCTCTGTCTCTCTCTGTCTCTCTGTCTCTGTCCCTGCCTCTGTCTCTCTATGTGTCTCTCTCTGTGTCTCTGTGTCTCTGTCTCTGTCTTTCTCTGTGTTTCTGTCTCTTGGTCTCTCTGTCTCTGTCTCTCTCTGTCTCTCTGTCTCTGTCTCTGTCTATCTCTGTCTCTCTCTATGTCTCTGTGTCTCTGTCTCTCTGTGTCTCTGTCTCTCTATGTGTCTCTCTCTGTCTCTGTCTCTGTGTCTCTGTCTCTCTTTGTGTCTCTGTCTCTCTGTCTCTCTGTCTCTGTCTCTCTGTCTCTGTGTCTCTGTCTCTGTCTTTCTTTGTGTCTCTGTCTTTGTCTCTCTTTGTCACTCTGTCTCTGTCTCTGTCTCTGTCTCTCTCCCTTTTCAGATATATCTGCTGGCCCTGTTCTGTAACTGCCTTACCCTCAAATGCTTTCTTTGGAAATGCTATAGAAGTAAAGCCAATGTTTGGCTGGTGACTGGCATACTTCAGAAACATCCTGGCAATCCTAAGACAAAAGAAGGTCCCAGTGACCAGCATCCTACCCCTCCCTGGGCTATAACAGCAGGTTATGGCTCCCACCAGTAACAACTGCTAAAATGGTACTGAGGTGGCAAAGGGTGAAGGGTATTGGACCGAGGATAAGGAGGGTGCTCTGAGAAGCTAGTCCCAGGTCCATCTCAAAGGAGAAAGGAAAGGCGGGAGGATTTGGCAGGGTTAAATGGGAAACTGGCTGGTTCCATCGTTTTTCTTCTTCAAAGACCAAGAATAGCCTTGGCTGATATAATGTAGTCTGGGGGTAGGGAGGAGAGATACTCTCCAGGTCTCTGTTTCCTCCTTTGTAAAATGAAGATGACTCTAAGGCCCTTTCCAATGTGACTGATCCATATTGTAGAGGAAGGAGGAAGGTTATCCAATGGGGGTGGGCCTGGGGAGGAGGTTGGCCATTGTTTTTAATGGAGATTTTGTATGAGAATAGGCAGTAACCAGGGATGGGGATGTTAGGCCATTAAGTCATAAGACCAGAGATGGATTTTTTGATCCATCTTTGAGATCAGGAAATCCAGGCCCTGCACGTGATACACGAGGAAAATGAGGCCCATAGAGCTGATATGGCTTGCCCAAAGGCGCTGCCCAGATAGCCAGTAACACAGCTCTGGATTTCTAGGCCAGCTCTTTCCATCACTCCAGGCTCCCTCTGGGCACTTCTAGTGGAAAGTACAGGAAGCAACAAGACAGTCTCTGGACGTGTTCCTGGGAGGTTTAGAATAGTCAGAACAGGAAACCTTAGCTGACCACGACCCCACTTCCATTGCAAGGAAGTATATGCTGTGAGTTATAATGGTTTCTCCTCCTCTTCCCGCATCCAGAAATTCCCCCAATGGTTTTCTCGGAATGTACTGAATGGGAAATATGCACTAGTGGCCAAGTCATTGGGCCGGGTGCTGTGGGTACTGGCCTAAGGAAACATCTCAGAGGGGGCAGGGAGGGAAGGAGGCAACAAGAGAAACTCAAGAGCCAGACTGGAAGTGAATGGAGAGGGAAAGAAGGAACTTTGGGGAAGGGGGCGGGACAGGGTCCCGTTTGCATACTGTTCTGCCCCTTTCCTCTTGTTAGATTATGAGCGCTTTGGGAGCAGGGGCTGGTCCCTTCCCCCTTTTGAGAGTCTAGAACATAGTAGATGCTTACTGAATGCTCTCCCAGGACATCTTTTCCTTGGCTGGTCAAGCTGACAAGCATTTAATAAGCACCTACTCTGTTCTGTGTGCTCATTCCCCCTTCCAAGTGTCAGCCCTTCAAATGTCTGAACTCAACTAGCATCCCTCCCCCCAGTCTTCTCTTCTCGAAGCTAAACATTCCCAGATCCTTCAAATGATTTTCAGAGTTCATGCTTGAAGCCTTTCCTATCACCAGCTGTCATTTGGGGGATACACTCTCCAAGTTATCCAAGTTCCATGACCCTGATGGAGGTCCCAAACGTCTCTGAGACTCAGTTTCCTCACCATGGAAATAAAATGAAGGCACTAATAACTAGCATTGATGTAGCACTCTAACAAAGCAACACAACAACTCTGTGAGGCAAGTGCTATTATTATGTCCATCCTACAGATGAGAAAACTGAAGCCCATTGAATCTCCCAGAGTCGCACAGTTCATGTCTGATGCTGGATATTATTGTTGCTATTATTATTATCATGGATAAGGTAGGAAGAAAAAGGAAAGACCAAGAAAAAAGAGACAGAGGCATGTTACCACTAGGAGTTAAGTGGGACATAGACTCAGGCTCTAGGGAAAGAAAGGGAGATCTCCTAGTGGACCCCTGGGACCAGCCAGGACTAAGAGGGAAGGGGATGCTGCTCACTCACCAGGTCGCTCACAAGGGGTATTGGTTTTCTTTTGCGTATGTCAGGCATGCTGTCTATGATGATGAGACCACCTCCAGGCCTGGGAGAGAGACAGAAAAGAATTCTACTGGACATTTCTTGTCTGTGGGGTCCCTTACAACATCCCAGAGCCTGTCTCAAACTGCCAAAGAATAAGGGTGCAGTGCTCTTTTTATTTCAGGAATCTTTAAACCCCCAAATGCAGACCGGAACCTGGCCCCATACCCTTGATCTACACCCCTGAAGTAGATCATCCCAAGTGGTGCCCAGAGGAGGACATAACAATCTGGGCTTGAGGGAACTGTGTGTTGCTACTCACCCGCCTTTGAACCACAGTGAGTTAGACATGTCTCCTTCTCCTCGGGCCTGGGGGATAGATACAACTTAGTGACATTCTATCCAAAGGGCAGACACCATCCCTTCCACCCCCCTCCAACTCACAGATGGATACCATTGGGGGATTTCTCTGAACCTCCGAGAGCCCTGCTCTTTTTCCAGCCTGCGTATCCTTAGAAGAACAAAGCCCCCATGGTCCCTCCCAGATGCTTATACAGCTTCAAAGCCTGAGTCTTGAGGAACATATCCCTTGCTTCCCTTCTTTCTCCCCTTTGGGACTTTCTGTCCATCAATCCAATCATCCATCCAATCTGAAATGACCTCAGTGTTTTAGTCTATTGAGATCAAGGGTCCCTGGGATAGGGCGGAGGGTTAATGCCAATACAATGAATGTTAATGAGTGGGGAAGGGGCATCCACTGGCAATGGTTGCAGGAGGGTCCCCATCGCATTCCAGATCCTTGAGAAATAGGGTGGGTTATAAAAAGAAGAACTCCTATTCCAACTCAGTCATTATTTCTCTCTTTTTTAAACTCTTATCTTCCATCTTAGAATCAATACTCTCTATTGGTTCCAAGGCAGAAGAACAGTAAGGGCTAGGCAATAGGGGTTAAGTGACTTGCCCAGGGTCACATAGCCAAGATGTGTCTGAGATCATCTTTGAACCCAGGACCTCTCATGGCTAAGTCTGGTTCTCAAATCACTGAGCCACTTAGCTGCCCCCTCAGTCATTATTTCTTGATGTGACTTTAGACAAGACATTTACTTCCCCATTCTGAATCACAGCATAGCTGTACTTTAAAATGGGGGTAATACTAATCTGCCTTGAGCTATAGAAATTACTAAAGGTGATTGTTTATTTTTGAGGTTTTAATCAGAGCAACTTTGCTCACTCACTACCTGGCTGAAAGTGGAGGTATCTGATGTATCTTAATGAAACATCAATTTGTCTTCCCTACATCCCTGGGATGAAACCAAAACAGCCTATTCTGGGGCCCAGAAAACTAATGCCAGGCATGAGAAGAGGGCAGAAGAGAGAGAGACCAGCTGCCTCTGCCCATCTCTTAGGCTGTCTCTTCTTCCCTCTCCTACTGCTCTGGTGTCCACTGGGTACCCTGAGAGTTGGTACACACCTACCTGTGCCAATGGTGCTCACGGGGCATGAGGGCAGTGATGTTGATGAGCAACTGAAAAGCATGAGAGGACCCAAAGAGCAGCCAAAGGCAAACAAAAAAAGAAATGATGGAGGGTGGAGGTGAGGGAGGGCAGCCAGAGCTACCCAATGAATAGGATAGGAGATTCAAAGGAGACCTTTCAGGGAGCTAATAGAGGCACATTCCCAACATCTGCCAAGCCAAGCTTTGATTCGATGCGACTCTGCCCAATGCCTTCCTTCCCCTCCAACTTCCATCCCACAACCTAGCTGTACCCGCCAATTAATTCCTAACTCCAACTCTAAATTTGTCCACCCATTATTCTTAACCCTAACATTATGGTTGACCATTATCTAATGGATGACCTTCATCTTAACCCTGATCATGACTATGGTCTTAATCTTAGCTACAACCTTGACTCTAAATCTAATACACTCAACTCACCTTTGCACCTGATGATGAATTCTCTCCTCATCCCAGATCTAACCTTGACTAATACAAATTCTGACTCTGATCCCAATGGCAACCCCAAACTTGATCATAAACCCAACCCAAAGCTCAGCACTGACCCTAAAACCAAGCCTAACTTAAACCTTAATTCTAAACATAATTTTAATTTCAAAGCCAACCTTCATGACCCTCATCATGAGCTCAGGACTAACCTTAGCTCCAACCCCAATCCCAACCCCAAATCTCAAATCCCCACTTTCAGCTCTGCAAATCTGGAAACTTTCCAAATCAATCTAGACCCACTCCTGACTTTCAACACTTGAGCTTTTGGTCTCTGCCTACCAGGGCAGTCCCCTAACAGGGCATACTTACCTCCTGGAGTTGCATCCGAACTTTGTTGAATACTCGTAACCAGTTGGCCTTGGCTCTGGACATGGAGTCCTGTCCCTCTTCCTCTTCACGATCCCTGTAATTGAAACCGGCCCCACACCAGGGCCAACATTTAGGATTCCCTCTGGCTTCCCAAGTGTCTGGATCTCCAGTGTTTCCCATGCACCCATATCATCATCTGTTTGAGGAGAGGCTTGGGGTTCCCTGGTGAGACAGGGGCCAGACTCTCTCTTCCCATCCAGAGAGAAGCAGGTCTTGCTAGGTCTATAGCTATATATCATCCAGTGCTCTGTGTAGCCTAGATTCACTTGTCTGAGCCTACTTTTTTCTTGTTGCTCTTCTCCTGCCTGCTACCATGACCACATCTGTATGGTTTCACCCCTGGTTCTTTTTTTTAACCCTTACCTTTTGTCTTAGAATCAATGTCAAACATTGGTTCCAAGGCAAAAGAGCAGGAAGGGCTAGGCAACTGGAATTAAGTGACTTGCCCAGGGTCACATAGCTAGTAAGTGTCTGAAACAAAATTTGAACCCAGGTCCTCCCATCTCCCAGCCTGTCAATCTATTGAGCCATCTAGCTTCCCTATAGCTCTGTGCTTTACATGTATGTTTCTTTTACCTCTCTTCCAGTTTTGGAGGTTCTGGCTCAGGTGCTCGCTCTGCTCCAGGCACCTCCTCAGTTGCTGCTGTCTCTGGAGGCATCTTGGCAACTTCAGGGACTTCAGCAGACACTGGAGAGAGTTTCTCCTCCCTTTCTGAGGATGTGGGTGCAACTGGTGGATAGCTCTCTTCCTTGGAGTATTCTTCCTCATTCTCACTGTAGCCTTCCTGCCTCAGCCCCTCATCCTCTAGGTCTTCCTCCAAGTCTTCTTCTAGGTCTTCCTCCTCCAAGTCTTCCTCCTCTAAGTCTTCTTCTTCCTCCTCCTCCTCCTCTTCCTCCTCATTCTGATCCCAATGTGGAGAGTCTTTATGGTAGCTAACTGAACTGTGGCAGGAGTGATAAGAGTCTCGATCCCTCTCTTCGTCTATCTCTGAACCCTGTAAGCTTTGGTCATCTGGATCAAAGTCCTCACTCAGCTGGGAGCTGCCCTGGCTCAGTTCCCCAGAGGAGGCGTAGCGACTGCTACCAGTTGGGCTGTGTGGGTGGTGGGGTTGGGAGTTGGGAGAGAGGAGATAGGAATGAATGTTAAAAGTAGAGTTATCTCTAATTTAGAAGCCCCCATGCCCTTTCCTCCAAGTCTTGAACACTGGGTGGTCTTCAGGGGGATGAGTTACTCATCCTAAAGATAAGGACTCATCTGACCCAAAGTCATGATAGCTTAGAACACTAGCAGGTGGTAGAAAAGTTTCAGGCCTGGGAGTCCAGAGCCCTCGATTAAGGCCCCACTCTGCTAATTAGCCTGCTGTGTGCCATGGAGTACTGTTTCCCCTCTCTGAATCTGTATCCCCAAAAGAAGAATTCCTCCTCTGCCTACCCTACAGGGCTTTGGTGAAGAATGAATGAAGACTATATAGAAAAGTGCCCTTTCCCATAGGAAAGTATAAAAGCTCATATAAATAATATATTATAATATATAATATAATATATAATATATATATAATATATAATATTATATATATAATGATATAATATAATATAATATAATATAATATAATATAATATAATATAATATAATATAATATAATAATATATAATATATAATAATATATAATATATAATATAATATATAATATATAAATAATATACTCTACTATTATCCCCAATTCTACTTCCTTCTCATCATAGCAGAAATGTCCTGGATGCCAACCCTACAGACCAGGGAGTTCAGGTCCAGGATACAAGAAGCTGCAGGTGCATGTCCCTAGGAACTATTTTTCAACACTATTCTAAACTAAAAGGACATTTTCTTTAAAATCTGACTAAGTATATGGAAAGTATTAAAGTGGATGATGCTGATTCCCCCTAGAATCTAGGTGGGCATGGTGCTAACCTTTGCCCACTCTCACCTACCATTTTGCTCCTAATTTTATTTCTATATCTTTGTTCTGAATTCCTTTGCCCCACCTCCCATCCCCAGCTCCCCTCTGTCCCTAGAGGTCTTACAGACCAGTTGTCAACTGTTCATTAAACCAGCTTAGGTTAAAACCATGTCCATTATTCCTTTTCTTTCTACCCACCTTGAGTCCTCCCACCCACCCACCCTTCTTCCCTCACCCCCACAGCAAGCAAATCTAAAACAGATACAGGTGGACAAACCCAAAGGACAAGAAGAAGAGGCTTCCCAAGAGACAGAGAAGTGCACCATGCAGACAAGGACAGGGGCCGTGTGGGAGAGGCCGATACCACATCCATTGATATATCTGACTGGCTTAGGTGGCCTCCAGGAGCCATTTTGACTCAAGTATTCTGCCCCTGTGATTCCAAAAGTCCTGGGCTGGGAGCTGGAACACCTGAGTCCTATTCCTAACTACAACTGAATAAAGGTGTAACCTCGATTAAGATATTTCTAGTCTTTGAGCCCCGGTTTTCTCCTCTGCTAAAAGAGGGTAATAAGTCTGACCAGGGCTGTGTGTGGCTCATTGGGAGACAACTAGGGAAGTGGAGGTAAGAGATTTTAAAGATTCCTATTAATGTAGATTAATGCCATCATCATCATTACAGAAAAGTGAGAAGACTACACTAGGAATCAGACACTAACTTCCCTCTTCTTATCCATAGGTACCACTACTCTTGAGGTATATGACTACGTCCAAACCACTTAAACTCTCTGGGACTCTGTTGCCTCATCTTTAAAGTGGGTTCAATAATACCCCAACTTCCTTAAGGCTTTGGTCTGGAACAGATGATGTTCTTTCCCACTGTGGGGGCTACAACTCTATGAGACTTATTCTTTCCTAAAAAGGGAGGAAGAGGACTAGATGGGATTCCTCATGAAGAGAGAAGAGAGGACCTCTTTGGGAAGGAGCTAAGACAGAAAAAATCTGTTCAAAATGCCATTCATTCTGCAATATATGGAGAATGGTCCCTCCAACTCACTCAAGAGAGTTGTATGGACTGGAGGACAAAGGTGATTGGCCAGCGGTATCGGCCTGCCCCGGCCCACAAGGACCAGACCAAAGCACTGGACGGGGCCATGAGGCTCACGACAGGGAAAGGACCCACCTATCTGACAGGTCTAGGGACGGCCTGCTCTCAAGGGAATAGTGGTGGCGGGTTGACCTGCCTCGGCCAGCCTCCAAGTCGCTGTGGCCTCGAGTGGTTGGATCGACGCTACTGAAGCGTCTGCCAGGGAGTAGGGAAAGGGGAGGAGGAACATGGTCAGCAGGAAGGGGAGGGGTATTTAGCTAAGTCTCCCCCTGGGGAGGGGAGGAGAGATGCCAATGGGTGGGATCATCCTAGGATCAGCTTGGCTAGTACTATGTGACAAGTGGGCAAAGCTCTGTCCCCTTGCCTATACATTGGGCTCATGAATGTCCCTAGAGACCAACCAATGTTCTGGGCTTCCCACATTTGGATTAATTGTTCAGGTTTCAGTTTCATCTCTTGGCCAACCAAGAACAGCCCCTTTAACTTGCCTGGCCCTAATGAAAGCTCAATTTAATTTAAAAAACAAACAAACAAACCCAAGCAGTGTTGGATTAAGCACCAACTCAGTACAAGGCAGTACACTCCTTGCAGTCACCCTGCACTTCCCTTCTCTCTCTTGTGGGTAAGACAACTCCACCTTGCTAGAATAGATACTGGGGTCCTTCAATCGAGGGGCCATGAATTTCTTTTTATCATAATCATTTTTCAATAATTTTTCCTTGCAATCCTATATATTTTGTTTACTGCATTTTGAAACATCATTCTGATAAATCCATAGGCTTCACCAGACTGCCAAAGGGATCCATGACGCAAAAATAACAAAAGGTAAGAATCCCTGGACTAGAGTTTCCCAGAAGATCAAAATCCTTCAACATTACCCTTTGTCCAGAAACAGGGTTCACTCTCTCTTCAGACCCTAAGCTCCATCCACCTTCTCCTTCTCTCCTCTGTATATATCTCTTCTATCCAAAATATACAAGAAGGCAACCTTGCCTTATAGAGAATGCTGGCCCACAGGTCAGACCTGGCATCTACTTGACACTAACTGGATCATCTGAAGGAAGTGAATATCTCTTGCTGAGTCTGAGTTATAAAGCAGGAGATGGACTAGATGACCTCTGTCCTTCCACAACTATCTTCTCTTTCTCACACCACCCTTGGATACTAGTTTCTCCCCTTTTCTTCTACCACTCCCCATTTTCCCCAGTACCTGACTGGAGGCGCTTCTGAATAGTCATCATAGCTCCTCATAGAGTCACTGTAAGAGTCTCGAGAGTCTCGAGAGCCCAGTGGAGGAGGTCGAACTGAATACTGGTGGACAGAGGCATTTGGCTGGGATGTGGTGTAGTAGGGTGGTGGGATGCTGTTACTCGTCTCACTGCGATAATCACTGTCCCGGTCGTCCACAGCACTGTCTGGGTCTTCATCTGGAAAAGGACCCAAATGGGGAGGGAGGGATGCAGAAGGGAAAAGGATGAAAGGCTAGAAGGTAGGATGGAAGGTTGTTCCCAATAAACAATCCAACCTCCTCCCCTCAAGGGATCATGGGTGGTACCAAAATGCCTTTGATCTCAAAAAGTGATTGTGAATTTAGGGGTACTCCCCCAAAACCTGGGGTGTCTCCAATGCCAGCTGATTTCTCCCGCTCTCTCCCTACACTAAAGTTAAGTATCTCATGTGAGTCAAAGGAGGTTGTCTTTAACAATGGGATGTGGCATGTGACTCCCTTTATGGGGAAGACTGCAGAAGGAAGGTTGGAGGGAGGAAGGTATGCTCAACTGGGCCACTGTGATGTTTGAGGGATGGAGCTATATGGACTTTGAATAAAACCAGGGCAAAGAGAGAGGAATAAAAGAGAGGTGATGGAAAGATCCATGACGGCAGATGGGAAGTGTAAAGGTTTGGAACACAGGCTATAGAAAATGGATGGCCAAAGCTGGAAAGAGGAAGAAGGGAGGAGACAGGAGATAGATTACTAGGATTCTATGTGGGAGGCAGAGGTAACCTGAAGATCTGTGGTTAATAGGAATATATCCAAGGAGACCTGGAGAAGGAGATAAGGTAGATTGGTCCATAAGGCTCTAGATGGGCCTTGAGGATACACAAGTGGCATGGTGCCAGTTCCATCTGCCTTACTCTTTTTCAGAACTGGCTGTCCACAGTGGTATTGAGGAGTTCATGCCTAAGAGGCTACAAGAGCCTTCAGGGATGGCCAGATCCAATACATGGTATAATGTCAGGGTTGCCTTGTCAGCCCTGGGCTCACCTATCATCCCTTGGTGATAACTCTTCCAGAAGTATAGTAACACTGACCCATTGGCCAAGATGTTTTGCTGGAAGCTGGAGGAGAAGATGGAAATTGGAAAGGGGAATGAGGGCCCAGAGTGGGCTGCAGTCTGTAGACACAGCAAAAGTTTAGGACATGGGAGCATTGGAATAATATCCATCTAGGTGCCTCAGGGCACCTCATGCCCATCCATCCCTCTAGAACTTTGAGGTAACTGAGGTTCCTTGATAACCACCTCCACCATCTTTAGCTTCACATGTGAATCTTCCCCCCCCCAACAAAATAAAATAATGGCAGGACTAGGAAAGAACTCAGGAATCATCTAATCCAATTCTTTATTTTTCAGATAGGGAAACTGAAGCCCAGAGAGACTTGTCCAGAGTTATGTTCATCCTTCTCCTCCATAAAAGGAAGGGGAAGAGAAGAAGGAGGGGAGGAGAGAATCAACAAGGGAGTAGGTTACAGGAAGGGGAAGAGATATGGGATTGGACATGGGGGCAAAGGGGAGGGAGAGAGACTTGGGGAGAGGTGAAGGTCCTGCAGGTCCCTATGGGGTGCTTGTGAGCATCTAGTCCCATGCAATCCCAAATTGTAGCCCTCATCATGGCTGAAGCCGGGCAGTGACTCCAAGGTTAATCCCACATTCTCATATTCTTTTTCTGTTCATCAGGTGACACAGGGGCACCCCTCTTGCCACCACCAGGGGAAGTCAACCAGAGACTGGAGGATGAGGGGACGAAGGGACAGGGGAAAGGCAGGGATGTGCCAAACTGACTGTCCCCAGGTTTCCCAGATAAAACTCCCCATACTTCTCTCCAGGAAGGGTAGGGGAAGGGAGGGGGAACATCCTCAGGGGAGCCATATGCCCCCATTCCTCCCCCTCACACTGGACAAATCGCCGGCTGAGTACTTACTCTGCTGCTCCCCCCAGCCAAAATAACTCCAGTTGCCTACAAAGAAAAGGGGCAGAGAGAATAAAGATGGGCAGGACTTGTGGCAGTGGGCATGGAAGAGGGCATAGGACAGGGAGCAGGAGCTGAATTGTGAGCACCCTCTGGACACCTGCTCTCTTCCTCCCCCATCATTCCCAGTCCACCTCCCTCTCTCCATCGCTGCCCCCTGTCCCTCAACCCAAAGCATTCTAGAATCTTATAGAGGAAAGCAAACTTGGAAGTCATGTAGTCCAACTTCCCTCCCCCAAAATTCTTTTCTGGAAAAGAATGGGACCGATTGGATCTGCTTAGAGGGAAGCAGGGGGAAGGGGAAGGTTGGGATGGAGTTGGGAGTGGGGTGGGGAAGAGGTGAGGGAGGAATCAGAGGAAAGCTGGAGTGAAGGCTTGGAGGCATACTAAGCATCTTATTACAGTCTTGCTAAAGACCAAATGTATGGCCAAAGTCATGGCCTAAGGGAGAGGGAGAAAGGACTCCTGCTCAGGAAGAAAGAACCCTCAAAAATGACATTAGAGTGTGATCTCAAGAGTGGGAACAATTTGAATTCCCAGTGCTAGGCATACAGTAAGTGCTTAATAAGTGTTTTTATTCATGCATTCATCCAGCTTCAGAGGCAAAGAGCTTATAGGATGGGAAGTGAGGACTTTATACTGTGGGTGAGCATTCTTTCTGATTGATTTCACTGGAGACAATCCACTTTTTTGGTTTGGGCCAGGGGAAAATGATAGGATCGATAATAAAAATAATAGATTATATTTACATAGCTCTTTGTTTATTTCATTTGAACTTTCCAATAACCCTGGGAAGTAGGTGCTATGTTTATCCCCATTTTACAGATGAGGAAAATGAATCTGGGAGAGGTTAAGTGACTTGTCTATGTTTGTGTGACAGGCTTTGAACCCCAATCTTCCTGACTTCAGGTCCTCAGGACATACCACACCACCTCAGGGTTCAACATATATTGGGTAGATATAACAATAGAGGTATTCAGTTACCTATTACTTCCTGGTTTGGTGCTCACAGCAGCTGAAGTATTTTTCTCCTCTTCTTGGGGTGTGAAGAAGTGGAGAGAGGACCCTATGTCTTTTTTTTTAAATCCTTACCTTCTGTCTTAGTAATAACTCTAAGACAAAAGGGTAAGGGCTAGGCAATTAGGATTAAGTGATTTGCCCTGGGTCATAGAGCTAGGAAGTATCTAAGTTCAGATTTGAACCCAGGTCTTCTTGACTCCAGGCCTGGTGAGGAACATACATCTTAGAGGAAGAGGTTGCTTGCATGCCTTGGTTAGAGGGCACTCAATGCTAAGAGTAAAACATTGTAGGTCCTAGGATAATAGAGTTAGAGCTGGCAATCAGCTCCAATCTCCTCATTCTTCAGGTGCAGAAATTGAGGCAGACAGAGATTTGCCCGAGGTCACACAGATAGTTAAGTGTCTGAGTCAGAATTTGAACTCAGAGCTTCCTGATACCAAGTCCAGCATTTTAGCTCCTGGACTACCTAACTAGCACTTGACAATTCCCAAAAGTCCTTTACATGTATTATCTCAATGGATCCTCAAAACTACCCTATAAGGGAGGCCTGGTAGTGATTATTATGTCCATTTTAGAGATGTGAAAAAGTGAGGCACAGGAAAGATTCACTCAAGGGTACATAACATGTTAATAATAGAGCCACAACTAGATTCTTGGCCTTTTGGCATTGGTTCAGGGTCTTTCCCCCTGCACATTATAAGGCATAGGTGTCCCAAAAGTCCAAAACACTGGGACACGGCTAGGAAATCATAGAAAAATAGATTTAACACTGGAAGGGACTACAGAGTCCAAGTCCAACACAGTCATTGAATAGATGCCTAAACGGGCACAGAAATGTTAAATGATGTGTCCATTTCACACACGTAGTAAATATCTAAGCAGGATTCACACTCAGGTCTTCTTTGACTCTAAGCCCAGTCCTCTGGCCGCTATGACTTCTCAATTTAGGCCAGGAAGGTTCTGTATAATTCATGTAGTACAGCCCCCTCCTTTTATAGGTAAAGAAAACAAGGTCAAGAGAAATGAAGTGATTTGCTCAAAGTCATATACCTAATAAATAGCAGAGTCAAATTGGAATCAAAGTCCTCGCCTTGGGATGCAGTGCTCCCCTACAGGCTAGTTCTGAGTTTGATTCCATCATCCCATCAATGGGCAAAACTGCCCTGGCTCCCAGCAGTTATGATGCTACCTTTGATCTTCCTTTGCCTGCCCACTTTCCCTGGCACTTGGATTCAACCCAGGACTTGGCCAGAGAATTCTTAGACTCAGATTTGGCTTTGGTCCTGGATTTGCAGGGGAAGAGCCCGACTGCCCAAGGTTTTACTTGTCAGAAGCTTTCCTGGTCCAGCTACGACTCTTCCTCTCACCCACTGACCCTGGACTGTCATGCACTTGGATGGATGGGTCAGCCTTGGGTGGGTGCAGCATGGATGACTCTCCCTAGCTCTGAGGTTCATCCTGGCATCCAAAGCAGAGTTGAGTCCATAGTTGTTAGTGAAATGCGTCTATTCTCAATCCATCAAATTCCTAGCCCAGTCAGCCAACTGTTTTCTGGCATTAGCCCCAACAGGTTCCAACTGATGGTTTCTTACTGGAATGAAAGGGGTCCAGAGGCATCTGAATCTGAGGCTGGAGCCTGTGGAGCTGCTCTCCTGCTACCTTCCTTAGTTCCTATAGGTCTCTTGGTTGCCAGCTATCTACCAGAGCATTTGACCCAATAGGTAGCTGGGGAGGAAGGAGGGAAACAAAGGTATTTATTGACCTCTTCAATATATCTCTCTTCAATACCTTCTTAGGATTCTAAATCTCATTCAAACCCCAACCTAATTCCACCTGCCAAAAAAAGATGAGCAGGCTCTCCTTTCATACTCCCAACATGCTTTATCCTAACCTTCTCCATTTCCTTGCTCTTTCCCCTTTGCTAGAATTAGAGCAGATCCCCAGGTCAAAACCAAAACCAAAAATGAATCCTTCATGTCTGGAGAGTGCTTTCAATTCCCCAAAGAATTCTGAAGCTATTGTTTAATTTGATTCCCACCATGACATAGGAAATTAGCAGAGATTATTCTGTTTATTTGACATATGAGGAAACTGAGGCACTGAATTGTTGAATGTCTTGCTCATGGATAAAGTGAGTTAGTGACAGAATTGGGCCTAATCAAAATAAATATTGTTCTCATATTATTATAGTGCCCTGTGGTTTATCAGACACCTTTGGAACCCAGGTATCCTTGTCCTACCTCTTTCCACTATATTTTTCTAACTTCTGAATAACTGGCTGTTCTCCTTTCCAACTCTTTCCCTCAATCCATCCCAGGCACATGTAGAGTGGGGGTGGGGTGGTAGGGAGTGATGGATGACAGGGAAATATATGGGAGTGAGGAGGAGGATAGGAGGACAGAAGGGAAGAGGAGTCAAGGAGAAAGGGGCCTCAGGGAATAAGTCAAGGCCAGGGCTTTGGAACAGGTCAAAGGTTGCTAGAAATAAGGGAAAACTCTACTGGTGAAATGGTTTCCCCCAAACAGAGAATTTGAATCTGGTGGTGGACAAATTCCAGACTGGGTAAGTGGAACTGGAAGTTCAAAGATAGAAATCATTAGATGTCTTCTGTGTTGTTTCATTTCATTTTATTTTATTTTTACCTCAGAGAAATGGGTCCCATAGGATCTTCAAGGGGAATCAGACCTGGGTAAACCTAGCTCCTTGGGATGTTGAAGACCCAGCACCATAGGAGACACCAGGAGGGATCAAAGCCAAGAACAATATCTCAGAAGACACCAAAAACCCAAATTCAGGTGGCACCAGACATAGGCAGAAGGACAGGCAATAAGGGGTGGGAGGATATGCTACCCCATTAGTGCCCTCTGCCCTAGGGACCACATTCTTTAGGGTCATGAAAGGAAGAGAGTGGTACTTACAACACTGGGAGCTGGGAACAGGAAGAGGTTTGTCCTGTTCTTCTTGGAATGAATACTGAAGGGAGAGGAGAGAATGAAGTCAGGAAGCTCAGGGGAGGACAGAGGACTCCAGGCAACCCTAAGTCAAAAACATGGAACCCAGGTATCCCACCACCTCCCAAGCTTGAAGGAAGTATGCTCTGGCCTCCACAAGCACAGGTCTGTCTTGCCTCACTCTCCCCCACCAAGGAGAAAAATCTGGATACCCAGTAGATTTGAGGAACTGCTTACATAGTCCCCAGAGAGAGCCAAGTGTTAGGGCAAATAGAATCTGGGCACCATGCCCATGTCTACTCACATCATCCTGGTCCCTCATAGCATTCAACTGCTCCAGCTTCTTTGCCCAATAGCGAGCTTCTTCCTCAGGGATGTCTGAAAGCCAAATCCACATCTGTCAGCCCAGTAGGAAGCCCTGTGTCCCTGAACTTCCCACTGACTTTGCCTCCATGAGACATGGATTGAAGTATGGGAGAGAAAAACAGATTGTCCCAGGATAGTGGTTGGTGGGGATTGATACAGAAAGATAGGGAGAAAGGAAGGGAGGAGGGAAAGGAAGGAGACAAGAAAACTGAGAGGGAGAAAAAGGCTGCTTCATCAACAGGTACTCTTAGTGATGGATGACTGAAGGGAAAGGCAATTCATCATTAGGAGCAGCTCATCATGGGTATTAATTAGGCAGCAGAATGGCAGTAAATTCAGTTCCTGAAAGGTGTGAGTAGGAGAGACTTGGAGCATCCCATGGGTCTACTCTCTTCTCTTCCATCTTCTCCACATTTCTTCTCTCATTTTCCCATATTTTCTCTTCTGCCTCTCCCTTTCCTTCTCTCTCTCTCTCTTTCTGTCTCTGTTTCTCTCTGTCTCTGCCCCTCTCTCTGTGTCTTTGTCTCTGTCTGTCTGTCTGTCTGTCTGTCTCCCTATCTCTTCCCCAAACTCCAAAGTACTCTCTACAAGGATCTTTCTTTAATCACCCACTATGGTCAGTAGGTAAGCCAAGACTGGTGGATTTTTCCAGAAGAGCATAAATTCTGGCAGATCCTGCTAAGCTAGAAAGATTTTGAGTATAGTCTTAGCAACATCCTATCCTATCCAAGACTGGTCCAAATTAGTACAGTACACTGGTCAATAAATGATGAATTCTTTGGCTATGGAAAGCCGTTGGAACAGATAAAATATAAAATGGCCTTTGGTTCTTGCTCTACTGTGGCTGGAGTAGAGTTGGTTGAAAAGAAGGCAGAAGGTGCTAAGAATCATACCACTTTTAGACTGTCTATCAGTTTAAATAATCTCTTAACATAAGATCTTCATTTAGTGACCAGTAAGTTGGTCCACTTTTGGAGGAACTGAAAAACATCTATAATTACATTCTTTTGGGAACTTTCACTGTCTCCATTCTAGACACCATGCCTCTCAAGGCAGAGTAGGATAATGTTAACCATTTTGTCCACCTCATTATGTTGTTGAGGCATATTGAACTTAGAATCTATTTGAACTCTCAATATTTTTCTCTTTTTTAAATTATACCTCAACTTTAACAAGGAAGTACCAACACTCCCTTCTTGTCTGGTTCCCCTTGTGAACATTCTTCTACTCTCTTCTATGTATTTTTCCCATGTTTCTTTTCTTTTCTACTTTATATCACTATCACTTCTTCTCACTTGCCCCTCTCCCAGTGAAAGAATGCACAAAATCAGAAGACATCAAGAAGTTGCAGCTAGTGGAAGGCTGGCTTTTAAGTTCCCCTCAGAGAAGTAAATAAATTAACTAGTGGAATTGGTTTCAAATGCACTGAGGATAGATCATTTCATGGTATATTTGGTCATCTCAAGTTATAGTGCTTATGATAAACATAGGTAAGGAGGCCAACAGGAAGAGTTGCAGCAATAATAATAGTTTTAACTCACCTAGTATGATAAACAATGGTTTCTAAGTTCCCTTCCAAATATAGATTATTATATCTATAATCTGTATTCTTATAATATTCAAAAAATGAAAAATAAAGATACTGGCTCTAATTATCATTATTTCTTAGAAAATCTTAACAAATGGAAAACAATCACCATACTCCGAGGCCAAAAGAACCCAGAAAGCAATTTACCTAGCAAACATTGATCTCTGCTAACCAGAGGCATACAAAGCAAAGCCATACAACTTTAAAGAACAAAACTTGCTCATTTGCAAAACATCACAGAAAAGAAGGATGAAAGATTTTTCAGAGTATTGCCTTACAGAACAGTGAAAAGCAGTGAATGGGAAAATAAGGCTCCAAAGAATTGGTGTAAGATCCAACAAAGCCAGATAATCTTGACAATAATTATAGCTGAAATGGGAAAGTCAACAAATAGATATGAAATATAACATTTGCTAACATTTTATAATTTATTTTCATCATAAATAGCAGTAGAATCACCACATATAGACTCTACCACGTCATCATTCAATGTGGAAGTGAAATTGGCACTCAAAAACTGAGAACAGCTTTACCTAACCAAAAGCACAAAAAGTCCATATGGAGGTGGCATTTTTAAAGGCATTAAAGAATCAATTTTGAAGATATTCCAAAGGTGAGAAATTTCCAAAAGAATGAAAGAAAACATTGATTGTATTTTTATTAAACAGAAGTTGGCTGAAAAAGATACCAGTAACCATTAACTGATACTTTCTTTCCCATCTACTTAAAAACTTTATAAGAATGGTCTAGATAGGTGCTGAGGGTATCCTGGATGAAAATATGAGAAAGGAATAAGAGATTTCTACAATTGAATTTCCATATTGTACCATATATTCAAAGTCACACAATGAAATGTGTAAGAAACACAAAATCCCATTGTGTTTACTGTTTCTTGATTAACACCCCCCCCCAAATAAAAGCATTTGACTCAGTAGGACAAAATGTACTCTTAAAGGCTCTCCTTAACAAAGCATTTCCACATATATATGTTAAGATTGTACAAGATTCCATGGCAATCACAGAGATAATTCTGTTTAATGATTCTCTGAATATCAGTAGGTCCTTAATCAGTGTTTGCTAAATTAAAATAAATCACATTTATATAGCACTATAAGATGCCTTTTTTCACAACACCCCTTTAAGGTAGGTTTTGGAAGAATTATCATCCCTATCTATAGATGAACAAACTGCAGCTCTGAGGAATTAAATGATTTGCCACGGGCAAATGGAAGACAAGTGTTTAAGGTGGGATTTAAATCCAGGTCTCCTGGATCCCAATCTAGAATACTATCTATTATGCCATGTTTCCCTGGAATTAAATTGTTACACAGGTGAAGCATAAAATAGAGAGACATATACATGATGAATGCGTTTGCTGATGTTACTAAAAGTGCCCTTTGTTTGCTAAATGGAAGGATTCCCAATTGATTGTGAGGATTTCCAGGTATTCCTATTTTTACATTGGGCTAATAGCATCAAGCCCAGAGCATTAGAGCTCATCCTAAAGTTATTGCCATGGCCAGCCAGAAGAGATAAGACCAGTCCATTTACAAAAAGTTAAGTGTACTAGGTATGCAATAAGAATGCATATTACCCAGATGATGAGAAGCAGTTGGATGGGAAGCCCATTGAATTAGTCCATCAAAGCATATACCTGGGATAGGCACAGCAGATGAATAATAAATTGAACTCAGAATGGAATCAAAAGATCAGAGCAGACAGAATAGCATTTGGGAAGCTGTTCATTGCTTTCATTGATCCCAGGTTGTCTACTTCTGCAAAAGTCCATTTAAAAGTCCTTTAAACATCAACAGTCTATTCATAATGCTATATGGCTTCAAATCAGACAAAATATCAGGATCTTAGAAGATCTCAAAATTGTTGTTGATCCAAAAGACAACAAAAAGTTGCAAAGTATATAAGCACTTTCATAGACTATAGAGCAGACTGCAGTCTCTCACCAATGATTTAAGACAAGGTAATCTTGTTGAAGGCAGAAATTGTTTTGTTTTTGTCTTTGAATTCCCAGGGTCTTGCACAAGTCAGCTAGATGGTGCAGTGGATATGGCTTAAATCCTGGAGTCAGGAAGACCTAAGTTTAAATCCAACCTCAGACACTTACTTAGCTGAGCAATAATAATAAGCTAGAGAAGGAAATGGCAAACCATTCCAATATCCTTGCCAAGAAAATCCCAAATACAGTCATGAAGAGATAGACACAATTGACACTACTAAATGACAACAAGCAACATTTAATAGATGCTTGCTTTCTTAATTGACTTGCATATGAGAAGATGCATAAAAAATACTGACATCTATGACTAGAAAAGGGTATAGGCTGGTCATGAAACCATCAAGTGATGACTAATCAAAAGCTCTAGTGTTATTTTGGTATCTGAACAACCTTAAGAGATATAGAGCAGGAATTCTTAATCTTGTTTGTTATCATGGACCCCTTTGGAAGTTAGTCTGGTGAAGCCTATGGATTCCTTTTCAAAATCATATTTTTAAATGCACAAAAATAAAACAAAAAATAGAATTACAAAAAAAAACATTTATATTGAAATATAATTACCAAATATATGTTTTTTAATTTTAGATCATAGCCCCAAGGTTAAACACTCCATGTAGAAGAAGGCGTCCAGAAAGTTGAGTAGTTCCATTATGAAGAACTGATGGAAGGATATGGACAAGAATTATATAGGATGAGATTGTTGCGATAGATAGTAGTGGAGGAACCAACTACATCAGTGAAATCATGAGTCCTTAAAAGATATGTTAATTTTGTATCATATAAATAGAGTCTCTTTCCCTTAAAATTCAGTCAAGGCTATCTTCGGGTCAGTCCTTAGTCCCTTTTCATCCAAAGGCTGCTGTGCCAGTCTTGGCACTCCCATAGAACCAAGGCTGATGCCCTGGATATGGCTTAGAGAGAAGGGCTCAGAATGTTCCCAGATTCTTACAGAATCTCAGAATCTAAGAGAAAGAACTTTAGAGGTTATACAGACCAAACCAGACCTGAAGAATAATCATTATTGCCACATTTCTGAATAGTTATAACCTTCTAATGATGACCTTTGATGATCTCAAATAACAGGAAACTCACTACCTCTAAAAGAATCTCCTTCCTCTTCCAGCTCAAATTGTAAAGAGGTCTTTTCTTGTCTGGGTCAAGGCTAACAGGGCTTTACATATGATAATCCTTCAAATACTTGAAGACAGTGATCATACCCCTCCAAATCTTTCCTTCAGACTAAACACTCCCTGTTCCTTTACTTTGTACTTATATTTTAGGGTTTCCAGGCTCTTTCCTGTCTTGGTCTTCCAAGATAAATTCTGGATAAATTCTAGCTCATCAATACCCTTCCTAAAATCTGATACTCAGAATAGCACAGTTTGATGAGAGCAGAGAACAATGAATGCCTTCACTGTCACATTCATCACCAGTCTTAGCTCATGCTGACATTGAGCATAGCTAACACCACCCTTATCCTCCATGATATGCTTTGTACTCATTCTCTATGACTTGCCCTTGCTTTCTTCTTCTTTGGGTAACTTTTAAATCTAAGTTGGTAGATGAACATCTAGTGTAGTCACACTGGTCTCAAGGCAGTTTGTTCTTTTCTTCCTTATTAGCAGCATTTGCTTTAATATGATCAGAATTTCTTTTTTGAAAACAAACATTTCATCGTTCTTGAGCTGACTTCCCCTGTAGCATCTTACAATAACATCTTTTCTCCGAATTCTAAAATCTGTCCTTTCAAAGTCTAGGAAGCATACTAGACAATGCCCTCCTTCATCTACCACAAATTTTAAGATTCTCCCAAGTTCTACTTTGGCTTCCAATTCTTCCTTATTGGTTAGAATCAGGTCCACATGACTATTTTCAGCTATTCAACTTTTTAGCAAGGAACTTTTAGCACCTGCTTTGTCAAAGTCACTCATCACAGTTATATAATTCCTCCTTGTGATCTGCTTCTAGAAATCATCATCCATTTCTTTCTTCTGGCCAAGCAGTCTGTAATATGCTCTTGTAATAATATTACATCCGTTCTCATTCTATTAATTTGCAACCAAATGCCCTCCTTATAATTTCTGCATTTTGGTTCACAGATGTCCACATAGCAATATGTTTCCTTTTTCTTTCTTTTAAATTTTTTCAAATTTTTTATAAAAACCCTTACCTTCCATCTTAGAATCAATACTCTGTACTGGTTCCAAGGCAGAAGAGTGAGACGGGCTACACAATGGGGGCTAAGTGACTTGCCCATGGTCACATAGCTAGGAAGTATCTGAATCCGGATTCGAACCTAGGACCTCCTGTCTCTAGGCCTGACTCTACCCAGCTGCCCCTAATATATTTCCTTGATATAAAATGCTAGCCATGAGTCAAATCCTAGTAAGTCTCAAAGTAAAGAAAAAAGGGGCAGAGTAGAATTTGAGGAAAACTCTAGGAATTTTCCTTTGACAGGTAGGTTCTAAGTTCAGCCTATAGCACTTACCCAAGGGCAGTTCAAAGCGGGTATCCAGAAGAATTCGATGGAAGGTGGGATCCTTGGTACCACAGATCTCATTGTCTGTCATAATGACTTGAGAGTCCAAGGTGAGCCATTCACCAGGGCCCTCCTGAGAAAGGGAAACCCCAACAAATCCAGAAGTGGTTAGAGGAAGAAGGTTGGGGGAGAGCAAAGAAAATCAAAAGATTAAAACCAGTGCTGAGGAAAAATCTTCCTGGAAGAGTATAGGAGCATGAGGTGGCAGGAACCTACTTTTTCCCTCAGCGCATGCTCATTCTAAACCTCATGGCACTTCTCCATTGTGAACTATGTTAGTCAGTCCCTTTTTCTAGATATTTAATTTTATGCATCAGTTTTTTGAGTCAAAGTTTATATAGCTACATCAATCAAAGAACAATAAATATACTCCCCCTTTCCTGGTCTATGTTGGGAAGAGGGGAGAATTCAATATGAAAGATGAGTCAAGAACTATCTCCAGCTCTAGGATATATCCTTTAGGAAGCTTTGTTGGGGAGCCCCAAACCTGCCAGCATCATCTTTAATCACTCCTTCCTACTACTGTCCTGTCTCCTTCCCCACTTTTGAACATATATTCATTTTTAACAGTAGTGCCTCGCTCTTTGCCTCTGTCCATCCACCATCCCTTGTGCTCACCTCATTAGACTGGCGAATGGTCCGTAGGGGGATCCATACTGTGCCCACCATGGTGTCCCAGATGAGCCCTTTATTCCAAACTTCCACTGTCAGGCCAAGGTCCAGGCGATTAATTTCACTGCAGAAGAGGTAGGAGGAAAGAAGGAGAGCATTTATTCATAAATCCATGGCCTGGGTCTAGAGTCAGAAAGATCTGAGTTTGTACAAGTTATTTAACTATGGGTGTACACACACACACACACACACACACACATATATGTTCATATAATACATACAAAATTGTATATATATAATACACAAAAATTTTTCATGTGTGCTATAATCTTCTCTTTACCATATGTAGAAATACACAAAATTGTGTGTACATATAATATAATAATAATATATCATAACACTGTAGAGTATATATTCAATTTATTCAAATCTTAAAATACCAAATAAATGCTAGATTTTGTTGTTGTTATTATTATTATTATTATTTAGAGCTGGAGGGAATCTTAGAAATCATTCAGTTAAGCAGCTATCTTTCTCCTTTCTCCTTTTCAACCTAAGCCTCCCATAGCCCAGTAGGGTACTAGAGAGTTTGGCAAAGCAAGTACTTTGGAGTATTCTTCTTGTCCCACAATTTTGTCCCCTCCCTCATCCTGGAAGACAGGCACAGAGGCTACCAGGTAATACAATGGACAAAATGTTGGACCTGGAGTCAAGAGTTGAGTTCAAATCCAATGTTAGACACTAACTAGCTGTGTGACCCTAGGCAAGTTACTTGGCTCTCAGTCTCAGTTTCTGCATCTGTACAATAAGTATAATATCACCTACCCTAAAGGGTGGTCATGTTGACTGACTGAGCTTACATGTAAAGTGCTTTACAAACTGTAAAATGTTATAAATTATAGTTATTATAATTATTATTGTATCATTATGCTGACACTTCTCATTCCCACCAAAGGAAGAAAGAACTCAGAATCCACACTCCCTCCTCCCAGGAGTGAGAAGTAAAGTCCTTCCAGGTTCCATTCCACAGACATGGTTGCTTATACCATTTGGCTGAAATAAAAACAATCTCTTAGGTAAGATGGATGACCTCTAAGTCTTATCATTGAATGCCCTTTAACTCTCCTCCCCTCTTTACCTCCAATTAGAGAATGAGGTCCTTGAGAGCAAGGACTGCCTCTTTCCTATTTGTATCTATGGTACTTGGCACATAGTAAGCACTATATTCATGCTTTGTCATTCAGTCATTCATTTACTTAATAAATGTTGGTTGAATTGAATGAAACTCGATTTGCTTATTCTGTTTCTTATGCCTGAAATCTCTCTCTCTCTCTCTCTCTCTCTCTCTCTCTCTCTCTCTCTCTCTCTCTCTCTCTCATCTATCTATCTCTATCTCTCCCCCTCCCTCCTCCAAGAAGTTTTCCCTGATCCCCTTAGTTTATGATTTTCTTCTTTGGCTTGTATCTATTCCTTTGTTTCCCCCCTCTCTATTAGGTGTATCATGCAACATTTCATTAGAAAATTATCACTGTTTGTTTTTTCACCCTATACCATACTATGAATTCCAAAAAGTAGGGTCTTGGCCTTAAAACTATAAACGTTGAATTTTCCCCAGACCCAAGTGCTGAAAGGTCATCTCTATACTATTAATAGATCGTAAATAAAATTTGTGAATTTGTTGTTGTACTTCATTCTATCCTACACCCTCCCCACCCTGCCCCACCAGAATGTAGCTAGTGAGAGGTTTCCTAGTGACCATTCTTCTTGTCCCCTACAGCTTTTCTGTGTCATCCAGGGCTCTTGTTGGCCTCTCTCCCTCCTTGGATCCTGGGCCCTGGACTCAAGCCAGCTCTGCCCAGCATCCAGATAACAGCAAAGGCTTACTGTGAGAGGGTCATGGCATGTTGGAAAGAGTGCTGGGCTGGAATTCAAGAGACCTGGGTTGGGGCTGACAGCCAATAACAAACATTGAACCCAATTCTAGAGATGAAAAGGGGAGTGGATTTATTTCCAAGGACCTCTGGGAATCACTTGGTGGAACTATATCTTGAAGGAACTTAGAGAACAAGCTAATGAGCCTAATTGAATTATGAATTGTGGACTGAGATTTTCATGTCTCAAGCCTTCATTCTCTGACTTACCAGTTTTGAATTCTTGATTTGGTGTGATATGTATTTTCCCTTTAGTGACTAGCAAAATAATAGGATTGGGAACTAGAAGGAGACTTAAAGGCTATCAAGTCCAACTCTATCTCCAGTCAATAGGTAAAGAAACTAAGGCTTTGAGAAAGAAAATTATTTGATCAAAGATACTTTAGTGAGTCAGGAGAAGGGCACTCATGGTGGAAAAACAAAGCAAAACCACAATCCAACCAGCTCTGATCTTGGATGAACTAAGATGGAGAAAGAAAGAAAATTGTCCACACCAAGGCCAGGAGATCTGGGGAAATGTGGTACCTTAACAACAAGGCAGACAGAAGGCAGTAGGAAGTAGAATAGAGAATAAGCCTATTGAGGTGCTGTCTGTCAGGAAGTAGGGGAAAACCTTTGTGACTGAGTTTGAATACTGGCCCATCTTCTTGCTTGGCAGATTTCTTTTCAGACTTAAAAATATGGTCCAAGTAGCTGAATAATGTGGCACAGTGAAAAGATCAATGGACCTAGAGCTGGCCAACCTAAGTGTGAGTCCCAGTTCAACTACTAAGTCCTTTGGTGACCTTGGACAAGTCATTTTGCTTATGTGAATTTCAGTTTGCCCACTCATTAAATGCAGATTAAGAGTTCTCACCCTCAGTGTATTTGAGGCCCAAATGAGAGGATGGATGAGGAAAAGCTTTGTAACCTGAAAAATGGTCTGTAAAGTACTATGTACATATGAGTAATTATTATTATCACTCAATCCTGTGCTCTGAGTCAGCTTCCTCAGCCCTTCACAGCTGCTGGCCCTGAATAGATAGGCAAGGGTGTCTACAGAGGTGCCACAGATACTCACAACATGAAATCCTGCTCCCAGCATGGCAGGTTCCCCCGCACCGCGATGGTGGTGCTCTTAACATTCTGCACCTTCAGGGTCACGTAGGTATTGAATTTTTCTGAGGGAAAAGATAGCAGGCAGAGTGAAAAGGTTGTTGGGATTGAGGCCACTGGGTCTCTTTGAGTCCCCGTTGGTCGACATTAAGACCCCCTAAACCACCCTAAATAGGTTTAGGGGGTATGGAAAGCACTAGGGACCTAGGCAATCTTCAGGCCCATACACTCAACACTTTTAAACAATCTCAATTCAGTTACTAGGACCAGAGTCTATTGTCCAAGGGTCTGGCCTCTTGTAGTATCATAGACTTAGAGTTGGGCACCTGGTCCTAAATTCCAGAAGAGCAGTCAACCAACCTCTACTTGAAGGTCTCCAGTAGCAGGAAATTAAGTTTAAGTCAAAGCAGATTATTTCACTTTTGGATAAACTTTATTAGTATTTTTGCCTAATACTGAACCAAAACCAGTCTTCCTACAACTTCATTCTGGTCTAAGGAAAAGAAGTACACATGTTCTCCTCAAGCCAACCCCCTCCTCCCCAGTAGAGAATCTATGTGTTTGCTCTGGTGAGACACTATTTTGTTACAAAGGATTTGGGGAGGGTTAGAGAAGAGACAAGCCACTTCTCTCCTTCTATCCCACCTTCTATCCCTAAATCTTCCCCATCCAAATCCAACTCTATCATAACAAAGGACAAGGGAGGACACTTACCTTGAGCACCATCAAACTTGGCTTTTTTGACTGTAGAAAGAGACAGAGGGAGGAGGGAGAGGAGAAGGTAGGGAAAGATGGGGAGAAGGAAAGTCATATAGATGAAATGACAAGGAGAGAAATGGTGATGAAAAGGCAAGTAAAGGGAGAGATGAGCAGAAATGAGAAAAGACAAGGATAGGAGAGAAAAGATGGTAAGGGGAGAAATGAGAGAGAAAGAGGTGGGAGAAGGAGAGAGAAGATGTGGAAGAGGAGTGTTGAGAAGAGATGGGAGGAGAAATGAAGAGAGATGGGAAAGGGATAAAGACAAGGAAATATGTGAGAGGGAGAGATGAGTAGGAGAGAGGGGAGAGGGAAAGAGGGGAAAATGAAGAGTGTTATTAAAAGGCAGATAAACATAAGCTGAAAGCAGGAGAGATAAGGAAAAAGGGGACCCTCAGTCCTGGGCCCAGATAGTCTCCTCCCACCACCCCTTATACCCTACCCTAAACTTTCCCTCTAGTGAAGCTCTCCAGCCATCCTTTGAGACCCAACTAAACTTTAAACAGAACAAGACAAGAAAGAACTGACAGAAACATCTTATGAGCCTTAAACCTGAAAAAAAAATCAGGGCATGCATGTGAGGATGCAAAAGATATGTGATGAAGGGTGGAAAGCTCAGATAAAAATGTCAATAACCTAAGGGAAGAAGGAAGATTTGACCCATTTTGTCTTCAGTGGAGCTTCCTACCAATGAAGTTTAACAAAGCACTGTCGCTGATAAAAATACCTCCACTATTTATCCTTTTTCTCAAAGTAGTGGGTTGTCTTGGGGAGGAGGAAAAGGAAAGTGTTCTTATCCTACTCAGGACTCTACATTTTGAACCTTTAGCCCTAAAGATTTGGCCAGAGGCCCCTTTCTGACAAAAGCAAGCATCCCATTCCCTCACCTCACTTCCTAACTTCTACTAACTCCTCAAGCCTTTCCCATCAGTGGCTGGAGAATGGAGTTTAATAGGAGCCCTTACTGAGCTAATGCACTCATTCCTGGAAAATGTCCAGGCTCTTCTGGGGGCTCCCTTACCACTGCTAGGAACAGCAAGATGGAGAGGGAAATGGATGTATTTCTGAAGACATTAAAAACTAGGAAGCTACTCAGAGAGTCTGTGAGAAAAGAGAAAAGGTTGGGGGAGGGAAGGAAGAGGCCAGAAAAGAGATGATGAAATTAGGCTCCTGGAGTTAGACTTTGGTTAATCAGATGTCAGTTAGATTCATTGAGAACAGCCCTTTGTCCTTGGGGAGTAATGGCTTAACTTGTCTTTCATATCAGGTGTGTGGGATGGAGAAAAGGGATCTTTTCTAATCACCCAAATTCTCATAGAAGGAGAAATGAAAGTAGTCTATGAAAGAACGAGATGAGAAAGGAGAGGGAAAAGACATGGTTACAGAAAATAGAAGAAACAGTGAAATGTAAGGTGAATCAATAGGTAGGAACAGAGGGAAATGGGCAAAAAGGAATGGAGGAAGACAGGAAGTATGAGAGAGAAAGGAGAAACAAACAGAAAGACAGACAGACAGAGACAGAGAGAAGATCAGATGCAGGGTGAAACAATAAAGAGAAAAGAGCAAAACAGGAGGATGGTGAGAAAAGGGAGAGAGAGATATGAGGAAAGGAAAGGAAGAAACTAGAAGCCCTAGAGAGAGGGAATGCACCTAGGGCAAAGAAAACTGCCTTCAGCACTGAATAAGGGACAGCTCCTTAATCCTGCTGCTTCCTCTTTCCAAGAGCCTAAGGGAGTTGGCAGCCCCAAGAGTAGGGTCCAGCATTGGAAGCCTTTTCTGAGCCCAGGTGCAAGAAATGGAAACGTGATTTCTGGCTCTGAGCACCAACAGACATCCTGAACGCAGGCAATAGTCCTCATTTCTATTAGGTACAGAGCCTGAGACTCTAAGTCAGAAGGTTTAAATTCTTTCTGCTACTACTTCATTGCATAACCTTGGGCAAATAATTTATTCCCTCTGGGCCTCATTAACAAAATGGAGATAAGTGAGTTCCTAGCTTTTCCTACTGTGCCTCTTTTTCTTCAAAAACGTGGTTTATCACGTGGCATTTAGGTGGAGTAATGGATAGAATATTGAGCCTGAAATCAAGAAGTCAGGCAGATTCAAATCCAGTCTTAGACACTGCTATGTAATCCAGAGCAAGTCACTTAACTTCTGTTTGCCTCAGTTTCCTCAATTACAAAATAGGAGTGGTAATAGCAGGAGCCTAATTGAGATATTATTTGTAAAGGGTTTAGCATAGTGACTGTTACATAGTAGGTACTTAATAAATTATTTCCTTCCTTCCTTATATGAGATGCCTTTCTGGGATCAGGAAGAGAAAGGATACTGGGAGTAATTCTGGTGATATAAAAAATTGAAATTTATTTTTAAATGTATGGTAAGGTACCATGGAGGCAAGAAAATATTGTGCATTTGTGGTAGTCTTTTAACATCATCAATTCTACTACAAATTCAATTTGAGAAATATTTATTAAGTACCTAGTATACTTAAGGTGCTTTGTTAGGTACCGAAGATATAAAGACACAATCAATGTAAAACCCTGTTCTCAAGAGACTAATTAGAATTGTTTCATCCTCAGGAAAGTAAGGAGAATTTTCCCCTACCTTTGTTCAGGGGAGACAACCCTGATCTATGGGATAGATAGATGTAAGATAAAGGAGGGGGCAGAGTCTCGGTGACAGTGATAAAGATTGCACATAGATTCGGTGAAAAGACTGGAGTCTCAACTAGAGCGATAGACGCCGAGGGAGGGGAATTAGACTCAGAGAGAGGATAGGGGCTCAGCAAGCTGCAGGAAAAAGAAACAAGGGAATTAGGGTTCAGGAAGAGGCATGGGGTCTCAGTGCTAGAGGTCAACAAAATAGTCACGACAGCTCCTTTGGACCTCAGTTTCTTCATCTGTAAAATAAGAGGTTTAAACTGGAAGATAATCTTTACCTGTTCTTCCAGGTTAAAAAAAATTAAAAATAAAACACAAAACTTCTAAGATCCAATGACCTAGGCATATCTAAAACAATTTCTCAAACTGCAAACTAGGGTCCACATACTTATGGCTTCCCTTCTCTTTTACATTCTGTGACCCTGCCTCCTTCCATTTACTGAGGGCAATTGACTTCCTATGCCTTCCACAGGCCTGGGAAAGCAGCCACGGGGCATTATGGGTGGCCGCATTCATCGCTAATAAGTTCGCTGCTCCTGGCCTATGACCACAGAGCTAGCTTGAATGGGTGATGCCAGGAGAGAAGCTCCGAGTCCTGTCCTGGCAGGGCTATTGCCAGATTCGGCGGCCCCTCCCCACGGCCGCTCCCAGTCACACGCTCCAGGGCTATTTATAAAACTGAGCTGCCGCCAGAGGAGGATGTGGGTGATGCGGCCAGCCGCTGGGAGGAGGTCTGAGTCAAGTACGGGGGGAGGGGGGGCTGGGAAAGAGGAGGGAAAAGGGATTGTGGGGGGCTGGGGAGCTACAAGACAAGGCGCGCCCGCTGATAATGAGCAGCCTGGAGACACCTTATTATTAAATCTCATTGTAATTAGTATGGCTGTGATCCACCAGCATCCGACACCCATTTACTAATGATCAGAGACAGTGTGGTGCCTCTAAGAGAAAGAAAGCCCTGTACTGGGTAATCAGGAGACCTGGTTTCTGGTGCCGGCTGTCACTAAATTCACTGTGTGACCTTGGCCAACCACTTCCTCTAGCTGAGGCTCAGTGTCCCCATCAGCAGAATGAGGATTTGGGGCTTCGTGCTCAATAAGGGCCAGCAGTCGGTCCCTCCCTTCTGCAACTCATCCTCTCCACAGCTGCCAAATTGATACTCCTAAAGTACAAGTCGAACTATTGCCACTCCCCTATTCAAGAAGTTCCGGAGGCTCACTCTTGCCCCTAGAGTCAAATGTAAACTCTTTTGTACGGCATCTATAGTCTTTCAGTTGGTCATTCACCTAGCATCTATTAAGCACCTACTATGTGCCTCCAAAATCTAGCTCAACCTAGGCTGAGTTCACCATATTCCTTTTCAAATATTCTAAATCCCAGCCAAATTGACCTTCTTGTTATTCTGTTTCATTCCATTTCCCACCTTTGTGCCTTTCCATGGTCTCTCCCTCCTGTCATGTCCCTCTTCCCTTTCCTCTTAGAATCTCTAGTTTAATCAAGGCTTGGCTCAAGAGCAAGCTCCTCCATGTGACCTTCCCTGAGTCTCTTCTCCCAGAATTATATTTGTATATTTTGGTATTTACTTATGTGTCCACATTGTTTCTCTGAAGTATAATATAAAATCCCTGAAGATAGAAACTTTCATTTTGGTCACTGTATCCCCATCACCAAGCCCAGTGCCTACGACTTAATAACTATCAAGTCCTTTTGAAATTGAACAGTATGATAAAATCAATCAAATGCTGCAAAAGAAAGGAATGAGAGAAATAACCAACAGTTCAACCATCCTCTGATTTGGTCAGACCACATTTGATGTATCTTGTTTGGTTCTGAACCAAACCAGTGACCAGGATGGTGAGGAGACTTGAAACTATGTATAATGGTGATTAATTAAAGAAGATGACAACATTAGTAATAGGAAAGAAAAGATTTGGGGGTTGGGGGACATGATGACTGGGATCAGATTTGAAGAGGGAGAGAGATTAAGTTTGTTCTGTAGGGCTGAAGGAGAAAGAAATAGAAGGGATTAAAGAAAGTGGAAGAGTTGAAGTTCAGCTTCTTCTAAGGAAAAACTTCTTAACCATTAGCACCATCCAGAATTGGAATTAGAAAATCACTGGAGGCCTTCAACAGAGGCTACATGTCCTCTTTTCAGGGATGGTGTGGGAGGCATTACTGCTAGATATGAGCTGGACTAGGTGAAACTCTGAGGTTCCTCTCAGCACTAATGTTCTCCAGATGCAGGATATTGCTCACTTCCAATTCCTCTGGGCTGTTTGTCTTATTTTATTGCCTATTCTGAATTGCCATGAGGCTTTGGTCTTGTGGTTGCTTCTAAGATGGAACCAGGTCCAGATCTGGGGTAGAATAAAATAGAGTAGTGGGCTCTCAGTTCCTGGTGGCTTCAGCATGGCAGAGGAATAATCATAGGGGCTGGAGTGAGCTGGCTCTCTATTGGCAGGGTTGTGGGCAGTTGAATTCAACAAGCATTTATTAGGTACCTAATATTTTGAAGTGGGGCAGCTACATTTCTTGGTGGGTTCAGACCTGATCAGACCTGAGTTCAAGTCTGATCTAAGACATTTACTACCTGTGAGATCCTAGGTAAATCAATCAATCTCTGTTTGCCTTAACCCACTGGAGAAGGAAATGGCAAACCAGTCCAATATCTTTGCCAAGAAGACCTCATAAACATGGCCCACTGGGTCATGAAGAATCAAATATGACTGAATCAATTGAGCAACAAAAAATATTTGAAGTACTATGCTAGGTATTAGAGATACAGTGACAAAAGACAAACAATTTCTGCCCTCAAGGAACTTAAATTCTACTGAAGAAACACAAAATATACAGTGATAAGTAAACACAAGATAATTGGGGGAAGGAGAGAGTAACTAGGAATGACAGGTAGCTGGGAAGAGAAGTTAATATCACCTAAAAAGATTGACAGGTGGGACTAATGGAAGGGATAGGGACAGGCACTGAGTCTATGATTGGTTTTGAAAAATTCCAGGTGATGAAATGCCCTCTACCACTGTAGGTTAGTACCTTCTCTGAAACTAGACAGTTGCCTAGATAGTGGTCTCAAAATCAAATAGAAACTAGGAACACTAATCCATATACAAGGATTCCTTTATCAGCAGAATGATTTGGTTCAAAATATATTATCTATGTTGTATTGTATTTTTATGTATTTTGTTCTAATCATAATTTAATCTGATTTCTGCCACAGTGGGGAGTATTGCTGGCTACCTATAGCCCACCCATGGCATATTTGACACCTTTGTCTAGAGCACTGACTAATGAGTCAAATATAAGAAGAAATATAATGAAGATAAATGCAAAATTTTACACACAGGTTCAAAAAATCAACTGGTCAAAAAAAGTGGTTTGTCAATATTGAATGGCAGCCACAATAGCTATCGAGATCTTTGAAGACTAAATAGAACATTATTAGAAGTAGCATCCAAGAGGGAGGTTATATTTCAGTAGTAGTCTGCCCTGCAATATTATACTCAGTTCTAGGCACCACAGTTAAAGTACATTGATCTCTGAAGGGCAAGCAGAATGGTGAGGAGCCTCAGATCATGTTAAGATCATTAGAAGGGACATTTCTTAGCTATATGACTCTGGGCAAGTCACTTAACTCCCATTGCCTAGCTTTTGCCTTTCAGTCCTAGAGTTGTTACTGAGACAGAAAATAAAGGTTTTCAAAAAAAGAATAGAGGCAGTCATTCAGGTCCGGGAAAGCTAAAGCAAAACAAATTAAGAGACTTAAGCTGAGTGACTCTATCTAGACCTCAGTTTCCTCACTTGTAAAATGAAAGGGTAAAACTACATGACCTTCCAGCTTTGACATCTAGTCTATGATCTGGCTAGACCATCTATCATTCATAGGGCTGACTGATTAACTGAAGTAACCCACTTGAGAGCAACATTGTACTATTAACCCTCTCTCAAAATTGGCAAAGAATGAACAATGTGGAAGCAAGTTTTGTAGGATAATACATATATAATTCAGCTCAAATTGCTTCCCATCTCCAGGATGGAGGGGGGATGAGAGGGAGAGGGAGGGAAACAATTTGGATCGTTTAAATTTGGAAAAGGTATGTTGAAAATTGTTATTACATGTAATTGTGAAAATAAGATATTTTAAAATAGTGTTTTTAAACTGGCAAAAAACAAACAAATAAAATGGGGCCCATTAAAGGCATTTTTAAGGAAAAAAAAGATCATTAGAAGGAACTAGGTACCCTAGCCCAGAGAGGAGAATGCTTGGGGGGGGGGTAATGAGGATTGTCTTTAAATATTTTAAGGCCTGTTATTTGGAAGAGAAGTTAGACTTCTTTTGTTGAAAGGGCAGAAACAGAATCTTAGAGAAAAGCAAAGTTAGGCTTGAAATAAGAAAAAATTCCCCCTTGAAGCCCTATCCACTTGCATCTTCTTTTGCCTCTAACACAGTTCTGGCCAAACCCAGAGGCAACTGACTGTGAAGAATGAGGCTTCTGATGAATTGGGCAGGGATGGGGAAAGGAGGAGTGGTGTGAACTATTTCTTTTTAGGTAATGAGTAATTTTTAATTCAGCCAGTTAAGTAGCACAATGAATAGAGCTCTGGGTCTAAAGTCAGGAAGACCTGATCACAAATCCAGCCTTAGACACTTACTGGCTGTGTGATCTTGGGCAAGTCACTTGATGCTGTTTGCCTCAGTTTCCCCATCTACAAAATGAGTGAGAGAAGGAAACAGCAAACCATTATGGTATCTTTGCCAAGAAAAGCCCAAATTGGGGCATGAGGACATGACTGAAACATCCACACAACAATGAATTTTGTATTCATGTTGATACTCTTATTCATTTAGAGAGCCCCTTAATAGTAACACCTATTGTGGACTTGCAGCCAGCAAAGCCCTGAGTTTGAATCCTGCCCCTGGCTCCTTTAAGCTGTGCGACAAAGATTAAATAGCTTAACTTCTCTGGGCATCAGTTTTCCCCTTTTAAACATTAGAATACTATATAAACAAGAGTCATGAGTATTCCTTTGTCTACCCAACCCACCACCACCATCCTTGAGAGAGAGGAAGGTCACAATAGCAGTCGATGCTCATGTGGGGCTATGTGGGCCAGACCAAGCCTCAGCTAGGCGAACACTCAGAACAGAATAGGATTGTGGCTCAGTTTGAAAAAATAAACCAAAGTACTCACTCCAGGGTGCTAACTGTGAATTGGACCCCTAAAGGACAAGGAGAATTTCAGAAAGAAAGATGACATTGGGGTATTTTTAAAGCAGTTTATTTTTGTACAGATAAAAGAATACTAGATTTGAAAAGAACCACAAATATCACCTGGTCCAGCACGTTTCTTAGATAGGAATCCCCTCTGCAATTCCACAAAAGGTCATCCAGCCTGAACCTGACTATCTCCAAAGATGGAGAATTGATACTTTATCACGACAGCCAAGTTCTACTTTTAAAAAGCTAAAATGTGTTGAACCACAAACTTTCCTCACTGGTCCTAGTTTCACCTTCTGTGACTTAGCCAAGCAAATCTAATTCTTCTTTCTCATGAGAGTCCTTCGAACACTTGAACAATAGTGCCTAGGTCCTTAGAGCTGGCAGGGAACTCCAAGACCATCCAGCCAACCCCTCTGGACTTTACAGAGGAGGAAACAGCAAAGCTCTGTGACTTGTCCAAGGCCACAAAGCTGGTGGGCAGCAGAACTGGTTCTTGAATACAGGTCTCCTGACTTCACGTCCAAGGTTCTCCCCACTACATGGTGCTTTTTCTACTTCCACTGAAAGTCTGCTCTTCTCTAGGCCAAATATCCTCTTTCCCTTCAGCTGATCTACATATGGCATGTTCTCCAGCACTCTGTCATCCTCTTTGGACATGATCCCATTTATCAATGTCCTCCCTAAAATATGATGTCCAGAAACAAGGTCAATAGTCCAGATTGGGGAGAGGGGTCTGACTAGAGCAGAAAACAGTGGGATCATCACCTCCCTCATTTGGATCCTTCTGCTTTTATTAATGTAGCCTAATTTGGTGGGGAGAAGGAAAGAAGGAGCTCTTGGCTCACTGTAGAGCAGGAATGTGCAGGCAAATGTTAAACAACTAGCTCTCCAACACATGTTAAAGTTCAGTCCACATTATTAATATTTTCCCCATCACTTTTTTAATTCTAAACAATCAACAAAACAATAAATCTAGTTCTGATCTGTAGCCTTTGCTGATTCCTGAGGTAAAAATGCTTACACTGGGAGGCATCAAGGTGGCACCAAAAATAGGGTACCACACCTGGAGTTGAGAGGTCCTGGGTTCAAATCTGCTTTCAGATACTTCCTAGAGCAAGTCACTTAACTCTAATCGCCTAGCCCTTACCATTCTTCTGCCTTGAAACTGATATTTAGCACTGATTCTAAGATAGAAGGAAAAGGTTTTTAAAAAAAGAAAATGCTTTTATTGAAAATCTAACAGTTGGTTCTTTCCTACCATTTGAGCTGACTCCAGCAAATCCCTGCTGTTGCCACATCGAACTTTTAGTCTACTAACACCCCCTCACCAATCTTTTTTTTTCACATAAATTACTGAATAGACCCTGGATTTTCAGGTAGCAAAAGCAAAAACACTCACAAAACATGTGGGAAGCATTTCAGAAGCCAAGGGCTGTGGCTCTTTGGGTATCTTCTGACCCTTTCTCTTCAAAGATTTTTCCTCTGATATGCCATTTTCCTGAGAATTAAAAGAGTTTGCCTGATGACTCTCAGGAGGCAAAGCTGGAGAATTAAATGAAAAGGGTATTACTGAGTCTTCCATCTGACTCCCTCTTCCAAGTGCTCAGCTCCTTAAGAGTCATTATCTCCCCGTCTTTGGTTTGGGGATCATGTTCATTGTCTGAGTATTTGAAGGACAAGTTTGTAGCCCAGAACCAGAATCTATTCTTTATCTGGCCTCAGTACATAGCGTGTTCTTCAGAAAGGCTGCCTTTGAAAGCAACAGCTGCCTTGGACTCGAGGGCAACAAAACTAATGTAAGAGAAGGCGTTGCTCAAACTGAAAAATACAAAACCAGCTCAAACAGTCGGTTAATTTGATGGGATGCTGGGTAAGGAAAAGGTGCTGTTCCTGGTTTTCTTGACATCCATCACAGAATGATGGAATCCTATGATCTCAGAGTAAAAGAGACCTCCAAGATTGCCTAGCCTAATCCATCGCTAAACAGGAATGACTGCTAGCATTCCTGACAAATGGCTATTATCCTTCTTCTCAATACCTCAGGTGAAGGGGAACCTCCTGAATACCGAGAGAGTACATTCCATTATTGAATAGCCCTTGCAGTTAGCCATTAAATCTGCTTCTTTGCCTCTTCTATCCACCACTCTAAGTTCTATTTTTTAAACCCTTGGACCTTTTGTCTCAGAGTCAATACTAAGTATTGGTTCCAAAGCAGATGAACAGTAAAGGGTAGGCAACTGGGGCTAAATGACATGCCTTGCTAAGAAGTGCCTGAGGCTAAATTTGAACCCAGGACCTCCTGTCTCTAAGCCTGGTGTTTATCCACTGAGTCACCCAGCTGCCCTCATTCCTACTGTTCACTCTGGATCCAAGCAGATTCTTCTTCTATATGATTACCCTTCATATTTTAAAGACAGCTAGTATTCTTTCCCCAATTTATATTTTCTACAGTAAATTTTACCAGTTTCTCTTCATATTACATGATCTCCAGGTCTCTCACCTTCAGGAGTCTACTGGAATTAGTTCAAACTTGATTTGAAAGAACCTGATATTATAGATCAGTAATAGCAAACTATGACATGGGTGCCAAATATGACACTCAGAGCACTCTCTATGGGGCACATGGGCACCCCACCCCACAAGAGTTTGTTATTAGAAAGGCAGAGGGCCTCAGGCAGATGTGTTCCCTTACCCCTCTCCATCATGCCTGGTGACATTTTTTCACTTCACCTGCGAACCAATGGGAGTGCACAGTGAGTAAGGTGGTCAGCTCACAGGTGGCATTACTGGAAGAGAGCAGAGCACCTAGGCCACTCCTCTCTACACTCACTAAGGACATTCTTCACTTTACCTGATCCTCTTCCCAGCAGCCCAATGGGAGTGCTTTCTCCATCCCCTGTATGAGGAGGGGGGCATGCCCAGCACTTGGTAGGGGGGAGGGTCGCAGCACTTGGACTCTGGGGGTGGGGGTGGGGGAGATGTGGCACTCCATCTCTAAAATGTTCACCATCACTGTTATAGACTGAAGCATGCCATAGTTTTTACTTTTTTGTCTATATTTTCTTTCATAAAATGACTAATTTGAAAATGTTTTGCATTACTGAACATATACAATCTATATAAAATTGTTTGCTTTCTTAATGAAGGAAAAAGGTAGGTATAGAGGGAGGGAATTTGGAACTCAAAATTTTAAATAAAGGATATTAAAAACTGTTTTTACATGTAATTAACAAAACTAAGATATATTTTAAAAAAGAATAAGCCCTGATGTTAAAATTTCAGTTTAAACATTTACACTTTAGAAATCATAAAAACACAACAAATCAGTGCTTAATTTAGAGTTTTGTTGATTTCCAGTTCCAATAAAGTAATGAATAAAATGTTAATAATGCAGATCACTTAAAAGTCTATTGTGTATACATTTTTAGAAAACCAATTGCTAAATGTTTACTAGAACATTTCTGCCTCCTGGATATGCCAGTTTGTTAATGCCTCTTCTAAAATGTGGTTCCTGATAACCTGTATCAAATTGCTTGCCATTTGAGGGAGGGAGAAAATTTAGAACTCAAAATTTTCATTAAATTAAAAAGGGTTTCCACAAGTAAAATGTGTTTACTAGAACTGAGCACAGTATTCTTCATGACTTCCAAATACTTCCTTTATGAATAAATTAAAACAGGAATTCTAATTCCAGAAAAGCATAGAAGGGAAAGGAAAGGAGGTGATACTTGGGAAAAGGGAACAGGATGCTAAAGATAGATAGATGTAGCTGAACTCACTAGGAACTATCTGACTGGGATACCATATGCTGAAGGATTTAGGAAAAGAAGAATGGGGTATGAGGACAAAAGGTCCATGCCCTCTTCACTCCAGTCAGACATGTATCCTGCTCTCCCATCTTCTTGCCTTTCCTCAGAAGTCTTTTCCTCTGTACCTAGAATGTCCTCAAACTGACACACAATGAAGTTCTCCCTATCCTTAAAGGTTAATTTAAAATGCTCCTCCTCCAGGGAGCCTTCCTACATTTCCCCCAGCCATCTGAATGTAGACAGCTTTGATCTTTACCTCTTCAAAGTCACCAGGAGTACTTCAGGGACATGGAGAATTACCACTAGGTGGTCATACATATTTCCTACTTAGTCATACAGCTTTTCCAGAATAAGAATAGGAATTTTGGTTCTGCCCTCAATCAATAATGAAGCAACCCAAATTCTCCTCTGGGAAAACATTGTCTACCCACCAAGTCCAGGATTTGCCTCCCTCAACAAGGATCTGGCACTCATACCTAGTGTTAGAATAATAGAAATATAGAATATATTAGGGGTTTTGTATATATTCTATATATATTTTCTTGTTGCCACTCCCACCCCTTAGAAAGTAAAGTCCTTCAGAACGGGAATTATTTCTCTCTCATTTTTGTATCTTTAACACTAAGCATAGGGCCTGACACATAGTAGGTGCTTGACAAAATTTGTTGATTGGCTCATAAGACCATTGATTTGGAGTCAGAAGAGATTGTATTGATCATCTAGTTGATTAATATCAAACTTAAAAAGAAATGGGGACCAGAAGAATCCCTGTAGGTGTAAGGGCAGAGTGAGCTGAAGAGGTTTGGAATGTTGATAGAGTGAGTTGAGTGACAGGATGGACAGTTGGGGTCAGAGCAGAGGAGCTTGGGAAGAAGAGGAAATGGAGAGAAGGAGGGGCTTTTGGATCTGAGATTATATTCACTTACAAGGGCAAAGATTAGTTACTCATTACACAGGCTGCATATTGACTAAGAGAATCATATTTTAACATTCTCTATGTTCTATTGTACTTTTATTTATTTCATTAAATATTTCCCAATTACACGTTAATCTGGTTCAGTTGACACTCAAGGGTGTTGCTCTGGAGCCCAGCATTTGATGCCAATCCCTTTATTTTATAGATAAGGAAAATAACACCCCCCAAAAAAGGTTTGGCAACTTGTCTGAAGTCACACAACTACATGCAAGTAGCAGAGCTTAGATTTGAAGTTAGATCTTCTAATTGCAAATCTAGTGCTCTTTCTGCTATTCCAGAACATCTAGACCATTCAGACATCCTTTCTATAGAATTTCTACAAATATGCTCTGCTTGGCATTCAAAGGTCTCCACAATGAGCTGGGTTTGAATCCAGTCTCCACTACTTATTAGCTATGTGACCTTCAGTCAGTCATTTAACTTCAGCTTCTCTGTCTTTAAAAAATGAAGAGGTAAGATTCCATGACCTTTAAAGTCCCTTCTTTTTATGAATCTATGACCTAGACTGTAAGCTTTTTGAGGGCAAGGGCCATATATAAATATTTTCTATTTCAATACCACCCCCACTCCCCCACAGTAAGCATTTAATAAGTGTTTGTTGTGTTGATCTGTTTTCAGCAACTGGGAGTTTAGTAGAGAATAAAGAAACTTGGGAACTTTTCAAGTAAGGAGTTGGTATAGAGGCTTCTTTGCCCCTTTGGATGACCAGAGTATGCTTGTAAGGGAAAGAGATGGATGCCTCTAGCTCTATAAAATGTGAACCAGAGAGGAAAATAACTGGCTGCAGGTTCACTGAGAGCAGCAAGAATGGCTTAGCAAAAGAGGTCTGTTGTGATCATTACACCGGGGTCTGGGAGATTATAAATTTAAGAAATTGCCTTTTCTCTTTTCTAAAACCTAGAGCTGTAAGTTACCTTGGATGTCACCCTGCCCACCCTCTCTCTCCATGAAGAGTAAGACCCCTCTACAATATCATTCATTCAACAAACATTCATGAAGCACCTAGTACACGCTAGGCATCAGGTTCACATAGACAAAAATGAAATAATTCCTTCGAGGAGCTTACATTCTATCAGGAGAAATGACATGTACATAAATAATTAGTGGCTATATATACTAAATGAATATAAGGTAATTTAAAGGGGGAAGAGTACCAAAAATTGGGAGGATTGAGAAAGGATTCATGTAGATATCAACGTGTGATCTGAGTTTTGAAGGAAGTAAGGAATTCTAAGACTTGAAGAAAGAGTATATTCCAGGCATGGAGCAAAGCTGGGGCAAAGGCATGGAGATGAGAAATGGAGTGACAATGTGAGAGGAAAAACCAGAAAGTTGGTGTCACTGAAGTACAGAGTTCATGAAAAGGAATCACAGTGTTGGGGGAAATAGTGAAGGGTTTTACAAACTGAACCAAGGAGTTTGCAGTTGCTTCTAGAGGTTCTAGAGTGTCACTATTCTACCCAGAGACATTCTATTTGGAAACCATGATTTTTTAGACTGCCTGATTCATTGATGGGCAGCTCTAATACCAGGAAGTAGCTCTTCTGCCTCCCTGTTACTAACTCTAAAGCTCCCCAGCTGCTCAGAGTTCAGCTCCCTGGGACCAAGCAAAGTATGTCCAATCCCTTTTCCAAATGACCAACCTTCAGATACTTAAATAAAGCTATCATGCCCCTTCTAAGTTGGTTCTTCCCCAGGTTAAACATTCCTATCACTATTATCTGGTTCTTACATGTCAGGAGCAGTGTGATATGGTGGAAAGTGGGCAAAAGCTTTGGAGTTTCAAGAAATAGGAGTTCAAATATAGCCACTGACCATTGCTAGTTGTGTGACTCTGGACAAGTTACTTAATTTCTCTTAAATTCAGAGTCCTAATCTATAAAATGGAGACAATAATGCCTGGAACACCTACCTTCCAAGCTGAAGTGAGGATCAGATGAATATTATTTTTATAATCGTCTGACATGGTTTCAGTTTCAAAAACTTCTAACATCTGGTCTTCTTCCTTTGGAGGAAGCTATCTATGTTCCTCTTAAAATGTGGTATTCATAACAGAATTGAAGTCTACATGAGTATGATTCAGGTACAGGATACTTGAATTATGACCTCCCAATTCTCTTTACTCAGCTTTGAAGTTCTGACCAAAATCTAATTATCTCTGGGGACACTTTGCCTAGAGAATGGACATATCTTCCTTCCTGCCAGGAACTCCCAATTATTATGCCCTTTTTGGGTAGCAAGATCTTGGACAAATCAGTTTATTACCCTAGGTCTCAGTTCCCTTATCTGTAAAAATGAGTTGAAAGCAAATTATCTCTAAGGACCATTCCAGCCCTAATATTCTATGAGGTTGAAACCTCTGTGTCAGATGAATTTTCCCACTTCCTTTTGAGGGCTTCTGAGAAAGGAGCATTTAATTATAGTCTCTGGGGTCCCAGTGAGAGTGGAAACTGCTTAGTGGACCAGAACACCTTCCAAAGGCTTAGCCACATTGGGGGAAGGTAGATATGTGGATGGGGAAGCCAATGCAGTATGTTCCCAGGCCCACAGGATCTAAGCTAATTAGTCTTCGAGGTAGATGGAGAGAACAAGAAAAGCCATATTTCAGCTGTGCCCAGGTCAGACCCCATCTGAAGTTCAGTTCAGTGCTGGGTACCACATTTGAGGAATAACATTGGCTCCCCCAAAAGAAAAGGACCAGGATGGGGGAAACTTTGAAAACCACAATAATAGCTGACATATACATAGCAAATAAAGCACTTAACATATATTCTTTCATCTAATGAATAGAGCTGCAGATATCATTTCCATTTTCTAGGTAAGGAAATTGAGGCTCAGAAATGGAATAAGACCCAAGCATTTATACTTATGTTTCTGTGTATGTATTCGTGGTTACATATGTATTTGTATTTATATTTGTATTCTTTGTTTGGATGGTTGGGGTTCACATATCTATGTATGTGTGTAATAACTCACATTTTAAGCATTTTTATCACAACAATTATATCTGGTAGGTGGCACAAATATCCCCATTTTATAGGTAAGGAAACAGCCTTAAAGAAGTGAAATAAGCTGCCCATGGTCACACAGTCAGCAAGTGTCTGAGTTGGCATTGGAACCCAAGACTCTTTCTGGCATACCACAAGATGGTTTAGTGTATGCATGTATGTATATATATATATGTGTGTGTGTGTGTGTGTGTATGCATGCATGTATGGGTGAGTACAAGTATGTCTCTCTATAACTAAATGTGTACATGTACATATATATACATGTAGTCATATCTTTGTGTTGTATGCATACATATATCTATTTGCCCCTGGCTGTGTGTTTATCTGGGTAGAGGTGATGCTGACCCAGCTTTACCCAGGGACAACAATGTTTTCAATAAAAGTTAAATGCCCAAAGCTGGGTCCTTTCCCGGTGAACAGCCCTTCCTCCAGGCTTTGCTCCAGTGCTGCTATGGGAAGGTGCTCAGGCCAGGGCCAATGCTTCCGGAATTCTCTGCATTGGGTTTTTGATGCCAATCAGGACAACTCAGAGCTCCCTGGCTGGCCCTAGTGCCAGCCTTCCCTAGATCCTGGACCCAGGATCTGCAATCAGGATTCTTCGTTTCTTGATTCAGGATGGGAGCAAAAACTCCTGACCTCCGGGTTCCAGTACTAGAGCCCCAGTGCCCTAGCCCCTCCTTCTCCATCCCTCAAACACTTGCGTCAGAGTTTATGGTAAGATTCCTCCCTCTTTCCCTTCCCTCAGGCGAATGTTCTAGACATTTCCCCCACTTTCCCTCTCCTCTTTAGTAGAGAAAACTGGCCCCTGGGGAGAGGAGGGGCTTCCTTAAGGGAGGAAATTGAGAGAGGTGGGTTGGGGGCCAGATGGACCAGGGGGTAACGAAGAGCCTCCCAATTCCTTCTTCCCACACTACACCCCACCCAACCCAGTGCCAGCTGGAATAACTAGAATCCTTTATGCCTTCCTGTGTGGAAGGCTCTGGGTTTCACCCACACACACGCACCCCTTATTCTCACCCCCCTCCCTATTTGGGGGTGAGAATGATCTCTGACTCTCAGACCAGAGCTAGGATAAGAGATGGGTTATGATTCATCTCACTTCAAATAATCTTCTCTTGGCTATTCCTATCCCCCAGTCTTCTAAGTGGCAGGGCCCTGGACTCCAGGACCTCCATCTGCTTGAGACTTTCTTCCCTTCCCTCTTACCCCACCCATAAACCTTACAAGGCGAAAGAGACAGGTTTTCCAAGTGGCCCTGTCCCTTTAAGGGAGCATGCCAACTACGCCAGTCGGGGGCGATTTGCATAAGGGATGGGGGGGAGACACCCTGAGGGGCGGTGCCCGCGGCGGGACAGGGTTTGTGAATGAAGCTTCAGAAGTGGGAGAGGGGCATGCATGCAGATGAGATGAGGAGGGGGTGCAGGCAGCCTACTGAAGCTTAAGCTTGACTAAAGGTTAGAAGGGCCAACCTCGGCTTCCAAAGGAATCCTGAAGCCAGAGTACCCAGCGAGTATTGAGTCCCATTGGCTGCTCGCATGCCTGGGGGTTCCCCTGTTCCCCAGCACTGGGACCCCTAGCACGAAAATCCTTTTCTCCCTCCCCAGGACAGTCTTCTGCCCCACCCCATCTCCAACCCCCAACACACACACCCAGTACCAGCCCCAGGCCCAGCTTCCCTAGAGGGTGAAAAGCGTGGGCAGCTCACAGAAAGAACAAAAATAGCTCCCTTTCACCCCCCAACACACAACTACCCCTTGGGGGGAGCCCTAAATTTGTAACGAGGCTGAGAAGGGAGAGAGCCCAATGCTGGAGAATCTCCAAGTGCGGAGTGAAGAGTTATAACTAGGCGGGGCGGAGGTGGCAGGGAGTGAACCCCTGCCCAGCCCAGGGGCCCCAGCCTTTTCCAGAGAGAATATGGGACAGGGATAAACCGCAGGTGGGTGGGTGTAGGAGCGAAGGAATCTAATCACAGCACTCTCCTTCCCAGATCCCTAGTCTCCCATCCCCCACCCCACCCACCCTGGGCATGCTAACCCTGGCGGAAAGTCCGGAGGCGGAAGGAAAGGGGAACTCTCGGTACCCTCTCATCCCTTCCAATCCTGGTCTCAACCCTCAACCCCAAGATGTGTAAACCTGGGTGAGCAGCCTAGAGGCTATGGGGTAGGGAGCCCTGGTGACCCTAGCGTTCCTCCCCCACCCAGTCCCACCCTTTCCACACCCCAACCCCAGAGTATGTGAACCCCAGAATCGAGGGGGGAGGCAGGGGGTGGAAAGTGTAGGTCTGCATCCCTACACCGGTTCAGCTCACCTCCAACGCAGAGCAGCGACATGGTCCTGGGGGCCGAGCCCGGGGCTGGGGGCGGAGGTGGGGGGACCCGGAGCTCAGCAGGGAGGCTGCCTATGCGCCGACACCCGCCCGCGGGGCTGTGGCATCCCAGCCCAGCCCTACCCGGCCTGATCGCTGGCTCTTTCGGCTTGCTGGATTCTTGGCTCCCGAGCTCTCTGGGCTCTGTTCTCCGCTCACGCCGGGTCCCTACCTCCACCGCCACCAGCCATTTTGTTTCAGCACCGGGGGACGCGGACAGCTCCTGACGTCAGGGGGTGGGGGGCATGGGGCGGGGCCTGGGAACGCCTGATCTGGGGGCAGGAGGAGGGGGAGAGTAGAAGATGGGGAGAAGGGGAGGAGGAGAAAACAGTATGGGGCGGGGCATTTAAAGGCACCCGACTATTCCAATGCTTGGGGCTTGGGGCTTGGGGCTTGGGGCTTGGGGCTTGGGGCTTGGGGCTTGGGGCTTGGGGCTTGGGGCTTGGGGCTTGGGGCTTGGGGCTTGGGGCTTGGGGCTGGAGGGCGGGCCGCAGATTTTGAAAAAATTGGTATCCTCTCAATAATCCCCAGAAGGTAATAAACGTAGTGGTCTCAGTCTTTCTCTTAGCTTGGGTCTGAGGGCCTCTTCCTCATCTGTCTCATTTCTCCCTCTAATTTTTCCACCCTCTTTGACTCTGCATTCCCTCTATCTCTTTCTGTCTCTCTTTCTACTGTTTCTTTATTACCTACTACCCAACCTTCCACCTCTCCCTCCCCAAGTAATGTTATCATTCGAATCAGCTTAACCATCTAGACGTGCCACCTCTGCTCACAAAAGCACCTTCTCTCATTCAAAAGTGATTTATTAAACCTTCTTCTTTTCCATCTTTAATTACTTCTTCCCTTAATTTCTGCTTCCGGTCCCTGGCTCACTCTTTCCCTCTGCCGCTCTCCTAATTCTCTTTGTTCTCTTTGTCTCAGGATAAGATTCTTAGAGTTGGAATAAACCTGAAAGGCCATCTAGTCTAGCCCATCTAGCATCTAGCCCATAGTCTAGCAAAAATCCCCTCTACAACAGACATAAATGGTTATCTTTACATAACCTGCAAACTAATGTACTGTTGGAGAACCTCCCCCACACTATCCCCAATCCATTTCACTTTGAGACAACTCTCATTTTTAGAAAGTTTGTTTCTTTGAAACTTCTTCCCATTACTTCCTATTCTGCCTTCTGGAACCAAACAAGATAATCGCTTTTCCAAATCATGATACTTTCAAATGCTAGTTAAGTACAGTAGAACTCTCTCTCTCTCTCTCTCTCTCTCTCTCTCTCTCTCTCTCTCTCTCTCTCTCTCTCTCTCTCTCTCTCTCTCTCTCTCTCTCTCTCTCTCTCTCTCTCTCCCTCTCTCTCTCTCTCTCTTTCACTCCCCCTCTCTTTCCCCCTCTCCCTCTCCTTCTCCCTCTTTTTCTCCCTAGTGATACCTCATCTACTTCTCTGGGGATGGCCAGAGTGGTGAGTGTGAAGATGCTTAAGGGGTGCTTTGATTTATCAAATCTCTCTGTGTGCTTTAACAAAAACATTTGTTAAAAGCCTACTGGTTTGGCTCCTGTGTTGTGCTAAGTAGTGCTGAGGATACAAAGATGAAAAAAGGACTATTGTATATAAAAGGATTTTTTAAAATCTGAACTAAATATGAAATGCTCTGGGGAGTGGTAATTTAGTGAGGCTTTTTGTAAAGTGAATAATTCTTCTTTTAAGCAAATCATCCCTTAATTAATCTGCTGGACAAAGACACTTCACAGAATAGACACTCAATAACTGCTGAATGACTGAATAAGGAGTCTGTTATTTGCTTAAACCAGTCTTTCCAGAAGTTAAGAGGAGAGAGCTGGTGGTGTGGGATCCTCCATTTTGAAAAAGGGCTCAGATCACCTATTCTTTATTCTCTAGACTTTGCCCCCAAGTTTAAGCTACTCAACATTTTGAGGAAGGACCCAAACCAATCATCTTTCACTTTCCAAATTTGCCACACCATGCCCTACCCCCTCCTACATACACATACCATTTTCCAGATCCTTTTTATTTGTTGTCCTCAATTAGAACTTAAACTCCTCAAAGTCATGGACTATCTTTCTTTTTGTTGTTTTTGTATTCCCAGGGTTTATATTTCCAGGCACTGGTGCAATGCCTGGCACACAGTAAGAACTTAATAAATACTCCTTAACTGACTTGTAAGAGATCAGGGTGGAGGTAGTGTGGGTCTCTGTGAGCTCATCCTTGTGAAGAACTTGCTTCCAAAGATAGAAATAGATTTACTTTACTAGTTGTATGACAATGGTCAGGTCACATAATCTCTTTGAGTCTCAATTTCCTTATTTATCAAATATGAATGATAATACCTATAGTAACTTCCTCACAGGATTATTGTGAGGTTCCATTTTTCTTAAATGAAGAGACGAATGTTATGAGGCAGAAGTAAAGAAGCACTTCTTTGTTTCGAGCATGGAGGTCATTCAACTCACAAAGATGCAACAAAAGTTGGAGTTTCCTGTTTGTAAGGAACAGAGAAAAGAATAAGTTAGCTGGATTGAAGAGTGTGGAAAGGGGATAATTTCCAATCAAGTTGGAAAAGGAAGTCGGGGCCAGATTGGGCAGGACTTCATAAGTTCAATGGAGAAATTTACATTATATCCTAGAGACAATCAGGAGCTACCAGAGTTGAGCTGAAAAGTCAGACCTACACTTGAGAAAGGTCACTTTGACAACAGTTTGTAGGATGAACTAGAGTAGGAAGAGATTTGAGGTTAAAAGATCAAGTAGGAGACTGTTGTGGTGATCTAGGAGAGAGAGATACTGCTAACATAGTAGTTGGGCTAATGGAGAGAAGGGTTCAGATGTGAAATGTTGTAGAGGTGGATGTGGTTGGATATGTGAGGTAAAGGAGTATAAGAAGTACAGGATAAGGCCATGGTTGTGAATTTGGGAGCCTGGGAAGAAGATGATGCCTTTGACAGAAATAGAGAAGTTTAGGGGAAAGGGATGGTTTGAGGGAAAATAATGAATTCAGTTTTGGACATGACATCTGAGAATCAACTCATAAGAGCTTATGAGGTTATCAAAGAAAGAACATAGAGAGAGAAGGGGGTTTAAGACAAAACCATTTGCAATTCGGGAGACATTTGCAATTAATACTCAAGATATGGATGATGAATCAGCCAAGGAAAATGAGAAGGAGCAATCATACAGAAAGGAGAAAAAGAAAGAGTAGTGACACAAAAACTCAGAGGGAAGGGAGTATTGGGAGTGAGGTAGGAAAAGGTCATCAATGTCATATGAAGTTGGTAGGTCAAGAAGGATGAAGTTTGAGGTGAAGACCATCAGATTTGACAATTTTATAGGGCATATTCAGTTGAGTAATAAGATCAGAAGCAAGATTGCAAAGAGTGGAGGGAATGAAAAAAGGGAAGTAGAGGCAGCAAAATATAAGCAAAGTTTTTTTAAGATGAGGGAGATGGGCTTGTTTGAAGATCATGATGGGAAGAGGCAGTAGATTGCAAGAGGGTGATGATTTGAGAAAGAAAGGAAGGGCGATTAATGATGCAATCCTTTGAAGAAGGTGGGAAAGAATGAGATTGAAAGCACATTGTTAAGGCTTGTCTTGGCTTAGAGAAGAGACATCTCTGTTAGGAAAAGAGAGTTTTGAAATGTAAGGAATGGGAGAAGAAGGAGCTCATATTAAATGGTCTAGATTTTCTCTGAAAGTAAGAGGTGAGGTTCTGGGTTGAGAGAGAGAGAGGTCAGAAGGAGGTATATGAGACTTTCAGAGGAAAGAAAAAGGTTTGGAATAGCTTCTTTAAGGAATGAGATAGGAAGTCAATTAGGGAGAATAAAAGGACTTCCTGTCTACAGTAAGGGAAAAAAATGGGTTGGATAACATGAATTTGCAATATACCCAGTCGGCATAGTTTTGAGACTTCTGCCAGCTGTGTTCAATTACTTATGAATATGATCAGAAGCCAATGGTGGGAGAAAGCCATGGCTGAATTTGGCAAGAGATAAACAGAAAAAGCAAGATTCAAAATCAGAATGATGTAGAGTTGAAATGGCCAACTCTCAATGGATTGAGATCAGAAAGGAAGGATAGTAAAGTCAGAGCAAATAAGAAAATATCGAAGGATGGAGGGTTTAGAGGTCTTTTTAAAAATTAAGTTTATTTATTTAATTAGTTAATTTAGAATATTTTCCCCATGGTTACAAGGTTCATGTTCTTTCCCTCCCTTCCTCCCACCCCTCTCCCAGAGCCAAAGAGCAATTCCACTGGGTTTTACATGTTCATTTACATGATCATTGATCAAGATCTATTTCCATATTGGTTTAGAGGTCTTGATGAGAACAAAAACCAGGTTTAGGATTGGTAAGGCTTGAGGAAAAGTGGAATGATAAAAGGTTGAGTTCAGAGAGGGGAATGTCAGTTACTAATTAGGGAAATAGAACACTTATGGGTAATGGTCAGGTTCAGAGTGTAACCATCTTAGGTATGACTGAGGTGAAGGAATAGTTCATGAGGTTTATGTAGGCTGAAGAATTGGAGAGTTGGAAAATTTGGAGGCTATTTAAAGTCTCCAAATAAAAAGGCTAGAACGGGGAAACCCCCAGTCAGGGTCTGAGCTCCTTGAGAAAGGAGAGAGGATAATCTGGGAATTATACTATAGTCCTTATTATTACGAACATGGAGAAATTTTTTATTTCCTCAGAGAAGGAAAAATTATTAAGAAGATAAAGGAAGAGTGAGGAAGTTAAAATGGATAGCAAGGAATATTCTGACTGCCCCTCCAGGACTTTGGGGGAGGGAGCTATAGAAGAAGGTACACTGAAATGAATACAAACTAAGAAGGATATAAATCCATTAGAATCTAAGCTCCTTGAAGAGGAGTGGTTTGTTTTTTGTTTTTTGTTTTTCCTTTGTGTTCCCAGTGCTTGGCACATAATACGTGCTTAATATATACTGGATAGAAAAAAATAAATGTTTTGTAGATGATGAACAACTGCTTAATGTGCTTTTCAGTAGAATGATATATCTTGATGTCATCCATGTACATCACCTTACTTAGTTTTATTCAAGAAAGATAACAATGAGTTTTAAGGCTGGGCAAAATCATAATAGGTATATATGGTCTCCCTGAAAAATGCCATACTCTTTATCAGTTTTCTCTGTTATTGTGTTGGTGATGGCATGTAGAGAACAGTTTTCCATGTGGACATCAAATACTCTCACATTTTCACTATACTTGATTCTATTTTATATTTCAGTACTATGCATGAATAAGCCATGAGTGTTGAACTGGGTCAGAAGCATTGTAATAATCAATAAAGGTAATTCAGTGTTATGGTACTTTCGAAGTGGTTTATTCAATAATTATCAGATAGATAATAGTCACTCAATAAATATTTATTAAACATCCACTATGTGCCAGGCACTGAGTTAATCTCTAGAAATGCAAATTAGAAAAAGAAAGTCCCTGCCCACAAAGAGTTTACAATCTAGGGAGGGAAGACCAAGTTAGTCATGCCTTATTTAATTGCACTTCGCTTTGCAGATACTATTTTTTTTTTCAATTGAAAGTTTGTGGCAATCCTATATCAAGCAAGTTTATCAGTGCCATTTCCCCAGTAGCATGTGCTCACATTGTTTCTCTGTATCCCATTTTGATAATTCTTGCAACATTTCAAACTTTTTCATTCTTATTATATCTGGTATGGTGACTTACTATTATGTTAATGTTACAATTATAAGTATTTGGGGGCACTATGAACTGTGCCTTAATTGATAAATGTTGCATGTGTTCTTATTGCTCCACTGACTGGTCATTCCCTCGTCTCTCTCTCCTCAACACTCCCTACCATTCTCTGAGACACAATATTGAAGAATATTACATAAACTTAGTTGATGAAGAAGTATTGAGAGTATTGATTACAATTTTGAAAGAAATTCTACTGTGGGCTAGATGCTATCAAACAGCTGCGTCACATGCTACAGAGAAATCTTTCATGAAAGGAAGAGTCAATCAATGCAGCAGAGTTTATTGTCTTATTTTAAGAAATTGCTACACAGATTGGCCAATATGACTAAAAAGGAAAATAATAAATGTTGGAGGGGATGTGGCAAAATTGGGACACTAATGCATTGCTGGTGGAGTTGTGAATTTATCCAACTATTCTGGAAGGCAATTTGGAATTATGTCCAAAGGGCTTTAAAAGCATGCCTACCCTTTGATCCAGCAATACCACTATTGGTTTGTACCCCAAAGAGATTTTTTAAAATGGAGGTGGACTTGTGTGTACAAAAATATTTATTGCTGCACTTTTTATGGTGACAAAAATTGGAAACTGAAGGAATGTCCCTTGATTGAGGAATGAGTGAACAAATTATGGTGTCTGATGGTGATGGAATACTATTGTGCTATGAGAAAGGATGAACTAACTGCTTGATTCCTATAAGAACTGGAAAGATCTCCATGAATTGATGTGGAGTGAAATGAGCAGAAACAGGAGAACATTGTACACAGAAACTGAAACATTGAGGGACAATCAAATGTGATAAGACTTTGCTACTGACAGCAATACAATGATCCAGGATAATTCTGAGGGACTTATGAGAAAGAACAATATCCACCTCCAGAGAAGGAACTGTGGGAGTAGAAATCCAGAAGAAAACATATGATTTATCACTTATGTATATGGGCATATGTTTTGGAGTTTAGGTTTTAAAAAGTTTACTATATTACAAAAATGAATAACATGGAAATAGTTTTGGTATTGAGTGATAACACACAAATAACTCAGTGGAATTGCTTGCCATCTCTGGGAAGGGGGAGGGAAGAGGGGAGGGAGAGAACACAAATTATGTAACTGTGGGGAAATATTTTTTTAAATAAAATAAAAAAATTATATTAAAAATAAAAGAAATTGCTACAGCCACCCCAATCTTCAGCAACCACCAATCTGATCAATAGCAAGGTGAGATCTTCCACCAGCAAAAAGAAATTGTGACTACTGAAAACTCAAATGAGGGTTAGCATTTTTAGCAATAAAATAATTTTAATTAAAGTATATATGGTTTTTAGACATAATACTATTACACACTTGATAGTATAAAGTGCAAGCATAACTTTTATATGCATTGGGAAACCAAAAAAATCATGTGACTTGCTTTATTTTGATATTTGTTTTATTGCAGTGATCTGTAACTACTCTGCAATATATCTGAGATACACCTATACCCAAAAGGAAGCATAATAAGTTGCTCTTTGTGCCTTACTTTTTGGCACGTCTTTTTTCCTTCTCATTCAAAATATTGTTTTCTTGTAAGTGTTTCTATATTTATTTTAAAGTGATATAAACTGTGAATGCTTTGTATAAAATTGATAAATATTTAATTGGCTTGTAATTAAAGTGGTACCTGGCATTCTCATCTTCTGGTAGTAAACGAGTAATTCCTTCTGTTTAAAAAAAAAAAGTTGGGGTCTGACTTACATCTGAGAGGAAGATGGTAAAGTCCTTTGCTAATAATTCATGGGCCACTATGAAACATTTGCGACAATAATTATAGATGTTATAGGGCACTACTGCTTTCCAGTTTTAGAGAGGAGCTAGACTTTTAACCACCTCTTGGTGTAATTATTCTGTTATTCAATATATGAATGGTATACAGGTTTTGTTTCTCATTTAAATCCACTTGAATATTCATTATGTTGGTCTTTTTTGGTCATAGAGATGACCAGCAATTTCCTCACATCATCCTTCTTTGGGAATACTCTCTTTCCTCTGATTTCTTTATTTCTCAAACGTTTGTCATAAACGCTTTCATTTTGATATTGAATTGTTTATTCTGAACTTTGCAAAGCTCAGACTCTTCATAACACATTTTTGGCCTCAGTTTTATCATTTCTAAAATGCAGATAATGGTACCCACTCCCCAGGGTTGTTAAGAGAATAAAATGAGGTGATATTTGTAAATCAATTTGCAAACCTTAAAGCACTACATAAATATAAGCTATTATCATCCAGTGCTTATCTCAGTGCCTGGGATAGTAGGAGCTTAATAGATATTTAGCAACTGGCTCTTATTTTAATTGCTGATTCAGGTGATCTTGAATTTTACATATACTTTTGTTCTCCAGGTTCCATTCTGGAATGATTCTTTTAAATTGCATTTAATTGGGCAATATAGTGTTCAATATGGTGGACAACAGAATATTCTGGGGTATGGTCCAGCACTAGGTAATAAAATCTTCCAGTGACTTTCTGTAGCTCTCTCAAATTGCTTCCATCATGGTGATGTTTTGACACTGGTTCTCCCCTTTTCCTACTATGGTTCTTACTAAGGCAAAAACCTCCATATATTCTGTTGTCTGCAAGTCCTGAAATGTTTTTCACATTCTTTGCCAATGTTATTGTTGTTTTAGTTCACAAATCTGTTTTTATATATTTTTCCAATTATGTGTAAAAACAATTTAATTTTTTTAGTTACATGTAGAGACAATTTTTGATAGCTGTTTTCTGATATTTTAGGATTCTGATTTTCTCCCTCCTTCTCATCCCCCCACCCCAGGCAGGGAATAGTCTGATGATATAGGTTATACCGATGCTTTCATGAAATATGTAGTTTCATATTTCTTTCCCAATGCTGCAAGAGATTGTGTTCATTTTGCTGCTTCTAACAAATGTCAGCTTTTCAAAATTATTTTGGTGTATTTAACTATATTTTGGTGTGTTATTTGAACATATAGTTTTTCAAACAGAAAAAAGACTTTTCAAAATTCCAGTCTAAGTATACCCATCTCTTTTTCAAAATAATTTGAGATATCATCATTCTTTTTTGCCACATATTTTATTAGATATAATTTCAGTAGTTTGAGTTAAGAAGATATTTTGAATGACCTTAGTTAGGTTCTTCAAATCTGAGTTGCCCCTTAATTTCCTCTCTTATTTAGTCTAATTTAGGCTTAGAAACAAAGAGTTCTTTGTAACTCTTTCCTTAACTGGAAAGATTTACTTCTACTTTTGTTAGGATATAGTACTGTCACATAATGTAAATCTTTGCCTCATCATTCCATTTCATGCTCATTCATGTTTTTCCCCTTTGGAGGTCATAGATTCATAGGATCATATATTTAAATAGTTTTTTTTAAATCTCAGAGGTCACTGAGTTCCACCCCTTTAAACATAGAGAGGTTTAGTGACTTGCCCAGGTCTGAAGTGAAATTAGAACAAAAGTTTTCCTATTTCAGAGTCTTTTGCTTTGTCTACTACAACAAAATTGTCATCATCATCTGCACAAAATCATTTCTAGTCAGTCAACAAGTATTTAGGGGTATCTAGGTAACACATTGTATAGAGAGCCCAACCTGGAAATAAGAGGTCTTGGCCTTAGACACTGCTTAGTTGTGTGACCTTGGGCAAGTTGCTTAACCCCAACTGCCTAGTCTTGCCACTCTTCTGTCCTTGAATTGATACTAAGACAGAATGTAAGGGTTAAAAACAAGCATTTATTACTGAGCACTCTGCTAAGTAATCACTGGGACTATATAGAAAGGCAAAACCCAGACCCCTGCCCTAAAGGAGCTCACATTCTAAGGAGGAAGACAACATACAAGCAAACTGTTTCATACATACATACACATACATTATACATATATTTAAGAGAGAGGAGAGAGAGAGATGGGAGGGGGGAGGGAAAGAGAGAAAGAGAAGAATGAGAAGAACAAGAACAAGAAGAAGAATGGAAAACAGAGAGAGAGAGGAGAGAGCTATAGAAGAAAGAGAAGTGAGGGATAGAAAGAGAGAGGGGAGAGAAAAAGAGAGAGAAAGAGAGGAGAGAGATAGATGTGAGAAGAGAGAGAGAGCAGAGAGATAGCTGTGAAAGAGAGATAAGTGAGAGAGAGGAGAAGAGAGAGAGAAGAGAGAGAGGGAGAGAAAGAGAGAGTTGTAAGGTGATATTGAAAGGAAGATACTTGGGGGAGGGGGTGGCAAGAAAGTCTTCTGAAGAAGATAGGATTTGAGCTGAGTCTTGAGGGAACTCAGGAACCCAGTAGGTAGAGATGATTTGTTCTTGTATAGCTTTACCTTCTTGTGGTGCCAGAGAATGAAAGAGAGCCACTTGTTCCACTGTCCTCCATATCAAGTTGTTTTGAGTAGGGCAAGTGTGCAGCCTTATGCCAGTCTATCTATTTCTATGACTCTTAGGAGCAAGTTACATAGCACTAACCAGGATGCCAACCCAATAAATGGTGTACTGCCAGAGCCTAATTTACCACTGTTTCAGGGTTCTTGCCAAGTATTCACAGTGACCATAATCATCTCGGGGTACACAAAGTCCCCATTGTACAAAGCTTTGGCAGGAATTTCCCTATTTTCCTGTTGCCAAGCTCCACCCCCACCCCCGACATGGCATGGACAATGGGTTGGAGTTTGAGGCTGTTGATTATCACCATTCTTATTAATGATAATATTAATGTGTTCTGTGACATCAGTGCAGGACTTTGTGCTGAAGGCAAGAGTCTGTGCTCCTCAATTGGCCTTGAGAGTTGCCCCACCTCCCCCTCTCCACCCTCCTTCTCTAGAGTTAATTCAAGTCAGTCTATGAAACAAGTGGTAAGCCCTCCTTCCCTTTGTACCTAGTCTGAGCTAGATGGACCCTGTGAAGAGATGAAAGGAACAGACGTGGGCTCTGGTCTCGGAAAGGGACACAGGTAGAAAGAGATTCCAGCTCTTTATTTTCTTTCCAAAGCATGTTAGTTTTCTCTCACTGCCCTGTGAGACAGGTAATACAGGTGTCATCCTCACTTAAAGCAGAAAAAGATAACTCAGAGTTAGCCAGTCAGTACTCTACTCCAGAAACTCCAGATTTCTTCTCACTGCAAGGGGACTAAATCAACAGCTTATAATTCTCAGTTTGGCTACTAAGGTGGCTAGCTTAGTATAATTTTATTAAGGGTCCCAGAACTCATGTGGTGGGACATCAGACAAAGAGCCTCCCTCTCCTTCTCTTCCCTTTCTTTTTCATCCTTTTCCTCCCAGAACATAGAATTGTAGAGCTGAAAGGGTCCTCAAAGATCATCCAGTACAACATGTACCTGAACAAGACTTGTCTCTACAATATTCCCTTGAAGATATCACCCACCTCTTTCTTCTTCCCTCCATCTCCTTGAGGGCATTCATTCTCCTTCCTCTCCCTCCATTTCCCCCACAAACGGTTCTTTTGGACCTTCTGTGTCCTGGTGATAGGGGCTCCTTTGACTTAAGATTTTTGAGTACTAGGAGCTGTCCAGAAGCTCATCCCAAAATGTCTTGCCCCTCTTGCCCAGGGAGAGATTCATTAATTACTTGGCACAGAAAGCTGGGTGCAAAGGGGCCAAAATGAAGAAGCTCTGGTAGTGTCTGGTGCAAGCAAGAAACCCACAGCAGGGAGCCCTTCAGAACTGTGAAGATGCTGTGATGAGAGGAGCTACTGAAAACAAATGCTACCTACTCTATGCCTCAAAGTTAGCCAACAATGGTCTGTCTCTTGTACTTTCCTCTTATCCTCCCCCAAGATACCAAATACAGACTTCAATATGAAACTTGGTATCTTAGGACTGCCAGGCAATATCAGGGAATGATCCAAATAACAGGGTTTTTTAAAATCTTTACCTTCCATCTTGGAGTCAATATTATGTATTGGCTCCAAGGTAGAAGAGTGGTAAGGGCTAGGCAATGGGGGTCTAGTGACTTGCCCAGGATCACACAGCTGGGAAGTGTCTGAGGTCAGATTTGAACCTAGGACCTCCAGTCTCTAGGCCTGGCTCTCAATCCACTGAGCTACCCAGCTGCCCCCCCAAATAACAGATTTTGAAGGAGTATGGGACTCAAAATCAAATCAGACAAAAATGGAGCCTTCTCTTTAAGCTAGTTCCTTATCTTCCCTAGATTTCATTTCTACTAGGGCTGAAGTAGAAGAGGGGAGAGGTGACTTGTGCTGGCTGGTGTCTAAGACCCAATTCTCTCAGTATTTTATTCTGGATCTTGGTAAGAGTTTGTTTTAACTAAGACTTGTCATTTCCTTCCTTTCTTGGTGTACGTCTCTCCCCCCACTTCTCTACACTCCCAGACCCAAGAATTAGGAGCATGCATGGAGTAGAAGGCAGGAAATATTTGTTTAAATGAATTTATAGAGGAAGAAACTGAGCTTAGAGTAGAAGTGACTTATTTAATTTCCCAGAATGGGGGTAGTTTTCTGGCTTTGCCTCTGAGATCTCTCCAGATCCCTTTTGCTGCTTCCTGTGTAGGTAAACATGTGTGTATATATGGAAGAGTATTGTGTCTTTGAGAACTAGAGAGATGGACAATTTTGGGAAGATTCTCTGAGCCAGATTGGGAGAGGCATGTGATCATCTCTTATCAACAAGCCACCCAGCTAACCCCCAGCCTACATCCCTGCTTCCCATCTCAGAAACCCCTCCGCCTTCCTCCGCAGCTCTTCTTTTGTCTGGCAGTGCCCTCTGCTGCCTAGAAAGAGAACAGAAGTGAATTCCAATAAGGGGCAGGGTGGGCATGGATGGCAGTTAAACCTCAGTTTTTCTACCTGTAAGAGGAGTAGGGTAGACTTGACCAGGGATTCTTAAGTTTTATGAGTTTTATGAGCTTATTTTAAAGAAGTATTTGATAACTATTTCAGTATAATTGGCTATGTGTTTTGTTTCATTTTATGCATTTTAGATATGGTTCTGAGAAGAGACCCATAGGCTTCACCAGACTTACTGGAACAGGGATATGGGGCACAAAAAGATTTCGTATTCCTGAGCTAGGGCTGCTCTCTAAAATCCTTTCTAATTCCACTGTTCTGTGTTCTATATTCTAAGGTACCTTCCAGCACTGACATTTTATGTTCTCTGAGAGGTTGCAGAGCAACAGCTTCTCTTTCTCTCTCTCTCTCCTCCCCTCCCTCCCCTCCCTCCCTCTCTCTCTCTCTCTCTCTCTCTCTCTCTCTCTCTCTCTCTCTCTCTCTCCCTCCCTCCTCCTCCCTCCCCTCCCTCCCTCTCTCGTCTCTTTCTCTCTCTCTCTCTCTCTCTCTCTCTCTCTCTCTCTCTCTCTCTCTCTCTCTCTCTCTCTCTCTCTCTCTCTCTCTCTCTCTCTCTCCTCTCTCCTCTCTCTCTCTCTCTCTCTCCTCTTCTCTCTCTCTCTCTCTCTCTCTCTCTCTCTCTCTCTCTCTCTCACTCTCTCTCTCTCTCTCTCTCTCTCTCTCTCTCCCCTTCCCCACCATCTCTCTCTTTAACTGGGGGCCGGGAGTGTGTAGAAAATGGCAGGAGTGTTGGAAGGTGAGAAGAGCATCAGACACTTTTTATACTGAAGATATAGTGAGAAGCTAGCTAGTAGGAACTACTTTGATGGGGGTAGGATAGACTACTTATTTGGAAGTCCCTTCCAAGTCTACAATGAGTTTCTAAGAAGAGGGAGAGAGGGTTAGAAAGAAAGGGCAAGGACCATTCTCCAGGCCTCCACGGAGATGTCATCTTCCTTTCTCAGGGGAGCTGGCCCAGATAGCCAGAGCCGTCATTATGCTGAGGTGAGCTGAGCAAGCTAAGACATCCCTAGATCTGCTCCAGCTCTGAGAAATTTATAACTGAAAATCACAGAATAGCACATCTATACCTCTCCAACCCCATAACCAACTTCTTTGTCTGGGCACAAAAATATGAAAAGGGGCTGGGGAGCCTTGGATCCCTCTTCTAATCTTAGGGCCAGCAGGCCAACCTTCCCTACTCTTCCCAAGATAGAGGCTACCTCCACCACTTTTGTAGCTAAGGGCCTGGAGATTCTGGGATTCCTTGCACACACCTCTACACTCAGCTGGCCAGGCATTCTATTCTCCTGCAGAGCTATCAGCCACCTCTGTAACATTGGCATTATCTCAAATACTTTCTCAATCTCTCTCTCTCTCTCTCTCTCTCTCTCTCTCTCTCTCTCTCTCCTCTCTCTCCTCTCTCTCTCTCTCTGTCCTTTCTCCCTTCTTCCTTCTCTCTGTCTTTTCCTTCCTCTCTCTGTCTCTCTTCCTCTCTCTCCCTCCATTCTCCCACTCTCTCCATGTCTGTTTCTTTTTATGTCTCTTTCTGTCTGTCCTCTGCCTCTCTCTCTCCCTCTCTCCCTTCCTTCTTCCTCTCTGTTTCTCTCTGACACTTTCTCTCTCTGTCTCTCTCCCTCCCTCCCTCCCTTCTTCCCTCTCTCTGTTTCTCTCTGTCACTTTCTCTCTATCTCTCTGTCTCTCTCTCTCCCTCCCACCCTCCCACTCTCTCTATGTCTCTGTCTTGTTCTGTCTCTTTCTCTGTCTCTGTCTCTATCTCTGTCTCTATCTTTGTCTCTCTGTCTCTCTCTCTCATGCACACCACACCAAGAAAAGCTATGAACTCTCACAGAATCACAGAACTTTTGGGCTATCTAGTCCAACGTGAACTTTTAAAAGAATCCCCTTCCATCTTCCCCAAGGAGTGTCCATTCAGCCTTTGCTTGAAATCCTTTAGCAAAGGGATTCCCCCTGGCAACCCACTCTACTTGGAGATTGTTTTAATTGTCAGGAATTAGTTCCTTATACTGAGGTGAATCTGTATCTCTGTGGCTTCCATTCATTTCTCCTATGGTGCCTTCAAGCAGATTCAAACCTTTCCTAAGAAAATAAGAGCGAACCTTCCCACTCTAGTCTGAAACCAGCTCTACATAATCTCTAGCTATCTGGTTAATTTCTATAAGCCTGAACCATCTTCTAACTAGCTATCAGGAACAACGAGCAGGATTTGGCTTGAGCAATCCAGCTTAGACTATGTTCATCAGATTAGTGCTCTGTAGACGTTTCTTTGCCCAGGCCATTTTGGAACAGATGTCCCTTTGAAGATGACCCATGCCCCCTCCTATCCCTCATTCCAGTCTCTAGGCTCCCTTGCCACTCTTCATCCAGAAGAATCTTTTGGAAAGATCACTTCACCCCCAACAGTCCTTGATCCTTTTCCTTCCTTGCCCTCAGGAGTAGGGCCATTGACCAATGCTGCTGATCTTGAAGTATTTTCTAGGTCTAAAAAAGAAATAGAACCCAGATAACCAGGCCAATTCCTTCTCTCTCAGTCACCTCCACTCCCCTGCCCTGCCCTGCTTTGTGTGTGTGTGTGTGGTGTGTGTGTGTGTGTGTGTGTGTGTGTGTACAAATGGCATGCTCCATCTCAGCTCAGCCTGGCCTTTTGAAGCACACACATCTGTATCCACTTTGAAGACTCAGTCCTATTGACCAGAGCCAGAATGCAGACTATAACCACATCACCATGGGGTAATTGTCCCCCATGACCACATGGTACCAAGTTAAATTATAATTACCAAGAGGGCAAATATTCCAAGTGGGTGCATCTGGGCCATTGGGGACTCCATCTTGGCCTGGTTGAAGATGTCCCTACATGGACTGGGATCTAAGAGAACTGCTGGGTTCTAGTCTTGACTCTCCTAGCCAACTTTGTGAGCTGACTAGCTATTCATTTCCCATCTCTGGGCCTTAGATTTTTTATCTATAAAATGAGGGAATTCGACTCAGTGATTTCAGAATTCCCTTTAAAATCTGACATCTCATCAAATAATTCTTTGTTACTTTCCTACTACATGTGTAAGCTCTAAGAGGGTAAGGACCATGCCTTACCTAAATTTTCTGTTTCCTCCAGAGCCTGGCACAATGATCTATATACTATTGTATAAATATACATATATACATACATGTATAAACAATGCTTGTTGAATGAATAAATCAACCAATGGGTCAATGAATTAATGAACTCTACATGGATGAGGGAGAGAGCCAGGAATGAAGTTCCAGAAAATAATGATGGTTAGATTCAGTTTTTTCCTTACTACTTATCAAAACTCTATCCTTTCTTTTTCCCAGATTTGAGTACATTTTATACATTTGAACCATTTAGAGTTATTAGAAGCATCAACAGCATTGTGGAATAGTGGAAAGTTGGTCTTGCATTAAAGAGACCTGGATTTGAATTTCACCCTTGTATTCTGATTTTATCTGGCTGTACCACATCTATCTCTCAGTGTCCTCACCTGTAAAATGAATTAGATGATCTTTAAGATTCTTTCAGTTCTAAATGTTGTGGTCTTAGATGAGGAATATAAAATCATGTAACACTGAATGTCAGAGCTGGAAGGGTGACCCTTAGAAATCATCTAACCCTCAATTTTATAGGTGGGGAAAGTAAAGTCTATATCCCTTATATTAGTGAAATAATGTTAATAATTACTAGCATTTATGTAATAAGATTTGTGAAGCATTTACATCCATTATCTTGTCTACTTTGTACTTTACAAAACAAAATATTTCCCTATCTCACTCAAAAAAACCTGTGAGGTAGGTAGTATATTATTAACCCCATTTTACAGGTGATCAAATAGAAGTGAAGTAATTCAAGTTCACAAAGTCAGTAGCAGAACCAGAACTTGAATCCAGATCTCCTGATTCCAGGTCTGTTGGACAGAATGAGGAGGGGGATGAGAATTTGCCTTTTATAAAGAAACAGAATCTATTGAAACAAACTCTAAGCCACAGACCTTCCTGGCCACAAAACCACGACAAGAGCATTGAAGTCCCCATTCATGTTTCTGGCCTGCCTGTCATTCATAAATCTGCTTATTGGTCTGATTATTCCAACCACCACGGGCACAGAGAACCAACACACACACTCACACACACACACACACACATTCATAGACATACACAGAATGTGTGTTAGGACAGCCTCCTTGGGACTGTGGGTGGCCACTCAATCCAGACTGGACCGGCATGTGTTAGATTAACACATTCACATCCCAGTTTTCATCTCTGTCTCTCTCTTCCTCTCTCTCTCTCTCTCTTCCTCCCTCCTCCCCGCCCTCTCTCTCCCTCTCTCTCTCTCTCTCTCTCTCTCTCTCTCTCTCTCTCTCTCTCTCTCTCTCTCTCTCTCTCTCTCTCTCCCTCTCTCTCTCTCTCTCTCTCCCTCTCTCTCTCTCTCTCTCTCCCTCTCTTTCTGGGACCAAGATGAAGGGGTGTGCTTCCTTGCTCTGAGTCCTCCAGTCTGGGTGGCTGTCTTTATACCCTCTGCCTGTTGAGCTGAAGAAGGGATCTGGCCTTTTTGCCTCTGGGCTCCCTTACCCGCATCATGCCCAGCACCCGGGCCTGGGGCCTGGCACTCAAGCTGAACACTTGGAGTGGTTGCCCGTCTAAATAATCTAACCGGGCCTGCCTCTTCCTGCTCCTCTCCTCAACCTTAACTATCCACCCCCCCAAGATTCTCCTCTCTCTCTCTCTCTCTCTCTCTCTCTCTCTCTCTCTCTCTCTCTCTCTCTCTCTCTCTCTCTCTCTCACACACACACACACTCACACACACACACGTGTGATACTTGCCACTGAGTATGATGGAAGTCTCCAGCGTCCCTATGCCCAGCAAGTCGGCCGAAAGCTCCGTGAAGTGGCAGCTATGCTACGACATGACGGCAAAAATGTGGTGGATGGTAAGTGGGCTGGGCTAGGGTGGGCGGTGGGGGTCATTTAAGAGTTGGGTGGCTAGAAGGAGAACCAGTGAGTGTCACCCACTGAGTGGCCGTGGCTCAGGGGATTGAGGGGGCACTGGGTGTCTGGTCTTCCAGTCTCCTCTCCGCCGATCCCATGACTCCGTGGGCCTGCTCACCTCTGAACTTTGGTTCTGGCGTGGCACGCCTGAGGGCAGGCACAGTACAAGTAGCAATTATTTGTCAAATCTTACTTGGGTCTGCCGAAGGGAAATGGATTTCCCAGGGTTTGGGGCCGGCAAATGGAAGTTCTGGGGTCTTCTGTGGACTGTCATGTATAATTCTGAGTGTTACTTCAAACTCTCTGGGCCTCAGTTTCCTCGTCTGTAAAATGAGATTCTCTAAGGGCTCCCCCTTCCATATTTTACATTTTGCTATTCTAACTAATTTTTAGACTTTTTTAGGACAGCCTCCTTGGGACTGTGGGTGGCCACTTTAGGATCCCTAAGGATTGCCCAGAAATCTAAGGCTACAAGAGATCTCTGATGTCCTTTTTAGCCCTAAATTTGGGTGAAAAAGGACTGAAATCCTTCCATTCCTCCCCCTCTTGCTGAGTTTTTGAGTAAGTTATTCACAGATTCATTTCCAGGGCTGGTTTAAATGTGATGGTCATTTATTCATTCCCCCCACCCACCCAGCCCAATACTTCGGGTGACTGGATTCCAGACAAGCCATAGAGTATATGAGGTCTGGAAAGGTACGGAGGAAGAAGGAAAGGGGGGGGGGGAGTCTCTGAAGCTCTAGAGCTTCGGGGTGATAGAAGGGCTGGTTACAGGCTATTCTGGAGAGTCTAAGATCGTAGCTGCCGGTGCCTTCTTGTTTAAGGGATTGCTGCCAGCCCTTGGAGAGCCAGGCCACGTCTGCACCTTTCTGCACCCAGCCTGAGCATCTCAACAGGATGTCAATTGATTCTAGGTCTAGGGAAAGGCTTGGGCTTTTTTGAATGGATTAGGGACCAGTGAGAAAGCAGTATAGTCCCAGAAGTGTGGGTCAGAGAGGTTCCTCTGTGAAATGGAGTGTGGTAAAGTCCGTTGGGGGGCTTCTGAGTCTATCTGGGGGAACAGAGCTACCCATAGCTATGGTAAAAGTGATGGCTAATACTTCTTTGTCGTTATCATTATCTTTGTGATCAAGAGAGCAATAACAAGGGGCAAAGGTAGCTTGATGGCTCAGTGGATTGAGAGTCAGGCCTACAGAGGAAAGGTCTGGGGTTCAAATACAACCTCAGATACTTTCTAGCTATGTAATCCTGTGTAAGTCACTTGACCCCCATTGCCCAGCCCTTACCACCCTTCTGCCTTGGAACCAATACACAGTATGGATTCTAAGATGGAAAGTAAGGTTTTTATTAAAAATAGAAATAAACAATAATAACAATTGACATTTTCTGAAACACTTTGCTTTTGTACTGTCATTTTTTTCTTCCCAAGCATCCTGTGAGGCAGCCAATATAAGTATTATTTTTTTTTATTATTCCCACTTTGCAGAGGAAAAAACTGAGATCTATAGGGATGAAGAGCCCAAGGGGAACAAAATTCATGAGGATAGAAGCCAGGATTTCTCTGGATCATTTGTCTCTTTCCATCATACTTCTCTTATATTAGAAAATGCTTTTGAGGTTCAAATATAACTTGAATATATTACCAACCCAGAAACTTCACAGCAAAAACTTGATAGAGGCCCAGAGGTCTTAAAGAGGCCTTTAAAGTGCCCTCCATCCCCCAATACCAGCTGTTGAAGCCTAGGGAAGGGAGGAAAACCCAAGACACCAGGGTTCCAGAACCCCTGTTGCCATCGACACACTTTCTGATTTGAAGCAAATCACTTCCCTTTCTGGTTTCATGTTTTTTATCTGTAGAATGAAGGACTTGAATTAGATGGTCTCTAAGGTCCCTGCTAGCTCTGATTGTTTTCCATCTCATGTTCTAAGGTTTCTTCCTGTTCCAGCATTTTATTTTTCCAGGTTTTAATGTTCCTTCTAGCTATGATATTCTAAATTCCAATAGTCCTTCCAGTCATACTACTGGAACTTTTCTACCCTGCAGAGAACTACCAGAATCCCGAGGGGGTGAAAATGTCTCTTTGCCTAGCAAATTCAGGCAATCTCTAACCTAACTTTATGGCAAACCCTTTACCCAGGGACATTTAGGGACCTTTTGGGTAGGGACCTAAGGTCAAAAATCAGGATGATTTTATTTTAAAGCCATGAGGTTCCCAAAGGGTGATTATGGAGTCCCTCTCAAAGCAGATACCAGAAAGCAATGGGGTGTGCATCCCAGAAGGAAAATGCATGAATGGTCCGTGGTAAAGGAATGGCAGATGGAAAAAGCAGAGGGCTGGGAGTCTGCAGACCTGGGTAATCACCCCTAGTGTAGACCAATTCTTTAATTTACCACATAACTTTGGGCAAGTTAATTTCTTTCTATGAGCCTCAGTTTCCTCATCTGTAAATGGAGGGAGGGTATGGAGTTGAAGTAGTTAGTATTTAAAGTTTATTCCTGTTAGACATTCTGCATTCATAGAACATCAGGGTGAGAAGAGACCTCAAAGGTAATTTTGTCTAACCTTTTCCAGAGCAAGAATCCCTAATCTGCCAGACGCTCATATTCCAAAGTCGCATTTAGCTCTAACATTCTGTTCTATGATTACAGGAAAGCATTTGGCCAGATAATGTCTTCGAAGTCTATGAGAGTTTTTTTTTTTTAATAAGGGGCACTGAAAAGTTGTTCTTTATGTCCACATAGGAACCCCCTCCAAAAAAGGAAGAAAATGAGCTTAAATGAATGAAGCTATATACTAAGTCCTTAAAAAAGAATTTATTTTGTGCTAAATAAACACTTTACAAATATTATCTCCTTTGATTTCACAATAACCCTGTGAGCTGGGTGCTATTATTATCCTCAAGTTACAATTGAGGAAACTGAGGCAAGCAGAGGTTAATTGAATGATTTGAATGACTTGCCTAGGGTCACACAGCTAGTAAATGTCCAAGGCTGACTGAATCTCAGTCTTTCTGACTCCAGGGCCAGTGTTCTATTTATTGTGTCCTATGTACCTCCCTCTCTTCTTTGGGCAAAAAGTGTCTTTTTTTTTCTCCTTGTATTTGTAGTCCCTTCTTCACAGAGGTGGCGGACTAGGGGTGTGGATTTGGGTATATACTGTCCACCTCCCTTGATAATCTGGTTTTGCTCATCTGATTTTCTTCTCTCTCTCTCTCTCTCTCTCTCTCTCTCTCTCTCTCTCTCTCTCTCTCTCTCTCTCTATTCCTGGCGACAAGGGGATGATTCTTTGGGTGATGGAAGGGGATTATTTGGAAATCGAGGCCATGTGAAAACAAAGGACAGCAAGGTGGTGGTGATGGAGGTGTTTTAAGACCTCTCCTGTCACGGAAAAACGATCAAGATAGAACAGGAGCAGTTAGGTTACAGGGTTCTTTGATTTGGACCAATCCTTTGAGCTATTCAGCTTCTCCGGAAGGCTTAGATACTTGGCTCCCGGGCAGTGGGGGGGCTGGGTCCCAAAAGCCTTCTTTTCTTTTAAGCGAACGCCTTCAGCACTCAGCCAGACTAAGAATGCATGGCAGGTCAAAGGGAGCTGGGTCGGCGTTAGACTGGCGAGCAGGATTTTGGGAAGGACAAGCAGGGGATGTGAGCAGCTAGCAGAGGCTGGGGGACGCGTTCATTCCTCACCTGTCCCCAGAGTCCCCCCACCTTTTCCCCTCTGTCCCGCCGCCGCCGCCGCCGCTGCCCAATTGTGTGTTGGTGAGCCAGCCGGAGTCACAGAGCCCTCCCCAGCAGAAGCCCTGCAAAAACCTCCCTCCCACACTCACCACATCTGAGCGTCCAGGAGTCTCGCAGTCTGCTCCAAACCACGGAATGTTTCCCCGGAGAGGCGGCTGGGGAATTTCGGGAGAGGAGGGGAGGGAAGCAGGGAGGGAGCCTACTAGGAGAGGATGTTGAGATAAAGGAGGCAGACTAGGGGCTAGCTAGGAGATCCAGAGGGAGGTGAAGCCATGCGTCCAGGCACTCCGGCCAAGCCTGTTTCCTTTATCCGTAATCCCAGACGGTCTGTCTTCAAGCTCCTGCCCATTCCGTGACTAGTCCCTCTTTCCTCTGCATGGTGGAATTCTCTCTGTTCTAGAAGGCCCCCCTTTTCCAAGCATCCTTCTTGACTAGCCCAGCCCAAAGACTCTTCTGTCCACTGAGTACCCATAATCCCCACTGGTTATCCTAACCATTAGACCTGGGGCACCCTTACTGTAGCTCTGTTCTCTTTCCCTGTGGAGGGCTCTGAGCTCTCCAACTAGCCTAGACTAAAAGCCTCTTAAGGGTAAAATCCAGGTCTCTGCTTGTTCCTAGACACCCCCAGGACCCAGCAGATCTGAGGGGCTGCACCCAGGAAGTACTGAATGCATTTTTGACAGATTAAGCAGAATAAGCACAAAAAGAGGTTTCCTCCTCCAAAAACACCAACTTGTTTTCTGAAGGGACTGGAAAGACTAGAAAAGAATGTGGGCCGTTTGGAAGGGAGACTGGTTGGACATTGGGTTCCCTCATCACTTTTCTTAGAATCGGAATGAGACTCTCTGAACCAGGAAAGAACTTAGGGTATCACAAACTATGCCAGAGCTGGACAGAACCTAGAATAACAGAACTCCAAATATCAAAGCTGATAAAAATCGTAGTACATAGAAAGTTAAAAAGAGAAAGGCTTTCAGAGACCATGTAATCACCAATTTAAACCAATCCCTATCTGAGCATGAATTCCATCTTGAGCACAGTCAACAAGCCGTGGGTGAGGCAGTCTCTGCTTAAGACCTCCACTGAGTTCTTTAACCCTCTATCTCCCAAGGTAGTTCAATTCATTAAAAAAAAAAATAACCTTATCTTCTGTGTTAGTCTCAATTCTGAGAAAGAAGAGCAGTAAGGGCTAGGCAATGGGGGTTAAGTGACTTGCCCAGGGTCACACTGCTAAGAAGTGTCTGAGGCCAAATTTGAGCTCAGATCTTCCTGATTCCAGGCTTAAAGCTGTTTCCCCTGAGTTACCTAGCTGCCTCCTAGGTCTATAAAGTTTAAATGACTTGTCTAAAGGCACATATCTAGGAAGTATCTGAGGCTAAAACTGCATCTTCCTATACAATATCAGTAAAAATAATAACTCACACTTCTGTAGTGTGATTAGGTTTCCATTAGAAGGTAAGCACCTTGAGGGCAAATACTATCTTTCTTTGTCACATTTGTATTTCCAAAGCTTAATGCTAAATGCCTGGCACATATTAAGTTCTCAATAGATATTTATTGACTTGCATTGTTCCTAGATTTGCCCTTTAAATCCAAGTGGAACAAACCTAATCCCTCTAAGGCCTCAGCTCTTCAAGTCTTTAAAGACAGTTATCTTTCTACAAATCTTCTCTTCTCTAGGTTAAACATCCCCATTTCCCAAATAAACTCCAATCTGTCCTCATATAGCTTGAATTCAAGGTCCTTCACCATCCAGGTCGCCCTTCATGGATGCTTTCCAATGTATCATTTAGCTGCCAGTTGAAAACTTCCAGGGACAGAGAATTCATTACTTTCCGAAGCAGATCATTCCATTTCTAGATAGTTCTAGTTGTTAACAAATTTTTTCTCCCCCAAATCTAAACAATTTCTGTTCATTGTTCCTTGGGTCCCCTAATACTATATTATAAGAATAATAAGGAACATTTATATAACACTATGTGCCAGGTGCTATACTAAGAACTTTACAAATATTATCTCATTTGATTCTCACAACAACCTTGGGGGTAAGTATGGTTATTATCCTCATTTTACAGATGAGGAAACAGAGGCAAAACAAGATTAAGTGACTTGCCCAGAGTCACATAGCTAGTAGGTGTCTAAGGTTTGTTTTTGAAGTCAGGTATTCCTGACTCCAGGTCTGAAGCTCTATCCACACTGTATCATCTATCTGCCCACTATGGTTAAGTAGAACAAATATGATCCTTCTTCTACTAATTACTCTTCAAAAGCTAGAAAGAGCTAGCATGGCCCTCCCACATCTTCTCCAAGCTAACCCTTCTTCTCTAATTGATTCTCATTTGATAAGGTCTTTAATCCTCTTACCATTCCTTTCTTGTCAATGCCCATAACTGAACATAATATTCCATATGTGGCTTGAGTATAGTGGGTTATAGTGGGACTGTCACCTGCCTTGTCTTGGGCACTGTGCCAATGCCTTTATTTTACATCTAGGGAAATTGAGGCCTAGAAAAAGGAAGGAATTTGCCCAGGGTAAAGTATCAAGCTAATGGAAGAGACATGATTGGATTCTAGGTGCCTTGTCTCTTGGGACTGCACCATTTTCTCTTGTTCTTTGAGAGTTCAAGAATCACAGAGTGAGAGCCTGAGTCTCATGAGACACAGGCAATAATGATTTGTTGGGTACTCTCCCAGAGAGCTTGAACATTTGCCCATCTAAGCACTCACATGCCTTCTCTTGCCCTGTCAGTGGCAGACAAGGGGCCACAATGGGTGGTCTCCTTGGGATGGGCATTCAGGGCCACTGATTTGTCTCTCCTCCCATGTGGGCTGGTTATGTCTGAGAACCCAGGCAACTTTCCTCTTCTTAGGAAAAGCTTTGGGGTGAGGGGCAGCCCACAATAACTGTCTTCAAACAGCTGTTGTATAGAAGAAAGATTGGATATGTTCTCCTTGGTCCCAGAGGGCAGAATAGTGGGTGGCAATTGCAGAGAGGAATTTCTGAAATTGATAGAAAGAAAAACTCCCTGACAGTCAGAAGTGTCCAATAATGAAGGGCATTTCTTTAGGAGGTAGTGAGTTCTCTGTTTCTAGAAGTCTTTAAATAGAGGTTAGATGATCACTGGTTTGGGATATCATAGAGGAGACTTTAGGACAGGTTTGACTAGATGAAAGACCTCCAAGGAAAGGAGTCAGCACCTCCCAATGCGGTTCACTTTATATCTGGGCATCTCTAATTGTTTGCAAAATTTTCCCAACATGGTACCTGAATTTGTGCCTGTGTTACTTCCCCCCATTGTTACTTGTTCTGCCCTTGAGGCCAAGCAGAATGAGTTTAATCCCTTAATCACATGACAGCCTTTCAAATACTCAAATATGGCTAGCATCCCTAACCATCCTCCATCCCCAATCCTCCCACCATTGAATACAGATCTCCAGATGTTGTCTGACCAAGCTAGACTGCAAAAAGACAAGTCACCTACTTATTCCTGGAAACAATATCTCTTTATGTAGCCCAATGACTTTTTTCATCTTAGAACTGATACTAACTATTGGCTCTGTGAGCTGTAAGGGTGAAGCAGTGGGGGTTAAATGACTTGCTCCCACAGTCACATAGCTAGGACATGTCTCAGGACAAATTTGAACACAGGACATCCCATCTCCAGGCCTGGATCTCTGTCCACTGAGCCACCTAGCTGCCCCTAGCCCAACTTCTTAGATCCTTTCCAATTCTGAAATATTGTGCCATCTGGATTATTGTAGAATTCAACTCCAGACCCATTAGGCCAGTCCAGCTCCTCAACCAACTCTTAGGGTGTCTGTTCCCCTCAACCCCCACCTCTGTCTTGAGCAGCTGCTGGGAAAGCCCTGATCTCACTAAGATCTCAGAACCCTTTCCCATTCTTTGCCTTCAAGAATACAGACAACACAATAGGGAAGGCCATGACAGAGATCATAGCTTTAACAGGACCCAGCTTCACAGAACCAATGCCCAGTTCCTAGGAGACAAGAACTAAGCATTTCCCTGTCTCGTGGTGGAAATTTCCCTCCTAGTCAGAGGATATATTGAGAGATCTGCCCACTGGCATAGGGAAAGAGTAATAGGGATGTGAAGACCTGAGTTCTAGTGTCAGGCCTTCCTCTTGGATAAATTATTCTCCCTTTCTGTTTGGAATTTTCTCCTCTATAGAAATGGAGAAGTTGCATTAGATCCAGAGTTCTTAATCTGAAAATCTTTTAACCATTTAAAAATTTTTTGATAACTTCACTTCGTACAGTTGATTTCCTTTGTAACTATATGATTTTACATCATGCATTTAAAAATTTTTTTCTGAGAAAGGGTCTTTGCCATGTTGGTGAAGCCATGGCACAGGTGCCAGGGTGGCCCAGAGTGGGCTGCTCAGTTCCCCCTCTCCATAGTCCCTGAGGACATTTTTTGCATGCCCTGCCCCTCTGCCAGCCACCCAATTTAAGCACTTCCTCCCTCTGCTGTGTGGAGTAATGTGGAAGAGGGGCTCACAGGCAGCTTGAAGCTACAGTTTGGGCACTCCATCTTGGAAACATTTACCAATGCTAGTATATAGGCTTCACCAGATTGATTTCCAGAAGGACTGAGGTCATAAAAAAAGTTAAGAACCCAAGACTAGAGGACTCTAGATTCTCCTTATGACCCTATGACTAAAGACCACAAACCAATGAAGGCCCTTTAAATCCAGAAGGGGCCAAGCTATGAGGGCAGAGAGAAACAAGGAGGACTCTCTGATAAGCCTAAAAGGCTTCTTTTGGTAATGCAGAGTTCTACCATATTAGGAAACCAGAGCTGGAAGGAACCTCAGATCTTAGAACACTGGATGTCAGAGCTAGAACATAGTACAGGACAGTTGAGAGACCTTAGAATGCCAATGGAAGGCTAGTTCTTAGAACACAAATAACAGAATGTCAGAGCTGACGGGGCTCTTAGAAGAATGTCAGAAGAAGAAGGGCCCTTTAGAACATAGAATGGCAAAGTTGGGAGGGCCCTTAGAACCGAGAATATCAGAACTGGAAGAGATCTTAGAAGAAAGAATGTCAGTGCTAGGAAGGAGAGGAAAACACGGAATGTTAGAGCTTCAGAGGATCTTAGGACATAAAATGTCAGAGCTGGGAGGACCGTTAGCACCCAGAATGTCCCAACTGGAAGGAGACTTAGAACAAGGATGTCAGAGCAGGGCACAATCCTTCCCTGGCTTGGACTTCACATAGTGCTTTGTATCTCTCCAATGGGCTTATTTTATTTAGTTGTGCTCTGCATTGGACTGTCACATTGGATTACACGGAAAGCCTCTGGGTGGGAAGAGTTGGTTAGGGAGGAGCAAAGCTAGGCTCAAGCTGGAGTGGTTGAGTGACAATAGCAAGAGGGGGCCTGGAGGGAACCTGGGCGTGGGGCTCCTACAAGGAGCTAGGTGTTCCCCCATCCCGACCCATGCCAGCTTCAGTTCATCTGCCTTCTCCCCACCCCCATCTAGAGAGAGACTGATGACTGGGCGGGCAAACCGCAGACGAATAATCAGGACCCAGCGGAAAATTAAAATATTGCTTGTCTGCCGATTATCAGCGAGCCCACAGCTGGGCCACTTAATGACTCCCTTTCAGGGGAATTGCTAACAGCTGGGGTGGAGGGAGGTAGGGAAGGGGGAGCAGCCCCTAAGCGTCCAATCCGAGGTAAAGGGGGAGATGCAGGGGGTGGAGCTCGAGGGTCCTTGGAATCAGTCTGGATGAGACATTCTACACCCTTTGGGGAAGGTGAGAGCAGAAAGCAATAAAAAGAGAGGGCAGAGTAACTTGGAGGCCGTCCCTACTTGGTTGGGTTCTGTGTTTTGCTTTATTTGAGAGTGGGTGCTATTGAATATTGAATAGACTAGAATAACTTCCCCTGGGGAACCTCTTGTGTTAAAGAACTAGGGACCTATTCCCAAGTATTGAGTCTTCTCTTACCTTCCTTGTGATGCATCAACAAAGCTCAAGGAATTATAGAATGCTTCACCAGAAAAGCCCCTAGAAAGAATCTGGAACATTTTTCAGAAGGGGAAACACCTTAGACAAGTTCCTTTCCCTCTCTGTGCCTCAGTTTCCCCATCTGTAAAATGAGGGAGTTGGAACTAGATTTCAAAGATTTTTGCAGCTCTAAGCCTATGATCCTGTATGGTCCAGAGGGAAGGCACTATGGCAAGTGGTAGAGTTTTGCCCTAAGACTCGGGATACCTGGTTTCTAGTACTGGCTCTGTTTCTGACCCAACTCTGTCAAGCTTTATAGCTGAGTCATTTCCCCCTTCAATTTCCCAGTCTAAAATATTTTAAATTAATTAAAAAATAATAAAATATCCTTGCGATCCTGGGCAAGTCACTTGACCCCCATTGCCTAGCCTTTACCACTCTTCTGCCTTGGAGCCAATACACAGTATTGACTCCAAGATGGAAGGTAAGGGTTTAAAAAATAAATAAATAAATATCTTAATTTAAAATTTTAATGCAAAAGTTTAAAGCTGAAAGAACACATAGACTATCAGAACTGAAAGGGCCCTTGGAAAGAACATCAGAGCTGGATGTGATCTGAAGTAGATGGGTTTGGATCAGATGACCTCCAAGATCCCTCCCAGTTCCAGCATTTTTCCACCTTAAATTGGGGGTGGGCTGAGACTAGAGCAGTGATACCTTTGGAATATGAAAGAGGGCAGTATAGGACCAGAGCAATCAACCTCTTCAGCTCTTGTCAAATCTTCCTCTCCTTGCTCTGGAGTGGAGATCTGCTCCTATCTGTGCACATTCTCACAGAGAGCAGGAGTAAGGGGGGAAGGAGGGAAACAGACACCTATAATGTCTTCTCTCCAGAAGCTAGGTTGAAATCTTTGTTTCTGCTTCCACCAGAGGCCAAGATCTATGGCCAGGCTGAAGGTTATTCTTTCCTTCTGGGCAAGATTCGATCCTAGGTCTTAACTGGACTGGGGTTTGGGGTAGTGGCCCATGTCAGCTCTTGCATAGACACTTGCCCTGACTAATGTCCCATTTTATAATAGGGAAAGAGCCTTGGAGCCCAAAGAGACCTCAGTGGGCACCATGGCCCACCTTTTACCTGAAGAGTGGTACCTGCTCCAACATACTTGGCATGTAGTCATCCAGGCTCAGCTTGAAGACCTCCAGGAAAGGAGGATCCACTTTATTCTGAGTCATCTCATTCTATTTTATGGTAACTCTAATTGTTGGGAAAATTTCCTCACTATCTTGATGAAGATCCCTCTCTGCAGCTTCTACCCATTACCTCTAATTCACCTCCAGAGGGTCAAACTGAACCAGTCTAATCCTTTTTCCATGTGGTAAATTCTTGAAGATTGCTTTCAATGTGCTTTTTTTTTTTATTACTTTCATGGTTCTTCTTTTCTCAAGATAATCCTCCCTAATTCCTTCAGTTGATTCTAAAAGGGCAATATCATTCTCAAGGCACTTCATCATCCTGGTTACCCTTCTCCAGAAATCTTCTTACTTATAAATGTTCTGCCTAAAATATGGCACCCAGAACTGATTATAATACTCCAGATGTGGTCTCATCCAACCTAATTTTAGAGCTGGAAAAAACTTGAGAGATCCTATAATCCTTAATTTTCAGATAAGGAAACTGAGGCCCTAAGAGAACAATCGACTTTTCCAAGATCATACCAGTACTTGGTGACCAAACTAGGATTTCAACCACTAATCTTTCTACCATACCAAGCTGCTTCCCATGAAGTGGTGTATAGTCAATATGCCATCATCTCTCATACATATGAGATGGATTAAAAAAAAAAAACAACAGAAGGACTTTCTTTTTATCCCTATCAGATTTTAAAATTTGATTAGGCTCATCCTTCTAACCTGTTGAAACTGTTTTGGATCCTGGCTTTTTCATCTAACATAGTTGTAATCCCTCCTAGTTTTGTGCCACCTGCAGATTTGTCAGCATGTGATCTATGCCTTCATCTAAGACAGAGGTAAAAACGTTGGACAGTGCAGGGCAAAGTACACCAGATTAAAGGTTTGACATCAAATCAGCAACCAGTTCTGAATCCACCTAACTACAATATTGTCTAACCCACATCTCTCCATGCCACCTCCAAGGATAGTACCAAAGACTTTGTGAGTTGCCTGATAAAATCTCCAAATTCTCTCAGCTTCTTCCAATCCAAAGGTCTAGTAACCTGTCCCCAAAAAGTCCATTGTCAACCATTCTTGATTAAGCCATGCTGCCTCTTAGGGAACACAGTTTCCCTTTTCTAAACATCCTCAAACTTTTCCTTTATTCATCCATTTTAAAACGTTACTAGAAAATCAAGATCACCAGCATATAATTTGGGACAACACATAGTCATCCCTTCTCTGATCTTATTTTTTAATCATTTCAGAGGATGCATTTTGGTTTGGGCACAGCAGATTTTCCCTAACTAACACACAAAACAAACCGCTCTACAAAAGAGAGGTGATCAATTATTAACCGAAAGAAGCAACGTGTCCTTTCAGCTTGTCACTATAGTGCTAACAATGACTATTGTATTTGACCAGAATTTTGTTGCCTCATCATGTTGACTTTATTTCCATTGTTGTAGTTGCTGTGTATGTTCTTCTTTTGGCTCTCCTTTCTTGTTCCACATCACTTCAAACAAGTATCTCCATGTTTCTCTGATTTTTTTCATTGTCATCATTCTTCATATAAAGAAGTATTGCATTGCTTTCATATAATATAATTTGTTGGGTCATTCCCCAATCAGTGGGTCCCAATCGGGTTTTTTTTTTATCATTGTGAAGAATGTTACTGCGAACATTTTAAATTGTTATTTATTGACTTATTTAGTCAATAATATCTTTGGAATATAGCTCTGATAGCAAAATCTCTGGGTCAAAAGGTATGAACAATTTAGTAATTTTTTGATAATTCAAAACTATTTTCTAAAACCGTTGATAAAATTCACAACTCCATATGCTAATGAATGTGGGCCCTTTCCCCCTACAACCACTCCAACAATGTTTTCTCTCTGAAATCTCTCAGAGAGAGACTAACATGGCACACACATACATTACTTCTGTAGCCTTCTGTGGTTCGTCTGGGCTCTGAGGTGTGAGGTGTGAATTAATCAGAGGTAGTTAGGTTCTTTCTTACTATCTCCTTACTTATCTTGGGTACCAATTTCCTAATTGCCATTTTTGTCCTGATCTTTCCAGGCCAAATCATTCTTGTTGAGAGAGAAAATGGAGTTCTACCTTCTGTCCACTATCTATTATCCTTATACTGCCAATTCCACGAGCAGTTCTATTCTTTCTTTGATCTACCCCTTGTCCCTAACATCAATACTCTTTGGTGTTTGCCATTCATTACTGACTTCAGGTCATTCTTCTTTTTTTTAAACCCTTGCCTTATGTCTTAGTATCAACCCTAAGAAAGAAGAGCAGCAAAGCCTAGGCAGTTGGGGTTAAGTGACTTCTCAAGAGTCACATAACCAGGAAGTGTCTGTGGTCAGATATGAACCCAGATTTCCTTGACTCTAGACCTAGTGCTCTATCCACTATGCTACCTAACTGCCTTGATTTCTGTTCATTCTGAACTTTAGTATGACTGACACTCATTTTATAGGACTGACTTGTGCCCTTTAAAAAATTTCATCTTGTTACTTGCCAATAGTTTTGTAACATTGTGCCAATATTATCTTTGCCAACCATCATCATCATTAGTAGCATTTACATAGTGTTTAAGGTTTGCAAAGTGCTTTATATATATTATCAGATTTTATCCTCACAACACTGGGAAGTGGGTGTTAGTATTATTATTCCCATTTTGCAAATGACTAAACCGAAGCAGACAGAGGTTAAGTGACTTTTCTAGAATTGTAGAGCTGGTAAGTATCTGAGTCTAAATTTGAACTCAGGTCTTCCTGACTATAGGTCTGGTGCTCCACCAGTTCTGCCTTTAAATAGCATACCCTTTTCTTCCTCAACAAAAATGTTTCTGTTTGTATCTTCAGAATTTCATTTTTGAGATCTTCTTACTCTTGTTGAGTTGGTGTCCCCTATAGAATTTTAGGCTTTGGAATACTCGCCATCTTTTCTTAGAATCTTTTAAATAACAGAATCACCAAATTCAGAATTGAGTTGAAAGGGACAGCCCAATCCTGCATGACTTGTACAGAAATTTCCCCTACAGCCTAGTCAACAAGTGGTCATTCAGCCTGTACCTGAAGATCTCCTATAAGGTAGAACCCACTCCTCTGGCAGCCCACTGAATTTTGGGATAGCTTCATCATTAGGCTGTTTTTCTTACCTAAAGTCAAAATTTGCATTTATTCTATTGCTACCTATTGCTTCTAATTCTATCCTCTGGGGCCAAAGGAAAAAAGCTAATACCTGTTCTACATGTCAGTCCTGGAAATCCTTGAAGACAACTATCATATCCCCCCCCCCCCAGCCTTCTCTTCTCTAAGCCAAAGGACCCCCAGCTCCCTCAATGAACTGCATATAGAATGAACTCAAAGCCCTCTGCCATGATGATTACCTTTCTCTGAGCTCTCTCTGGTTTATCAATGTTGTTTCCAAAATGGTGTGACTAAGACTGAAAGTAGTACTTACAATATGGTCAGATCAGGGCACAATCCAAGGATATTTTCCCTTCCCTAGTTCTGAACATGCCTCTCATTATAGACTATGATTACATTCACTTTCTCAGTCACCATCTCACACTACTGGCTTAAATCGAGTTCACAACCCATGCGAATGTCCATATTATTGTTTAGAAGGACTGCTGTCTAAGCCCCTACAGGGCTCCCATCTTTTGCTTATGAGGCTGATTTTTTGAACCCAAATGAAAGACTTGACATCTACCCCTATTAGATTCAGCCCTGTGTTCTAGCCTGAGACCTCTTTGATTCCTGTTGTATTCATTCAGTGTGTTAGCTATCTCTCCCGGCTTAATATCATCTACAAAGTTGCTCAGCATGTCAGTTAGGCTTTTTCATTGTTTGCCATCCCTAGCTCTGGATTACTTCTGCTGTCTACTTCTATTCCTACCTAATGAGCTGATGCACAGACCTGGAGCAAATCACACAACCTAATGATGGGGTACACCAAAAACTCATGTTATTCCACTTCAACTGGATCTTCATGGCCACAAACATATCCTTTTTTCCTTCCTATTTGATTCCCTTTATCACTCCCTAAAGAAGTTATTTGTAAAGTACTTTTTAAAAATTGAACAATTTTTAAAAATTAATTAATTTAGAATATTTTTCCATAGTTGCAAGATTCATGTTCTTTCCCTCTCCCCTCCCATAGCCAACAAGCAATTCCACTGGGTTTTACATGTGTCATTGATCAAGAATTATTTCCATATTATTGATATTTGCACCAGGGTGATCATTTAGAGTCAACATCCCCAATCATGTCCCCAATCAACCAAAGTGATTAAGTAGTTGCTTTTCTCCTGGGTTTCCACTCCCACAGTTCTTTCTCTGGACATGGATAGTGTTCTTTCTCATAAGTCCCACAGAATTGCTGCTATCCTAAAGTACTTTTTTTCATTTTTATTTTATATTTTATTTTCATTTTACAAAATATATTTACAAATATCTTCATTTTACAAATGAAGCAAAACCAGAAAGACCTCTCTGACTTATTTTTTAATTTAAATTAATTTATTTAGTCAATTTAGGATATTATTCCTTGGTTACAAGAATCATATTATTTTCCTCCTTCCCCTCCCCCCACTCTTCCCTTAGCTGATGTGCAATTTCACTGGGTATTACATGTGTCCTTGATAAAAACCTATTTCCATGTTGCTGGTGTTTGCATTAGGATGTTCATTTAGAGTTTACATCCTCAATCATATCCCCATTGACCCATGTGATCAAGCAGTTGTTTTTCTTCAGCATTTCTACTCCCACAGTTCTTCCTCTGAATGTGGATAGTCTTCTTTCTCATAAGTCCCACAGAATTGTCCTGCATCATTACATTGCTGCTATCCTAAAGTACTTCTTAAGCCTACCAAATCAGCTTCTCCCCTCTCCCTGAGCTGAGGACCATGCCTTTCACTTTACTGCAAAATTTGAGACCATTTGAAGGGAATCTCCTCTTCCTCTTCTATTCAGCCTCTTCTCCTTTCTTCCAGGCTTTTCTCCTTGCTAAAATCAACTCATACATGTGCATTTGATCACATTTCCCCCCCTCCTTCTCCAGCAGATTTCATCTTCAATCATGTTCCCATTCCCACCCCAATCTTCAACAATTCCATATCTCTTGATTCTTTCCCTAGGTCTTCAAAATGACTATGTCTCCCCTATCTTAAAAAACAAAGAAACCAACAAATCCCTTCAGTAATATCTACGATTCCCTCATCTTAATCTATTTTCTCCTTTTCTCAGTTGAACTCTTGGAGGCAAGTCATCTACACTCATTGTCTTCACTTCTCTTCTCATTTCAGCCCTCAATGCTGTATAGTCTAGCTTCTAACCTCATTACCCCTCTAAAACTGAGTTCTCCAAAGTCACCAGTGATCTCTTAATTGTCAGTTGCCAGATCTGATGTTCTTTTCTCAGTCCTCATCCTACTTGACCTCTCTACTACAGTCGAGAGTTTCCTGCCCTTTCAGAGATTTCATGACACTAGCTTTCTTCCTGTTGGCATGACTGCTCTTTATTCTCCATTGTAGCTCGATAATCCTACATTTCTGCTGTAGAAGTTCCTGAAGATTCTGCCCTGTGCCCTCTCCTTTTCCTTCTTAGACTCTCTCTTGTTGATCTCATAAGCTCCCATGGGTTTAATGAACATTGGATGACTCACATATATACATGTGTGTGCATATATACACATACATCCATACACATATGGTATGTGCATGTACATACATATAAAATATGCATTTATACACATATGTACACACACGCGCACACATGCATGCGCACGCAGGCCCAATATGTCCCTTGAGTTTCCATCCTGTATCACCAGTTGCCTATTGGACATTTCAAACTGGATGCCCCATACATATCTCAAACTCAACATGTTGCAAACAAGGCAGTACTTATTTCTCCAAAAGCCCTCTCTCCCTTTGAAATCTGCTATTTCTGTTAAAGGCACTATCCTCCTTCCAGTCTCTTAAATTACAACCTTAGTATCATCTTTGACCCCTCATCCCCCCTCATTCCACCTATCTATCAGTGGCTAAATTTGACTGTTTCTACGTTGATGACATCAGACCTTTTCTCTTACTGATACATCCACCATTTTAGTTTAGAGCCTCATCATTTTTGCTTAAATTCTTACAAAAGTCTCCTAACTGGTTTCCCGTTCTCAAATCTATGCCTGCTCTAATCCATCCTACACACTGCTGCCAAAGTAACCTTCCTCAAATTTGGATCTGACAGGGTGACTCTTCTACTTAATCATCTTCAGTGGCTCTCTATTATTCTAGGATAAGACATCAGCTTCTCTGTTTAGCTTTTAAAGTTCTACACAACCTGGCCCCAAACTTTTTCCAGCCACACTGGACGCTCATTCCCTTTCTTTACTCTGAGATAAAGCCAAACTTACTTTCTTTTTGTCCCTTACACAGAGCGTTTTATCTCCCACCATTGCGCCTTTGCACTGGCTCTCCCCCATATGTGGAATACATTACTTCCTAACCTAAACTTCATAGAATCCTGCTCTTTGCTGGTATAGCTGAAGTACCACCTTCTACACGAAACCTTTCCTGATCTTCATCCCTCCCCCTTGCTCTTATTATTTCCCTCTCTCCCCAAACCATCTTGTTTTTAACTCTTTTATTCATTTTTTATTTATTCCCTCCATTTATTCTCTATATACATATATGTGGACTCCTTGTTTTTACATTAGAATGTAAGCTCCTTGAAAGGAAGGGGGATTTTATTCTTAGATTTGTATTCCCAGGATCTAGAACAGTGCCTCGTACATAGTAGTTGCGCAATAAAATGATGGTTGGTTAATTTATTGCCAAAATCATGACTAAAAATGTTGAATGACATAGGTCCAAATAGATTCCCTGAAAATATACTTTCAGGTTGACATTGAACTATTCATGGCCATCTTCAAGGCAGCAGGACACAATGGGGGGGGGGAGTTATTGGCTCTAGGAGCAGTGGACCTAGGTTCAAATCTCACCTCTAAATCCACTTTTTATGTGAATTGGGGCAAGTCAACAATCTCCTTGGGCCTGAGTGTCCTCACCTGCAAAATGAAGAGGCTGGACTAGATGATCTTGAAAATCCCTTTCACCTGTAGGGCCTTAATCATATGAGTCTTACATTCAATCAGCTCCAAATCTAGTCACTAGTGTTCATTTCTAGCTTATTTTTCACCATCTTGTTCACAAGAGAACCATGATAAAAAACAATCTTCCAAACTAACAGTTTAATAATGTTTTATTTTAAGGGAGGGGGAGGAAATTAGGTTAGATGGATACAACTTGTTCTTGTTTAATTTTTTAAATTGTTAATTAATTTTTGTTTTTCAGTTACACGTAGAAAAATTTTTTGATAATTGTCTTCTGACATTTTCAAATTCAATAACTTCTTGTTAAAGTTGTTCTGGCTTTTTGTAGACTGCTTCTACTGTCATGTGATCACTTGCCATCTCTTCAATAGCACTTTCTAGAATGTGGCCAGAAATCAAAATCAGGATTACTGGTCTTGAACTGTAGGATCCATTCTCTTCCTTTAAAAAAAGCAAATGGTACAACATCAGCTGCTTTCCAATCCTGCAGTACCTCTCCCTCACTTCTCAATCTTTCAGAGATCTTTAACCAAGTACATCTGCTTCTTTTTTCAGTGTCCTGAGATGTATGTCATCTGAGCCATGTGACTTGCGTCTCTCAGGGCAACTAAATACGATCTTAGTTATCTCCCTATTTATCTTGGTTATCAACTCCCTATTAACCATTTTTGTTCCTTTCTTTCCAGTCCAAAGATCATTCTCTTTGGGAGAAAAACAAGCAAATTAAGAGTTGAGTGATTTGGCTTTCTTTCTATGGTCTATCATCATCCCATCCACCTTGATCAGCTGTCCTTTCTTTGATCTTCCTCTTTAGCTAAAATAAATAATTAATCCCCACTCTTTCACACACACTCACACCCCATCTAGAATACATGCTACATTACGGCTTCGATTCCTTTTTTCTATTCTAGCACAAAAGCTAAAATGGATTGGTCACTTCTCCCCCAGGATCTCATGATCTCTATCTACTTCAGCAGCTAGCTCTAATCCAATCCTACAAGCACCTACTATGGTACAAGGTGCTGTCCTAGGTTCTGGGGACATAAAGACAAAACCAAAAAAAAAAATTTGTCATTATCTTCAAGGGCCTTATATTCTCATGAACGATATCCATGTAAATATATAAGTTCATACATGATAATTTGAAAAGAGTATAACTATTGATAACCAAGGGGTTCTGGAACAACTTTCTATAAGTGATCAATGCAATGAGCCTTGAAGGAAGTCGGGGATTCTAAGAGAAGGATGTGAGAAAACACATAGGGAACAGCTATGTGAAGAGAGAGGTGGATGAGAAAGCAAATAGGCCAGTTTGGTTCATATATCTAGCATTTGAATAGGAACATGAAATAAGCCTAGCAAGGTAGACTAGAGCCAGTTTATAAAAGACTTTAAATGCCCAACAAAGACTGGATTTTATCCCATGAGTAAGAGGGAATCATTACACATTCTCTAGGAGGGGAATAACAGGGTCAGAATTATATTTTTGGAAGATGATTTGAGCAGCTGAATAAAGAATGGATTAGGGAAGGGAGAAGTTGGTAGTCAAGCGTCCAATAAGGAGGCTATTGAAATAGTCCAAAGGAGAGAAGTGAGGAAGGTCTGAAGGATGGTGGTGGTCAGGAGAGTGAGTAGAAAGAAGGGAATGATAAGAAATCTGTTGGTACTAACAGAAACAAAAAGACTTGGAGTCTGATTGGCGGTGGGTCTGGGAGAAAAGAGAAGGAAGGGTTGAAGATAATGATAATAACTAGCATTTATTTATTTAGCACTTTCAATTTGGCCAACTGCTACATTGATATTGTTTGATAATGAATGATCTTGAAGCTATGAAATTGGATGACTAATAAAATGGTGGTGTTCTCAACAGAAATACGGCAATGGAAAGGATCTATGTGTTTGGGGGTGGAGGGGATAGAAAGATAATGAGTCTTCTTTTGGACATGAAAAAATGAAACATCCAGTTAGAGATATCTAGCTGGAAGTTGATGAATTGAAGCTAGAACACAGGGAGAGAGACTAGGGGTGGTAAAATAGAGTCATCTGCATAGAGATGATAACAACTCATGTGAGCTGATAAGATCATTGAGGAAGAGGAGGAGAGGTCTCAGGAAAGAAGGTTAGGGGATGCTCAAAATTAATGGGTGGGACATGGATGATAATCAAGAAAAGGAGAATGAGAAGGAATTATCAGGCAGATTGGAGAGCAGGAGAAAACAGTCTCATTAAATCCTAGGAGGATGATATTGACCAAGAGAAGGGTGTGATCAACAATGTCAAAGGCTTCAGAAATATTTTTTTCAAGGATGAGGCTTGAGAAAGAGTTATCAGATTTATCAATCATTAGTAACCTCAGAGAGAGCAGTTTAGGTTGAGTGATTAGGTCAGAAGGCAGATTGAGAAGTGAGTGGAAAGAAAAGTAGTGTTGACTTCTAGGAATTTGGCTGTGAAAGGGAGGAAAGGTATAGATTGGGGTGGCAAGGTTCAATGAAGGGGTTGGGTGTGTATGTGTGTCTATGGATATCAAAGACCTGGGTATATTTGTAGGCTGTCAGGATTGAAGACTAGAATGAGAGGAAATGATCAAAAAGGTAAGTATATAGGAAAGACAACAGGGCTTAGGGTCTGGTTGGACCCTGGTTAGGAGAAAAAGCTATCTGTGTTACAGACTAGATCAAAAAAGGAAAGTACAAGGGTACAGACAACACTGAAGATATTTGTGGTATGAGATAAGAGAAAAAAGGAAGTTCATTTTATCAGTAAAACAGGTGAATTTTCTGCTGAGAGGAAGGTAAAGGGGCAACTGTAAGAGGTTTGAGGAGGGAATCTACTGTTAGGGAGAGTATCAATTAGGGAACAATATAGTCACACAACAGAGTGGGCCCAGCTGAAATGAGATAACAAATTTAGATAACACATTTAGTCCCTTCAAGTGACTTCCTCTAGGAGTTTTCAAGAGACTTAAGTGTAGGGGGCAGTGAAGTGGCTCAGTGGATTAAGAGCCAGGCCTAGAGACAAGAGGTCTTCAGACACTTTCCAGTTGTGTAACCCTGGACAAGTCACTTAACCTCCATTGCCTAGCCTTTACTGCTCTTCTGCCTTGGAACCAGTACACACTACTGATTCTAAGACAGAAGTTAAGGGTTTTTAAAAGAAAGACTAGGTATAGGAGCAGCTAGATGGTTCAGTGGACAGAGATCCAGGCTTAGAGTTCAGAGGTCCTGGGTTCAAATGTGACCTCAAACACTTCCTAGCTATATGACCTTGGACAAGTCACTTAATCCCAATTGCCTAGCCCTTATCTTCTTTTACCTTGGAATCAATTGATTCTTTTTTAAAAACATACATCTTTTACTAATGCTATTGTTTTTTTCCAAGTTTTGGAAAATTTTATTTAATCAATTAATTTAGAATATTTTCCCATGGTTACAAGATTCATGTTCTTCCATACACACACACACACACACACACACACACACACACACACACACACACACACACACACACACTCCTCCTACCCCCTCCCAGAGCCAACAAGCAATTCCACTGGGTTTTACATGTGTCATTGATCAAGACCTATTTCCATATTATTGATATTTGTACTAAGGTAATTGTTTATAGAGTCTACATCCTCAGTCATATGCCCATCGAGCCATGTGATCAAGCAGTTGTTTTTCTTCTGTGTTTCTACTCCCACAGTTCTTTCTCTAGATATGGATAGCATCTTTCTCATAAGTCCCTCAGAATTGTCCTGGATCATTGCATTGCTGCTAGATGTCCATTACATTCAATTGTACCACAGTGTATCAGTCTCTGTGTACATTGTTCTCCTGGTTCTGCTCCTTTCACTGCATCAATTCCTGGAGGTTGTTCCAGTTCACATGGAATTCCTCCAGTTCATTATTCTTATTCATTATTCAGCACAATAGTATTCCATAACCATCAAATACCACAATTTGTTCAGCTATTCTCCAGTCAGAGGGTATCCCCTCATTTGGAACCAATTGATTCTAAGAAAGAAGATAAATCGTGTGTGTGTTTTTTTAAAGAAGACAAGGTATAGGAGTGGAAATGGATGGGTGTGGGTAACCTAGGCATCAGTGGCTTTATTGGTAAGAATCAGTTCCAGAATAACATTTCCCCTCACTGTTCCCACTTTTTAAAGAGGGAAATGATCATTAAAAACAAGCCAAGAATTCATCCACAATTCTTCTTTTGGCACAAAGAGCTCCTAAAGATGTATAGATAATTGAAGCCCCTGTCTCTACTATAGCATGCCCCCATGCCAGATTTCAGATCTGTTTCCTAATCTCATCTAGTTCATTCTTCTGTCAAGGAGGTCTCTAGTATATCTGGTGATAATATAACTTCGGTTTCTCCCTCCAACAGTCCTTACCCAAATGTTCTCTATCACATTTCCCTTCTCCAGTTTCTAGATTGCCTCTCATGAGCATATTTTCTTAATATAGAAGCACTGACCTAGCATCTTTTTGTTTTTGCTTTGAATGCTATATCCTTTCATAGCTATATCCCAATCATGATATCCATCTCAATAAGTCTCACTGCTATCTCTCATAGGTGTGTGTGTGTGTGCATGTGTATAGGGTGTGCCAAGTATGAATCACACCCTCATGCCTCTCCCAAAAATTTGGTATTTTGTATCTACTTTTTAAATTTGTATCTTTAAATGAAGGTTTAATTAATTTTTGAAAAATACATTTTGGGGGCAGCTGGGTAGTTCAGTGGATTGAGAGCAAGGCCTAGAGACAGGAGGTCCTTGGTTCAAATCTCACTTCAGACACTTCTCAGCTGTGTGACCCTGGGTAAGTCACTTGACCCCCATTGCCTAGCCCTTACCACTCTTCTGCCTTGGAGCCATTACCCAGTATTGACTCCAAGAAGGAAGGTAAGGGTGAAAGAAAGAAAGAAAGAAAGAAAGAAAGAAAGAAAGAAAGAAAGAAAGAAAGAAAGAAAGAAAGAAAGAAAGAAAGAAAGAAAGAACCTTTATAAGCTATTTAGTGCTACATAAATTTGGATTCTTATTTGAGGTATCTTTAGCTGGGGGAGGGGAGGGGTGAGTCTGAGGCATCTGCTGGGGGCAAGTGGGATCAGAAGCTCAATCCATGGCCCAGGCCATCTGAGATCAAGAAAGATTTTCCAATTTCATTTTGACTCTGGAGGCGAGTTCAGGACTTTGGGAAACCAGCAGGTGGCAGTCAGCACCCATGGTCCAGTGCCCAGGCCTGGGGCAGCACCACTGCTGGCCTGGGAATCCAATGGAGATGTTTATACTGTTCTGGCTGCTGGGGCCCTGAACTTTCCCCCATATACTGGAGTTGGATGAACCATTACAGGAAAAAATAACTCATCCTCCTGACTGAGCCACCTCCCCCATCCCACCTTTCCCTCCCTCAAAGCCTCCCCCCTCCCTAGGTCCAAGCTGCTTCCCCTCCCCTCCACCCAGTGGCCCCCAACCCCTCCCCTCCTTTCTTTTCTCTGCAGAACCATCAGCCTATCCCCTGCCCCCCTCCTGTTATGCCAACCAACTGGCACTGCCCAAAATGTGCCCATCTCTGCTTCCCGCCCTGGAAACTCGGGACTATGCCTAGGAGGCACTCTCTCAGCTCAGTTCTTTGCTCTCTGGGAGGCCCCACCTGGTGCCCATCCTGCAGGCATTTGCCACAGCGTCCCAGTGGCATGTAGGGCCCTGCCCAGTTACACCACCATGTCCTCAGGCAGGGGCAGGCGCCAACTTGGCAATCAAGGAGGCCAAAGTTCCACACCTCCCCCCCACCATCGTTTCTCTCTCGGGCAAGGGCACCGCCTCAGCAACAGCTGCGCCAACCTTTCATGGCCGCTTCCCGCCAACACATCTCCATTCGCCATGGGCGCTGTCTCTCCTTTCTGAGCAGCCCAGAGGCTAAGGGATACCCAGGCATTTCAACTAGAAGAAATCAGCATGTGAGTCAAAAGAGCATTGGCATGAGAGTCAAGAGATGCGGGTGCCAGTTCTAGCTTTGTCCCTAATTCTCTATGACTTTGGACAATGGGCACGTTAGACTGTGGCAATGGTTCTTAAGCACTGCCAACTACTTCCTCTACCCCCATGATGGCACATCAAGAGATTTCAAGGGAACTATCGGTTTGGGGAATGTTCTGATCATTATATTCCAATATACCTGCTCTCTTTGGTTATCCCGTGTATTTTATGCATTTGAAAACATAATTCTAAGGAGCCCATGGGTCTCCCCAGAAACTGCCAAAGAGGTTCATGGCCCAAATGAAAAGGCTACGGATGCTTGTACCAGAGGATGCCTAAATCCCTTTCCAGCGCTAACATTTGACGTTCTAGGGGCACCCCCTACTCTGACAGTCTATATCGTAGGTCCAAAGGTCTCTTCTGGCTCGAACGTTCTATGTTCTTTCAGCTCTGACATTCTCTTCTTTGTTCTGAGGTCTCTCCGAGCTTTCACGTTCCATATTGTACCTTTTAAGAGTCCTTTCAGCTCTGACAGTCAGTTCTAAGGACCATCCAACCCTGTCCTGTGGTGCTGCTTCTTCTGCTTCTTATAGTTCACCAGCTTAGTGAGTGCATGGAGATCTCCAGGCAGCCTGGCAGAAGGATTGGACTCCCGATTTTCCCCGGGGGAAGCTTCCAGGACTTCTGAGTCACCCTGGTCGGCAGAGCCAGGCTCTATTTGGCCTTCTTTTCTGGGGATCTCCAAGCACCGGATAACCTGTCATTAAGCCTCCCCTGCTGCTTGGGAGGTCGGGGAGAAGGTGGAATGTGAAGTCTTTCTTCCCACTTCTGACCTATAGAAAACTGAGACCTGGAACCCAACTGAGGAGAAGGAGAGTCAAGGCATGTGGCTTCCTGATCCCCAATAAAAGGGTGGGATCCCTGCCCAAGTGCCCTGCAAGGGTGGAGCTTATAGACAGTGGCGGGAAACTGCTCTGGTTGATAGATGGGCTCATGGGTTGGGGGGGGGGGGTCTGAAGGCAAGAGAATGGGGTTCTGAGAGCAAGGTGGCAAGGAGAGCCAGCTGGCAAGGCTGGAGGAGGGGGAGGGAAGCGGAGCCCTCCCTGCTCCGCCCAGCAGCAGCCTGTGAAATGATCTCTCCTGAATGCCAACTCTTAATCCGTGCAGAGTTGAGTACAAACTGTACCCGTGATTATATAAACCAACTTTCCTCCTCTGTTTATCTAATACTCTCTCTATTTTCTCTCATGCTTTCCTTTTAATCAATCAACCTTCCAACGGGAGGCAGAGGAAGGAGCCGGGAAGTCAGGCCAAGACCCCGGAGTTCCTGTTGTCCCCCCACTTCTTTGCCCTCTTTCCCTGGTTCTCCACCCCATCCCTTCCTAAAACACTAGAAGGAGGTGGGGACAGAGGGGCGGAACAGCTCCCAGCTTTGTGAATGAAGGCTAGGACCTATTTCTCTTTCTAAGCCCCCTAATCCTGAGAAAGGGGGGGCTGTCGGGTACACCATACACCCAGGCACACACTCCCAGGGATAATATCTCCCAATTTTACAGCACATTTAGATTGGTAAAAAACCCTTTCTTATAATCATCCTATGAGTTGGTCTTGTAAATATTATCATCCCTGTTTTATAGAAAAGAATCATTGACTCATACCATCTAGAAAGCTCAAAGGGATTATTGAGAACGTCGAGGCCAACTCCATTGGTTTAGAATAGGGAGGCCAAAGGCCAAGGGAGGGGGAATGATTTGCCCAGGGTCCCACTTTTGGCTAAGAAGTCTCCAAGCAGGAAACGAGGTCTCCTGACTGCCAGGTCAGGAGAATCTTTTGACTGTGCCACATTCCAGCTCCAGGCTCCACCTCCCTCTCACTTTGTCCCAGAGGTCACCCCTAGGGTATCCTGTCCCGGGGGAGAGAACAGCCATGGCCCAAGCCCCTGGACGCTCTGCTCCATTCCTCCCACTTCCCCCGCCCCCTGCCAGATCGTCTCCACTCAGTCTGCGGTGCCCCTTTGATCATGTGCCCTGGCACAGGACAGCTCTGAAGGGGCCCTTTCTAACCCGAGCCCTGCACACAGGGCACCAAGGGCCAGAGGTGGGAGGTGGTTCTAGGTTGGTGCCTGGGCACTATCTCAGAGTCCCTTTCCTCTCCCCGCCCCCCCCCCCCACTCTACCTCCCAGGGAACAGGGATCATCTCTCCAACTGGAGCCTAATCACAAAATGCATTGAATGACCCCTCCAAGAAGCAGCAGGTGCCCAGCAGACAGACACCTTTCCTCGGTGCCTAATGGACCCCACAGTCTCCCAGGGCACAGGGCATCAGAACTGGACCTAGAACGTCAGAACTGGGAGGGACCCTAGAACAGGGACAGAAAAGGACGCCTGGAAGGATTGAGAAGCTTTGTCTTTAGGGAAAATACCATAATGTCGTGCCAAGGGCGATACATATTAGGTTTGGATTATTTCCTGGGTTTCTGTGTTGGGAGTGGGGGGAGAAGCTAATCTGAGCCTCCTGCCGGTGGCCTGGTACTGAGACTATCCAATGCCTCTCTGCTTCGTGCCCTTCTTCCCCGCTGAATGAAGCCTGGAACTGCGACCACCCCAGCCATCCCCTGTAAATGGCCCTCTCTTAGGATGGGCACTGCCAGTCCTTCCCTCCCCCGCCTGCCTGCCTGCCTGTCTGCCTTTACATAACCGGGCTGCCGTGGCCGGAAATTAAAGGAGCCAACGTATCACTCGGCTTTATAACTGACTTCCTGCGGTTACCAATCCACCTTTAGTATCAGACCCAGGTTCCCGCCTTCCTCCCCGGCACCTAGACTTCACCAGCCCGGCTTCCCACTACAGGGCTGGGGGTGCACTAGGGCAGGGGTGGGTGGAATGAGTGCTCTGGAAGTTGAGGGCTCTTTCTTCCACATGAAAGAGTTTGGGTCTCCCTCTCGCCAGCGTGATACAGTAGAAAGAGCCCTGTATGAGGAGCCAGGGGCTTGGGCTAGGTGATACCATGAATTCACCAGCTGGCTTTAGACAAGTCGCTCCACCTTGTTGTGGGTCTCAGTTTCCACTTCAGTTAAAAAAAAAAAAAGTTTGGATCTAATTGTCCCCAAGGTCCATTTCAGACCATAAGAATCTAGAGCTGGCTTCTCTGTCCACAGGGGGAGGGTCCTCCCGAGGGGCTCTTAGCATGAGCTACTACTTGGTTTGGTTTGGTTTTTAACAATATAGGTGGAGAACTATATTTCAACAGGATTCCTTGGTAATTCTACGTATTTTATCTCGTTCATTTAATTCTGGCTTTGGTTTTTAAAAGATTATTACCAAAATGATTAATATGGAAGTAGAGATTGAGTGATAATCCATATATAATTGCTTAGCGGCTCTGGGACGGGGTAGGGGAAAGAGGAAAGGGAAAGAACACGAATCATGTAACCATAGGAAAATACTTAAATACACATTTTTTCAGTCAATAAGCATTTATTAAGCACTTACTATGTGCTAGACACTGTACTAAATTCTAGGGAGATTAAGAAAGATGAAAGACAGTCCTGGTCTGATAGGCAAGACAATATAATGTTAAATAAAATTTTTAAAAATTAAATTAAATTTTAAAATTAATAAAAACATGATTCTGAGGAGTCTATAGGGGACTATGCTAACCTATGACTCTGCATACACAACCCAGCCATCCTCATTCACACCAGTTTCTAATCCTCTGTTGTTATATCAGTGGAGGAGAGGCCAGGATCCTTCTCATTCCTCTCTGGCTTCAGCCTCAGAAATAATACCACTGATGAACTGTGCCACTTAACCTCTCAGAGCCTCAGTTTCTTTCTCTGTAAAATGGAGAAGTGCTATTAGAATTAAAGTGCTATTAGAATTTGAATCATTCTGTACTTTGTAGGTGAATTTCAGTCTGTGGTTTCAGTGAAGTGGGTGCCCCTCCGCCAACACAGATCTCAGCCTCTCTGAGATGCTTTTCAATCAGGCTGGAAAATCCATCACCCTGGGGAAGCTAGCGAAGAGTGTCTCCAATTCTGGGCATTTTGTGATCCTAGAAAGTCAACAGCAAAGTAAAGAGTGGAGGATGGAGGGTTCAAACTACCTCTTTCTGGCTTCTTGGAACTCAGATTCATTTTCACCAGGCAACTGTCTGAACCCACAACCTTGGTCTGGAAAAGTGCAATGAGACTGGAGCAGCTGGTCAGAGCTCTTGGATTCTGGACCCGATTCTGTCCCTCACTTGATATATGCCTTTGGGAAAGTCATTTCCAATCTTTGGGCCTTGGTTTTCCTCCTCTGTAAAATGGGGATAATAATCCTTACTCTAACTACCTCCAAGGAAGGTTGTATTAAATACACCTATAAGGGATGATTATTATAATTATATGTATTATCTCTGGAGCCCAGAACAGTGACCTTAGTATGCCCCCTGCCTTGGCTTCTAGCCCTTGCCAGAGGTCAGAGATCAAAAGCCAAGAAGAAACCATTGCTCCAGATTTTTATTTACTGGGGAGTCCCACTAAACCTACAGAAAGGAAGTTGATTCACTAAACAAGTCATTACCTTGAACCTCTAAATTCCTAGCCTTGAGTTTCCCAGTCACTATTGAAGGGCCTGGAGTGTAAAAGGAAGGTCAGCATTGGAAAGACCCCTGGAACATAGAATGTATAGATGCACAGAGAACTCATCGACCTAGACTTTTTCTAATTAAACTTTTTTTCAGTTAGCAAAAACCTAATTTGTCCCTCTCTCCCACCACCCCCATTGGAAAAAAGAAATCCCAAACCATTGTAACAAATATGCATAGTCAAGCAAATAACATTCCTGCAAGTAGCTTAGAGGTTTAAAAGAGATCTACAGAAGATAGGAACAAGGGCAAAGCTTTGAAGTAAAAGCATGCCTTGAGACTGCAAGGACAGTAAAAAAATAAAAATAAATAAAATAAAACTAAAGCTCAGGATGAGCTAAGAGTGGGGAAGAAAACTAAGGACAATGAAAAAAAGGCTGGTAGTTTGGCTTAGATGGTTGGCTATCTCGAGGGAAAGAAGAACAATCAAAGAAAAGAAAAGACACTGTCTAGGGTAACAGGCACCGTGATGATTTCCAATAGGGAATAACCACAGCTGATTCATTCTTATGTAGCTTCCATTTTTCCCCTGTCAATAATAACTTATGGACTGAAGAGGACAGAACAAAACTAGCTAATAGGAAGCTGACACTCAATAGTAAGAGAGTACCTAGTTGCCATTGATGATTTTAATTCATCTGGTACAGATCAAGTCATCTGCTCTTGGAGGACCAAAAAAAGTAAAGGATCTGATTGTTGAATCACTGTCAGTGATACATGAAGATCTAGTGAAAGGGAGAAGTGCTATAGTACTGGAGGTCATTGTCTGAACTTTCAAAAAAAGGAAGAGAATGGACTTCTGAAGCCTATAGGCCAGGGAGCTTGACTTGGATTCTTATGAAAGTTCTCAAGTATATTACTAAAGAGAGGCTTAGGGGGCAGCTAGGTGCCTCAGTGGACTGAGAGCCAGGTCTAGAGAAGGAGGTCCTGGGTTCAAATTTGACCTCAGACACTTCCCAGCTGTGTGACCCTGGACAAGTCACTTAACCCCCACTACTGAGCCCTCACCACTCTTCTTCATTGGAACCAATACACATGATTTTAAGAGGAAAAGTAAGGATTTTGTTTCTTTTCTTTTTTTTTTATAAAGAGAGGGTTAATAAGCATGCAGAAAAAGGAAACAGTAATCACATCTTATCCAGAACAGATCATTCCAAACTAATTATATTTCTTTTTTTGACAAGGTTACTAAACTAGCCAATAAAAGGAGTCCTGCAAATAGTGTTGACCTAGATTTTAGCAAAGTGTTTGATCAAGTATCTCATGCTATTCTCCTATAAGGATATGGACTGGATGATACAATGTACCTGGATTAGGAACTTGTTGAGCGGCCAGACTCAGGAACTGGTCCTTCATGCTTACAAGTCAACTTGGAGGGAGGTCTCCAGTGGAGGAATGCCCTGGGGATCTGTATTTGGCTCTAAGCACTTTAATCAATGATTTGGATGAAGGGAGAGACAAGATCCTTTTCAAATTTGCTGCTGATCTGAGACAAAGACAGATAGCTAACACCTGGGTCAGTGGAGTCACGATCCAAAAATAAGATGAAAAGTGAATCGAGTGCTGGGCTTAGAGACAGAAAGACTGATTTTCAGGAATTCAAATCTGGCCTCAGATACTTATTAGTGATGTGGCCCTGGGCAAGTCACTTAACTCTCAGTTTCCTCATCTATAAAATGGGTTGGAGAAGGAAATGGCAAACCACTCCAGTATCTTTGCCAAGAAAATCCTAAATGGAGTCATGAAGAGTTGGACTGAAAGGTAAAATCTTAGACCTAGGTTTAAGAAATCAGCTTCATAAATACAGTTGGAGGAGAGAAGGCATGGCTATATCTGAAGAAAGACCTGAGATCTTAGACAGAAAACAATATGACTCTGAAGTGTGATGTGGCAGCCAAAAAACACATGGCAATCTTTTTTTTTTAATCTTTATCTTCTCTCTTCGTATCAGTTCTAAGACAGGGGCTAAGCAATACAGGTTAAGTGACTTGCCCAGGGTCACACAGCTAGGAAGAGTCTGAGGCCAGAAAGGAACCCAGAATCTCTTGTCTCCAGGCCTGGCATCCCATCCACTGTGCCCCTAGCTTCCCCTCACATAATGCAATCCTGAACTGCACGAAGAGAGGAAGAATTTCCAGGAATAAGGAGGTGATTTTTCCTCTGTTCTTTACCCTGTAAGACCACACTAGATATTGCCTTCAGTTCTGGGCATCATATTTTAATAAACCAGAAAGTGTCCTGTGGAGGGCAACCATAATGGTGCAGGGCCTTTAGTTGATGTCATATGAGTAACTTGATATGTTTAGCAAAGAGAAGATAATGCTGGCAGGAGCTGAGAGGAAGGGAAGACTATGATAGCTGTCTTCAAGTATTAAAAATCTCTCATGGGGCAGCTAGATGGCATAGTAGATACAGTACCATACCTGGGGGGGGGGGGTACAAAACCTGAGTTCAAGTCTGACCTCAGATACTTCCTAGCTGTATGACCCTGGGCAAGTCCCTTAACCCCAGTTGCCTAATGCTTATCACTCTTCTGACTTGGAATCAATATTTAGTATAGAGTCTAAAATGGAAGATAAGAGAAGAAAGAAAGAAAGAAAGAAAGAAAGAAAGAAAGAAAGAAAGAAAGAAAGAAAGAAAGAAAGAAAGAAAGAAAGAAAGAAAGAAAGAAAGAAAGAAAGAAAGAAAGAAAGAAAGAAAGAAAGAAAGAAAGAAAGAAAGAAAGAAAGAAAGAAAGAAAGAAAGAAAGAAAGAAAGAAAGAAAGAAAGAAAGAAAGAAATAAAGTTGTCATGTGGAAGAGGGATTAAACTCATTCTATTGGCCCCAGAGAGCAGAACTAGATGTAATAGACAGAAGTTAAAAAGCAACAAACAGAGATTTGACGTAAAGAAATCTGACCTGAGAATTCAAGTTGTCCAACACTAGAAAGTGCTGCTTTCAGTAGCTTCTGGGTTCCTTCCTGTGTAGGGGGCCAAACAGGCTGGACAGCCACTCATCAGTGTGTTGAATGAAATCTCAGCTCTTCAGTTATGGGTTGTTCTGGCTGACCTCTGAAGTCTCTGCCAACTCTGAAATTCTGAGGTTTCACAATCTGAAGGGAGCACAGAGCAGAGAATAAAGAATGTCAGAACTAGAAGGAACTTTAGAACGTAAAATCTAAAACAACAGAACGAAAGAAAGAGAATGTCTGAGTTGAAAGGGACCTGTGAATGCCACAGATGTGAGTCCTTAAAATATAGAATGTTAAAGCTAGATGGACCATAGGATATAGACGAACCTTAGGATGTAAGAACTTGAAAGGGAGACTAAAACATAGAATATTAGAGGATGAACAAACCTTGGAACATAGAATTTTTCAGCCAGAAAGGATCTTAAAACATAGAATGGCAGCACTAAAAAGCACATAGAACAAATAATGTCAGAGCTAAAAAGGACCTTAAAAAATATAGTGTGAGAGCTAGCAGGGGCCTTGGGATACACATTAATCAATGAACAAGTCTTCATTAAGCATTTGCTCTGTTCCAAGGCACTGAAGATATACAAATAAAATTTAAAGTATCTCTGCCCTCAAGGAACTTCCAGTTGCAGGGGAGAAACATATAGATGTAGATAGATACAAAACAGGTTCAAGGTGATAGGGGACACCAGTAATTAGGGGAAAACAGAAAGACATATGTAAAAAGTGGCATGAACAAGGGGCCTAGGTGGCTCAGTGGATAGAAAGCCAGGTCCAGAGACCTGGGTTCTAATTTGAACTCAGACACTTCCTAGATGTGTGACCCTGGACAAGTCACTTAACCCCCATTATCTAGCCCTTACCTCTCTCTTCTGCCTTAGAACTGATACTTAGTATTGATTCTAAGATAGAAATCAAGAGAAGAAAGAAAGAAAGAAAGAAAGAAAGAAAGAAAGAAAGAAAGAAAGAAAGAAAGAAAGAAAGAAAGAAAGAAAGAAAGAAAGAAAGAAAGAAAGAAAGAAAGAAAGAAAGAAAGAAAGAAAGAAAGAAAGAAAGAAAGAAAGAAAGAAGGAGGAGAGAGAGAGAGAGAGAGAGAGGGAGGGAGGGAGGGAGGGAGGGAGGGAGGGAGGGAGGAAGGAAGGAAGGAAGGAAGGAAGGAAGGAAGGAAGGAAGGAAGGAAGGAAGGAAGGAAGGAAGGAAGGAAGGAAGGAAGGAAGGAAGGAAGGAAGGAAGGAAGGAAGGAGGAAAGAAAGTGACATGAGCCAAGCCTTGAAGGAACATAAGTATTCATGTGAAAAATAGAAAGCAGAAAGGCCAGTTTTATTGAACCACAAGGTGCATAGAGGGAAGATTTGTGCGATAAAGCCAGACAGGTAGGTTGAAGCCAAGTTTTAAAAGGCTTTTACAAATTCCAAACACAGAAGATTACCCTGGATCTTGAAGGTAACAGGGAGCCATTAGTGTTTATTGAGTAGAGGAGTGACATGGGCAGGCTAGCAATTAAAAAAAAATCAGGTTTGTAGCTATATGGAGGGTTGATTAGAGAGGGGGAAATCTGAGGCTGAGAGATCAATTAGGAAGCTGTTACAATAGTCCATGGCAGAAGATGATGAGGGCCTGAACTAGGGTGAGTGCCTTAAGAGAAGAGAGAAGGGTATCGATAGAAAAGAGGGGATAGAGGTAGAAATAGCAAGATTTGGCCATTGAATATTGACTGTTAGAGCTGGAGGTGGTTTGGAACATAGAATATCCCATCTGGAATGTGTTTACATATCTTCCACCCTGCCCACCTACTACTATTTTCCAGATGGAGGTGCTTAAAGGAGAAGTGAATTTCTTAAGGTCACACAGTTGGTTAGTGGTGGGCCTGAGATTAGAATCCATCTCCTGACTTCCCATCACAATAACTCCTCCATGTATTTATGCTGTTCTGTGCCTCAGTGCCTTCTATCCTCTTGAGACTCCAAAGAGAAAATGGGAAAGGGAATAGAGAAGCAGGTAAGTGGCACAATGGGCAGAGTGCTGGGCCTGGAATTGGGAAGACTTGAATTCAAATGTGGCCTCAGATACTAGCTGTGTGACCCTAGTCACTTAGTAGCTATCTGCCTCAGTTTCCCATTATGTAAAATGGGAATAATAATAATAGCCCTTTCCAGGGCTGTTGTGATGGTCAAATGAGATAATATTTGTAAAGCACTTTATAGAGCTTAAAGTCCTGTGTAAATGCTAGTTGTTATTATAAGTGGAAAAGGCTGTGAGGTATGAGGATTTAAAAGTTGACCGCAGATTCTCAAGCTGTATACAGATCTGAGTGCATATCCAAGATTGATTAGAGGCAGGAAATTCTCTGGGGACCTAGGCACTGGGGCAGATTCCCAGGGGAGATTGGGGACTTGGAAGGTCCTTGGCGCCTTCTGGACCTATGGTCAGAGTAGTGCCAGGCTGGCATCCTTTAAAGTTTGTTCTCCCATGGTCTTTCTGTCTTAGGTATTGAGTGAATGTTGGGCTGTCCCCAGGAGGACATCAAGTCTTGATTCTTTAGGGCAAGCTCTAACAGGGCTCTAGATGCCATGATTCCCAGAGTGTCCATGCCTAGGAGCTAAGCATCATAGGTGTGACCCAATGGACATAGAAGATAGCAGGAGAGTTGAAGGGAATCACTGGATCTATGTGTGCTTGGCCCTTACTGACTGGCACGAGGAGGAAATGATCTTTCTAACCCTGCTATTTCCCTGACTCCAAAGCTCTGGGGACTCCCTAGTACCTCAAGAATAAAATCTGAAGTCTTCAGACTGGCATTAAGTGCCCTTCTCCACCTGACCCCAGCCTACTTTGTCAGACTCATTTTATGTTATATCCCTTCCTATACTCCATGTTCCATCCAAACTGGCCTACTTCTGTTCTTAAACATCTCCCACATTTGCACAGGCTTGCCTCCTTGCTCCCCCAAAATCCCTTGTAGAATACCTACCTGGCAGCATTCAAAGCCTAGTCTATGGGCCACCTCTTACAGGAAGCCTTTCTTGATCAATTTGAACTGTGACCAACATTCCTTTCCCTCTTCAAATGACTATATTCATTCATGCCTCTCTTCCATGCTATATCCCCTAGGAGAAAGTATGCTCTGTGGGGGCAGGTGGGCTGTCCCCGTTTTGTTTTCGTAGTTCTAGCATGTAATTCAGTGCCTTACCCAGAACGGGCTCTCAATGAATGCTTATTGGATTGGTTTGAATTGAACTTTGATAGAATTTCCCTCCTCCCTTCCCTGAAAGGCTCAGCAGATATATGAGGTAAGCTGCACAAGGCTCTGAATTTAGCTTTGCTTTCCCTGAGCCCAGGATGCGGGGGTGGAGAGCTAGGCCAGTCCCAAATACTAAGGACTCCAGGAAGCCTCCTCTGATGCTACCTTTCCTCTAGCCTCACCTCAGCTACCACACAGTGGAAGGGATATCTCTCTCCTCTGAGCCAGGCAGACCCTCCTTAGATGATGACCACATTTTGCTTTGTATTATCTCTTTGTGTTTTTATCTCCCATGTTGCACTGGGAGCATCCCAGGGTCAGGGGTCCAGGCTGGCTTTAGAGTACTCACTGTAGTAGTGAGCAAGTCCTCTAACTTCTCTTGATCCCCATCCAGAGAGATAAACCTAAAGTCCCATTCCTGGATTCAAAGATCCAACTACCCAAATACAGAATGGGAGGCCCAGCTGGATAAGCAGTTCTTGGGAATAAGGATTAGGGATTTCATCGGTCTTCAAGCTCAGTATTAATCAGCAAAGTGGCTCATTGGGATGGCAGGCTCTTTTAAGAATCATGTCATCTTAATTAATTAATTAAATAGAACTTTTCAATTAAAAAAAAAAAGAATCCTAGCACCCAGAATAGAGTAACTGGCGTATTGATGTTAGTTCTTGGTGCTTTATTTAATAATGTTGACAAAATGAAGCCTGACCAGGACGGAGAGAGGACTGGAGCACAGGCCATCTATATAAAGATGGCCGGAAGGAGCTAAGGATACTTAGAGAAAAAAGAGGAACATTTAAAGGACTGCCAAGCACTTGCTAAGTCCTAAGGACACAAAGAAAAGCCAAATCTGGTCCCCTCCCTCAAGAAGCTCACATTCTAATAGGAGAGGCTGCCAGCCCACAGCTAAGTGCATCCAAGATATTTAAATTGGAAAAGGGAAGCCATCGGTGAGGAAAGGCCCCAGTGAGAGATGGGATTGGATCCGAGTCTTGAAGGAAGCCAGATGAGCCTCGTTCTCTGCTTGACTTCAGAGGGCAGAGAGAAGCACCGCCAGGGAGAAGTTCCAGAAAGGTCAAGCCGATTTAATGTGAGGAAAACCTTCCCAATAACTAGAGCTGCTCCAGAGCAGAATAACCTGCCCACCTCAGAGATTCTGGGACTCTAAAGGTCTCCAGTCTGCTCTAGGGCCCACCTTCTGGGTTCTGGGTTCTGTAGGGTCTTCCAGCTCCGACATTCTGGGTCTTTGTGTCCATATTCTCCACTCCAGAGCTCCTGGCCCCGGAGTACTCCTCTATGGTCAACAGGCAAATCTTGATGGGGAGTCTGTATAACGCCCAGTTACTCACACTCACACCGCTCCCCAATATATATACCTGCATACATCCCGACACACACACACACACACACACACACACACACACACACACACACACACACACACACACACACTCCACAGGCCATGGTGAGAGATTAATAACCATGAGCAGTCGCTGCATTCCCGGCGACAGGCTGAGCCGAGCTTTCTGCAGAGTCAGCAGCTCCCCACCCCCTGCCCTCCCCTCCTCCAGCCATCGATCGGCTCCAAGCCCCACGCCCTGCCCCTGCGCACCGACTGCTGCAGCGGCGAGGAGGGGGAGGGGGGAGCACTGGGCCAAGGGGGATGGGGGAGTCCCCTCCCCCTTCCTCTGCAGTGATTCCTCCTGGCCCAGGGCCAGCATCTCTCCCTCAGACCCACAGAGACTAGGGGGAGGGGATTCCAGCAAGTGGGAAGAGGTGTGAGGTAGTAGCTATCCACGGATGCAGCCAGCCCCGAGTGCGGGAGAGAAAGGGACGTTAGCGCCTGGCGCCTAGCATGGGGCTGTAATCCTAGACCCCCACCACCTGGAAGGTGCCTCGAACACCTTGTGGTTTTGCAACAGCGGGAAACAGAGCCAGAAAGAGGGAAATTTCGAGCCAGAGAAGGGGCAACATTTGCCCAAGTTCACAGTCATCTTGGGCTAGGGGCGAGGATTAACCTTCTCCCTCACCCTTCATATCCAATCAGTTGCCAAGTCCTGCCATTCCGAAGTCTGTAATCGTTCTTGTATCTGGCCTGTTCACCACTCCCCCTGCATGTATCCCTCCCCCAACGCACATACTTTAGTCTTTCATCTCCTCTTAGCTCAACTAGTGTCCTAGCCTGCTTGCCGGGCTCCGGACACTCCTTCTCCAATCCATCCTCGGTAAACTGAGGCCGAGTACTGTGGAGGGGATCTGGGTTCTAGAGTCAGGAGACCTGGGTTCGAATGGCCTCTGGGACAACAATTACTAGTTGTCTGACCGTAGCTTGGGCATCAGGATTAATGCTCTCTGAGCCTGTTTCCTAACCTTAAATAATAGGAATGGGGGTGGGGGGCAGGGTCTTTCATTCACTAACGGTCTAATAGGGCTATTGTGAGGAAAGTATTTTTTTTTAAACCTCTAGTTTTTGCTATGTCACTACCCTTCTCAAAAACCACATGGACTGTAGGGCTACATATATACATGTATGTGTGTATGTATACAGTATACATACACATACATATATCCCTGATTCTGGCATTCAGTGCTCTCTACAACCTGGCTTCAATATACCAGCTTTATCTCACACCGCTCTCACACATTTCACATTCCAGCCATATACTGGACTCCCATCTTCTCTCCATTCTTCTGTCATTCCTCCAAGCCCAGAATAGGACTCCCCTCCCTTACCCCCAAATCCCTAGCCGTGACCTTTTCTTCAAGGCTTAAATCCAGTGCAATTCAAAAAGCCCCTCCTAAGAGGCAAGGCACTGCACTAGAGCTGGGGGTACAGACATTCATATAATGGAAGTTTTGAGCTCAAGGAGCTTACCTTCTTTCTTTTTTTATTGAAATTTTTTATTTAATTAATTAATTTAGAATATTTTTCCATGGTTACATGATTCATGTTCTTCCCCTCCCCTCCTCCCACCCACCCCTGTAGCCAATGAGCAATTCCACTGGGTTTTACATGTGTCATTGATCAAGACCTATTTCCACGTTGTTGATGTTTGCACTAGGGTGATTGTTTACAGTCTACATCCCCAGTCATATCCCCCATGACCCATGTGATCAAGCAGTTGTTTTTCTTCTGTGTTTCTACTCCCACAGTTCTTTCTCTGGATGTGGATAGCATCTTTCTCATAAGCCCTACAGAATTGTCCTGAATCATTGCATCACTGCTAGTAGAGAAGTCCATTATGTTCCATTGTGCCACAGTGTATCAGTCTCTGTATACAATGTTCTTCTGGTTCTGCTCTCAAGGAGCTTACCTTCTATGGGGATGGGATGAGGAAGGACAAGTGAACAACAATTATTACATGAGTGAGAATTCAGTAGGTAGAGGAGAAGGTCCAAAGGGCTATGGGAAATGTGAAGAATGGGAGAGCATTATGAGGAGGAGTCTAAGGAAAGGTTTCGTGGTGAAGGTGGCATCTGAATTGGGCCTTAAAACAAATATATGGAGATGGGGTGGAAGGTAGAAGGAGGTTGAGTCCACTCCAGGCATGAGTGTCCACATGAACAAAAGCAAGAGGATACAAGAAATGAGGTCAAGAATAGGAACAAAAAGAAAAAGAGTTTGAGTTTGCCTGGAATGTAGAAAACCTGAGCTGGGAGTAAGATAATACTGGAAAGGCAAGGATGAGCCAAATGGCCAAAAAAAGAAAAAAAAATCTTGGATTCCAGAGTGAGGACTTCAAGCTTTATTCAGGTGGTACTGGGGAGCCACTGACAATTTTTGAGCAGAAGAGTTATGTGGTCATTGATGCATCCTGGAAATGTTGCTTGGGCAAGCAGTAGGCTTGGAAAGAGGACAGACTGGGAGCAAGAAAACATGTTTGAAGGTTCTTCAAAATAATCTAGACAAGAAGAGATGAGAGCAGGAACTTTCATGGCTGCAGGGAGAGTGGAGAGGAGGGGCTGGCTATAAGAGATATTGCAGAGGTAGAAATGACAGGACTTGGCAACTAATTGGATTTGTGCGGTGAGGGAGAGGAAAGAGTCAAAGATAACTCCAAGGTTAGGAGCCTGGGAGGCTGGGAGGCTGGCAGTGCCATTAACAGAAATAGAGAAGTTAGGGGGGAGGGGCAGCTTGAATGAGGAGAGATAATGGGTTCAGTTTTAGACAAGCTGAGTTGGAGGTGCCAGCAAGCTGGACTGGAGATACACAGCAAGCAGCTGGGGAAAATGGGATTGGAGTCCATAGGAGATGTTTGGAAAGAGGGATACAGATTCAGGAGGCATCTGCAGAGAGGTGATAATTAAAGGTCCAAGAGTAGAGATACAGGCTACGGGAAGGGGTGGGAAGATTTCAGAAGAGGAGGGCCAAGAACAGAGGCCCCATGTTTAAGGGATGGGAGGAAGCTGAGGAACCAACAAAAGGGACCCAGAATTCAATCTTTCCTGATACTTTCCTGCCCCGTGAAAACAATCTCTCCTCAAAATCCTCATACATTTGGCCTGGATCTCTTCTGATTTGTACTTATCTCATTCTTCTTTCTAGCTTTGTTTTCCCTCCCACCCTCATTAGTGTGTAACTTCCTGGAGCCCAGGGTCTGTGCCTTTCCTTTCCTTTCATGCTCAGTACTCAGCACAGCATCTTGTATGTCGTAGGTGCTCCATATTTGTTGACTTGAACAGTTCCTATGTGGTAGACCCAGTGCTGAGCTCCAACAGAGAGACAGAAATGCTGGGTGCATGCCTTCTGGACTCAGACACCCTAAGCGCCTTCTCATTAGCTGCAGCAGATATGTATTTAATCATGGAAGGTCAAGGCTAGAAGAGACCTTAGAAAATAGATTATCAGAGCTGGAAGGTGCCTTAGAGACTCCTCATACATGAGGCAGCATGGCCTAGTGCAAATTTGGAGCCAGAAAGTCCAAAGTCCTGCCACTGAAACTTCGTAGCTGAGTGACTCTGAGCAAGTTAAGTAACTTTGCTCAGCCTCAGTTTTCCTATCTGTAAAAATGAAATTAGACTAAATAGATTCTAAGCTTTCATGCCCTCAACTTCTATAATCCTATGACTTTTACAGGTGGGGAAACTGAGACTCAGCAACAGGAAATTACTTGCTACCTCCTCTAAGAGGACTCTTCTGATTCCCTGGCCCCATTTAGGCTCCCCCCCCATCTTCACATAGCAATTTATGTACACCTCTCCAAATACTATCCTAGGACCTTGAACACTGGATGAACTTAATAAGTGCTTGTTGAATTGCTCAAGGTTTTAGAGCAACTAGGGTAGGAAAAGAACCTGTGTCTCCAGACCACCAGTCCTGGGCCCTTTCTGTTGTCCTCTACTTTACTTTTTTGCAAGACAGCTAGGTGGCAGAGTGGATAGAGCTCCCAGCTTGGAGGCAGGGAGGCCTGAGTTCAAATCCAATCTCTAATACATACTAGCTGTATGGCCATGAGCAAGTCACTTAACCCTGCTTGCCTCCATTTCCTCATCTATAATAATGTGCTAGAGAAGGAAATGGCCAACTGCTCCAGTATCTCTGCCAAGAAAACCCTAATCGAAGAGTCTGATGCAACTGAAATGACTGAACAACAACAAAAACTATGTGCTAGACACTTTACTAAGAAAAGCCCCAAATAGAGCCTGCCCCCATGGAGCTCATGTTCAAATGGAAACCAAGAGGTAGAAATGAGGAGGAAAAGCAGATGTGGGGAACAACCAAAGCAAGGACACCCAGTCTGAAAATTGCTCTTTCTCTAGTACCTTTCCCCACGCCCTCATTGAGGCCATCCTCTTCACCGATTCTCCATCCCTTTAACGGGCCTCTATCCTCTTCACTAGGTCCCCATCCCCTCACTCACTGAGCCCCCATGCTCCTCAGTGAGCCACAGTCCCAACCCATCTGTGGAACATATGAGGAGAGAACATATCTTTGTGTGAAATCTGGTGATAGGTTGACCTCACAATGAATGCACCTCTCTCTTCTGATGTCTATTCCTCCAAACCTTCTGTATCCAGCCCCCCCCCAAATTACTATTGTATTTTTTAGCAAGAATTTTTTAAAATCCTCACCTTCCATCCTAGAATCAATACTGTGTATTGGTCCCAAGGCAGAAGAGTGGTAAGGGCTAGGCAATGGGGGTCAAGTGACTTGTCCAGGGTCACACAGCTGGGAAGTACCTGAGGCCAGACTTGAACCTCCCATCTCTAGGCCTGGCTCTCAATCCACTGAGCCACCCAGCTGCCTTGCTGAGCAAGAAATTTTTGATAGCTCCTCTCCTCCTAGATGCACAATCTGGCACCTGCCCATGGGGGATCTCCCTGGACAAACTTTGAGCAGAATGGGCTCCCATGCTGTTAGGACCAACCCAAAGTTTCCTCCTCCTACCCTCCCCACCCTCAAGCCAAAGTTGCAAAAAATGGTGGAGGGGGTGGGTGGAGCCCATGGCATGCCCATGCCACCCTGGGTTGCAAAATCTCAACAGGAAGGGCATGCCCAGGCGGCACCTATTCAATCTGTCCCTGGGGTATAAAGAGAACAGTTTTGGAAAACCCAGAACCCAACCTGGCAGAGGGTGGAACCTCGCTGGATTTTAGGTTTCTAGCAGGGATCCCACCAAACCAGAGCAAACCCAAGCCACTTGAACCATTGTCAGACCAGAACCAAATACCAAATACCAGACTCTGCCTTGAGCCCAGGACTCTAATATTGGGGTTTCAATCTCAGCTGACCTTATTGAAGTTTGGTCTATTATCAAAGGATCATAGATTAAATTGGGGAGAGATGTTTGAGGTCATCTAATCCAATTCCCTCTTCTTAGGAATAAGCAAATAGCAGCCCAAAGAAGCTAAATTCTCTGCCTAAACTGACATAAGATAGCAAGTGAAGAGGCAGAATCTGAATTCAATTCCTCTGACTCAAAATCCAATGACGTAAGGATAGGAGGCATGCTGGGTCCTTGAATGGTTTCAGTGTGATAGAGACCAGGTTTTGCTTGAGCTGATAAATTAGAGGCCCCTGTGGGAAACTTTGAAGCAACAATAAGAACAATCAGTTATGTTTCTATAAGGATTTTAGCATTTCTAAAATACTTTTCTCAAAGCAAATTTATGATGTAGGCAGTAAAAATATTCTTGGACATCATTTACAGATGAAGAGACTGGGATAGTTACAGAGGCGGCAAGGTTCAGAACTGGGATGCAAACCTAGCTTTCCTGACCCTGAGTCCAGCTCTGTTGCCTCTAAGCTACCTTGGACAATTAGTAAACTATTAGAGTTGGGACTCGAACCCAGACCCAGACCCCTGGTTATTCCCTCCTACTTGTCCTAGGATGGACTGGTCCCAACTTAAATCCCTGGTGACCAACTCTCAAATATTCAGTCCAACCATAAATTTTATCCCTTACATTAGGCAGGCCTATGTTCAGGTAAGCCCCCACAGAACAGAGGGAGGCCTGATGAGGGTAGCACCACCCCCCAACCATTTAGCAGGGGTTAGAGCACCCATCCAAGGAAGCAATTTGTGGACAATATTAAATGATAAATATTCAAGTGAGATCCCTGCTCTTGCAACTTAGGAGTCAATAAGATGAGATCTGGAGCTGAGAAAGGGTAGAGGAATGAACCAAGCATTTTTTGTTGTTCAGTCATTTCAGTTGTGTCCAGCTCTTTGTGACCCCACCTGGGGTTTTCTTGGCAAAGATACTATAGTGGTCTGACATTTCCTTCTCTAGTTCAATTTTACAGATGAGGAAACTGAGGCAAAAGGGGGTTAGGTGACTTTCCCAAGGTCACATAGCTAGTAAGTATCTGTGGTAAGGTTTGAACTCAGAAAGCTTCGTCTTCCTGGCTCCAGGTCCAGCACTCTATCCACTGCACTACCTCGTCATCCAAATGTTTATCAAGTCCCTATTTTATGTCAGGTACTATGCTAAGCACTTTATTTCATTTGATCCTCACAATAATCTGGGGAGATAGATGCTATTCTTATGTGAATTTTATAGTTGAGGAAACTGAGGCAGGCAGAGGTTAAATTACTTGCTCAGGATCACATTTGAGACTAGATTAAAACTCAGGTCTTCTTGACTCCAGGTCTACCACTCTATCCACTATGCCATCTAGCTCCCTTCAAAGCTGCCTCTTCCCCCAGTTCCCTAGATTATTTAGTCCAACTTTCTCATTTTCCAGTGTCGACACACATGACAGATGAACGAAAAAGCATTTTCTTAAGTCCTGTTCTACACACTGGGGACACTAAAAGAATGATCAAGAGTCCCTGGCCTCAGAGTGCTCATACTCAAATGAGGGGAAGAAAGCACTAAAATAGACAGAAAGAATGGGTGCAATGAAGGCTCAGATGGCAAGACCCAGATGTCCTTAGGTTGTTGGTTCTGCAAGGAGTGGAGAGAGCATGGTGGTCTTCCATCAAATGGGAAGGAATGGAATTGGCAATCCCCATTTCATCGAAGATGTATGGACTCTCCAATATAGGTGGGATGGGTACTGGAAGGTCCAGGCTACAGGCAGGACGTGAAGGGGGAAGGAAAAAGAATAAGAGGTATCCCTTGTGCTGAGGGGGCAAGGAGAGCATCTTCCTGCCATTCAGGAATGAAGAACAAATTGTAGCAGTCAGAATTTAGCTGACCTGGCAGGAAATGGATGAGGTGGCAGCTGCCTTTCTTTGATTATTAGTAAATGTGAACAATTTCTCTGGTTCTGGATAATTATTTTAATGGTTTAATAGTTTAATGAAAACTATTTTAAATGGCATTTAAGTCATCGACTTCTAGAAGACTCTAGAGAGTATGTGTAACAAATGAGAGAAGAATGTGGCAAAAGACAGCTTTGGAATGTATAGCTCAAAGTCAAGGGGGGAAAAGGCAATAGAGAATGGTGAAGAGATGGAGTATCAGAGTCTTAAGCTAAATCCAACATTTATCTGTCAGGCATTGCACTAAGTGTTGATGGTACAAAGAAAGGCAAAAATAGTCACTGCCCTCAAGGAACTTAAAGTCTAATGGGGAAGATAACACTGGATACATACAAAATATGCTTGCTGATATAAATAGATATGGAATAGTTGGAAGATAAACATTAGAGGGAAAGACTCTAGCAACGGGGAGACCACAAGAAGGCCTCCCACAGAAAGAGGGATGAGTCTCAGAGACAGTCAGGGATTCTAAGAGATGTGGGGGAGGAGGGAGAATATTAGAGAGACAGAGACTACAAAGGCATCAATAATAGTAGATATAATGTCATATCTGAGGTATAGCAAGTAGGCCATTATAACTGGCTCTTAGAGTATATATGGAACGGAGTTGAGTTTAAGAAAATTAGAAAGGAGGGGGTAGCCAGGTGGTTCAGTGGATTGGGAACTAGTCCTAGAGATGGGAAGTCCTGAGTTCAAATATGACCTCAGATATTTTCTAACTGTGTGTTTATGGGCAAGTTAATTAACCCTTGTTTTCTGGCCCCTACTGGTCTTTTGCCTTGGAATCAATACATAGTAAAGGAAAGAAAGAAAGGAAGGAAGGAAGGAAGGAAGGAAGGAAGGAAGGAAGGAAGGAAGGAAGGAAAAGAAAGAAAGAAAGAAAGAAAGAAAGAAAGAAAGAAAGAAAGAAAGAAAGAAAGAAAGAAAGAAAGAAAGAAAGAAAGAAAGAAAGAAAGAAAGAAAGAAAGAAAGAAAGAAAGAAAGAAAGAAAGAAAGAAAGAAAGAAAGAAAGAAAGAAAGAAAGAAAGAAAGAAAGAAAGAAAGAAAGAAAGAAAGAAAGAAAGGAAGAGGAAGGAAGAGAGAAAGGAAGAGAGAAAGGAAGAAAGTAGGAAAATTAGAAAGATAAGAAGGTATCAGCTTGTGAGGAAATAGAAATAGGGAATTCAGTTGCCCAAAGTCAAACCGTTATGGTCAGTCAGTCAGTCAATAAGCATTTAAGAAGCACCTACTATTTTCCGGGCTCTGTTCTAAGTTCTGGGGGTTCATGGAAAACCATGAGACAGTCCCTTCCCTCAAGGAGCTCACAATCTGAGATAACACATAAAAAGACAGTGAGGGGGGAAGGGGGAAGAGGCAACAGAATGAAGGCCAGGAGAGCATCTGAGTCCATCCTCTACCTTCTCCAGTGGCCCTGGGGTATGAGTTTCAGAGCTGATGTCTTGTAAGACGATGAGTTTCTGGAGACCATGATGACGTCCAGGAGAGCAGCTGGGTGGGCAATGATATCAGTAGAACAGAATCAAAATTAGTTGCCCCTACAAGACACTAGTAGGAAAACTGGAATGATTCTTGGGTGTGAGGTAGTTAGAGAAGGCTCCTTAGGCTTGGAGGAGGGTTTCTTAAGCTTTCTGCAGTTGAAGCCTCTGGACCCCTTTTCAGAATCATGTTAAATGCATAAAAGCAAATACCTAGTATTAGGAAGGAAGCCATTTCTATTGAAATAGCTTCAAACTATTAAAAAAACAAACACAAACAAAAGTACATTCACAGATCTAAGGTTAAAAAGTGGAGCCTTCAGCAATGAATGGGGAGATTGGAAAATATTGGGGGGGTGTATTGTGTTATAGGTGAGGAGTCAATATAAGAACAAAAGGCCAGGAGCAGGAATGAATCTGGACTCTATGGGAAGAGGGAGGCCTGTCTGGGTTGGAGGGAAACTTTAAAGGGAGATGAGACTGGCAAGGGAGGGTTGGAATAGATCCAGGGATCTTAAATGCCAGACTGAGGAGATAGCACTTCATTGATGGGAGAACCATGAAATGGGTAGGCTGGGGTATGACCAGAGCTGGCCTTCAGGAAGCTGAACCTGGTGTCCTGGGCAAGATGGAATGGGGTCAGGAAGAGGGAGAGATTTTAACTGTGGATGAGGTGCTGATGGGAAGCTATTGCCATCTCTCTGGCAGGAGGTCAGATGTGCCCTCCCTTTGCCAGGGCCTCCTGGCCTTCTCCAGCCCGTTCTCCAGAAAGGAAAACATTTGGTGTGGTGGCGGGCACCGCCCGGCGGGCTGGGAGTTGAGCCAGGGCAGCCGCAATCAGGGCACAGCCGGGCTTCGTGGGAGAGAGAGCCGGAACGGGCAACCAGCCAGCCTGGGCCCTGGCATCGACTGAATGGATGAGTGGTGCTGCCAAACCCGTTCTCGCCAACGGGCGGGCCTGGCACAGCTGCCTGCCTTGTTAACCCCTCAGGGGCACCAGGGTTCCAGCAGAGGCAGAAGTGAGGGGGAAAGGAGAATTTCGAAGGGAGAAGGAAGATAGAACAATGGTAGTAATGGGGGTTAGGAGTCGCTTCTGGCCCAAAACAAATGCTAGTTGTTCCCCAAACCTTCAATTCCTCCTCCTCTCCACCCTGAGACCCAGAATCTAGCTCTTCACCACCAACTGGGTAAACCAAAAATGCCAAACCACAAACAAAAGCACAAAGAGCTAGGCTCTAGTCTCATCTGCCACCGCCTGTCCTTGGGCAAGTCTTTTCCCTTCTCGATTTCCTGTAAAATTAGTAGGCTAGTTTTGGTGATCTGGAAGGCTGCCTCTTCGGTTCTATGTGTTCTGTTAAACTCTAACACTTTATGGTTCCTCCAAACACTTTCAAAATCCATTATCTCCTTTGATCCTCACAACAGACCTATAAGCTTGGTAGAGCAGGTGTTTATTATCCCCATTTTATAGCTAATGAAACTGAGGCTCAGAGAAGGAAAATAATTGGCTTGAAGTCATATAGCAAGTTAGTTGACTTGTCCCAACCTGAGCCTTGCCCCTCTGCTCCAGGTTGACTCAGGGGGCAGCAGGTTGAAGAGGGTGGATGGCTCTCTGAAACTTGTTCCCAAATGCTGGAGACTCAACCAAGAGCTCCAGTTTTGCAGAGAAGGGAGATAGGACTGCTTCAATGTCTTTCTAAGGACCTCTCCCCAGTGCTCTGGCCTCTTGTGAACTCCAGGTACATCACTCTCAGAGGCCAAGTAAATAACACTCTCTCCATCCCAAGAGACCCCTTTCCTCCAAAACACCCTCTCTGTCCCAGCTAAGCCAGGTCTAGAAGGGGAGAGACACCGATGCCCAACCCCACCTCATTCTCTGGGGGTTCCCATCTTCTCTCTCTGCCCCCATCCACTGGGAAACCCACAGAGCTGGGGGCCCCAGAGGTAAACATTGGGTCGTTAGGTCCTGGGAGTAAACCAGTAAAACAAACGATTTAATTGGCTCCCCAGGGACCATGGGGGGATGTTAATGAGAATTGTGGCTTTTCGCTGATGAAAATTAGGCTGTAAATCATAGAACCAGAGAATTTCAAAGCTCAAAGTGCCCTTAGAACATCAGCACATAGTATGGCAGAGTTGAAAGAGCCTTTAGAATCTAAAGTATAAAATATCAATGCTAAGAGCAGCCTGAGAACATCCCTTCCAGAGGCTGGCTGACTATCAGATTGGAAGGGATTTGGGAATGTGGACGGTCAGAGCTGGAAAGACTTTGAGAACAAAAACCAGAATGTCGATGCTAAAAGGGACCTTAGAATCTAGAATGTCGGGGGAGAATAGAACAGAGTGCCAGAGCTAGATGATAGAAAATAAATTGTAAGCATGGAAGAGGCTTTCAAACATAGAACATAGATTATAAGAATTGAAAGGAAGCCTTAGAGCACAGAATATCCAAGCTGGAAGAAACTTTAGGACAAAGAATGTTAGAAGGGCAGCTGGGTGGCTCAGTGGATAGAGAGCCAGGCCTAGAGATGGGAGGTCCTGGGTTCAAATCTGACCTCAGCCACTTCCCAGCTGTGTGACCCTGGGCAAGTCACTTAACCCCAATTGCTTCACCCTTACTGCTCTTCTGCCTTGGAACCCCGTGCTAAGTATCAATTCTAAGAGTTTAAAATAAAAGGAATATTAGAGCTAGAAGAGAAGGGAGATGACAAAGCATAAGAATTTCAGAATTGGACACAGAATCTCAAAACCAGAGTACTAACATAAATAATATATATTACTAGTTACATTGTTTAATATTTATATTTATATAGTGCTTACTATGGGCCACTGTTACAATTATTATCTCATTTGATCCTCACAAAAACCCTGGGAAGTATCTCTCTCTCTCTCTCTCTCTCTCATTATAAGCATTTCACACATGAGGAAACTGAGACAAACAGGGGTTGAGTGACTTGCCCAGGGTCTCATTGCTAGCAAATGTTCAAGACCAGATTTGAACTCGAGTCTACCTGACTCCAAGTCCAGTGCTCTATCCATTGTGCTACCTTGCTGTCCTACCTGACAAAATGGCATGTCAGAGCTGAAAGGCACCTCAAAAATGCACTTAGTCAGATCCTTTTATTTTACAGGGAAGAAAATGGATCCCAGGGATAAGGAAGTGATGTCACATCAGTGATAGGACCAGACCTAGAACCCAGGGCTCCTGATCCCTGGCCCTTTTTTTTTTTTCAGTTGCTCTGGACTGCCTCTTGGGTTTAATTCAACAGTATTAATTGAATACCCACAGCATTGCCAGGCACTGGGAGAGTTCCCAGACTGGTCACAGGGACAAGACTGGTGTCCACAGATCCATTAGGGCCACAGACAAATGGAGACTCCCAAGAGAATGGTACTGAGTCCAGACTCCAAGGGCGGGAGTTTTGAGCCCTGAAGGGCTTTAAAGGATGGGTGGAGGCTGGGCAGATGTGGAAAAGGGCATTGAGTATTCTAGGTGGGGCTGTCGATAGGAATGAATCTGTGTGTGTGCACGTAGGCAGGCCCACATGCTGCAGAGGGAAGGGAAGGGAAGGGAAGGAGGGAAGACCAGGAGGGTCCTCACTTGGCAGAAGCAGAGTCTGTAAGGAAGCAGGAGACAATGAGGTTGGAGAGAGAGGTTAGGGCCAGATGGAGGAATTCACCAGGGATGAGAACTTTCTTCTCCCCTCCTTCTTCAGGGGTTCTTAACCTTGGGTTCATGGGTTGCATTTTTTAAAATATATTTTAAAACACATGACACAGGAATATATTATTTATATAAATATGTAGAGATAACTGTATTTCAATATAATTGTTTTCCTTTGTAAGCCAATATATTTTATTAGACACTTCAAAACATTACTCAGTGGCAGCTGGTGACTCAGTGAATTGAGAGCCAGGCTGAGATATAGGATATATTACTAATGAGAGGCTTAGGGGGCAGCTATGTGCCTTAGTGGACTGAGAGCCAGGTCTAGAGAAGGAGGTCCTGGGTTCAAATGTAGCCTTAGACACTTCCTAGCTGTGTGACCCTGGGCAAGTCACTTAACCGCAATTTCCTAGACCTTCCTACTCTTCTGCCTTGGAATTGATACTTAGTATTGATTTGTAGAAGGTAAGGGCTAAAAGGGGGGGGGGGCCCAAACATATTGCTCTGCAAAGGAGCCCATAAGCTTCTCCAGCCTGCCAAATGGGTCCATGATATGAAAAAGGTTAAATACCCCTGATCTACATACTTATCAAGTTCAATCAATCTCTTGGGATTATTATTGGGGAAAGAAGTTCCTGAAGGGCAGGGTGAGGGAAAGGCAAGGAGGAGGGGCATTGATTTTTGAATTATAGAAGAAAGGAAAATCAGAGCCAAAAGGGTCCTTGGAATTCATCCAATGAAGGGCTCTTAGTTCAAATATGGGCAAGATGAAGCCCAGAAGAAAGAAGTGATTTGCCCAAGGTAACACAGCTAGTAAATGATGAAGAAACTTAAAAACAGCTTAATGGAAAGAGATGTCGGCAGATCCAAGGTTACCTCCTGGATGAGCCAAAGCCAGTCAGTCCCTTCCTCTCTCTGGATATTAGTTACTTCATATGTAAAAGAGATAATAAGATTATATAATAAAAATAATGCCTGAGTTTATCACAGAGGTTTCATGAGGATGAACAGAGACTGAAAGGGAAAATCTTTGGAAACTGAGGGATTATTCATTCAATTCTTCAATCTTCTGGGAAACTTTTACTATGAGTGAGGCTCTGTGCTCAGCAGTAGGGAGATGGAATTCCTGCCCTCTGGGAGTTTTCTGTCTAATCAAGCACAAATAACTAGGATACAGAGGAAAATGGAAGAAGGGTTGACCTGAGATCCAAAATACTATGAACAATTGGAAGAGATCTCTTTCAGCTGGGGGAACTGAGGAAGGCTTCATGAACAAGGGGACACCTGAGGGAGGCTGTAAAGGAGAATTTCAGTAGGCAGAGAGATGAGGAGAAAGTGCTTTCCAAGCATAGGGGCTGAGCTTCATGAACAAACATGAAAAACAGATTAGAAAAGATAAGAAAAGATCTAGAAATGCTAGTTTGGTTGATGTAGGGAATATGGGGAGAGGAGTCCTGTAAGTAAGTAAGAGATAGGGTAAAATTGGATTCTGAAGAGCCCAAATGCCAGGCAAAGGAATCTGCTTGTTATCATGGAAGTCAGAGGTACCCACTGAAGGTTTTTGAGCTAGGGAATGATATGGTCACACCAGTGCCCCTGGGATCCACTGAGGCTCTTTGAGCTAGGGAATGATATGGTCACACCAGTGCCCCTGGGATCCACTGAGGCTCTTTGAGCTAGGGAATGATATGGTCACACCAGTGCCCCTGGGATCCACTGAGGCTCTTTGAGCTAGGGAATGATATGGTCACACCAGTGCCCCTGGGATCCACTGAGGCTCTTTGAGCTAGGGAATGATATGGTCACACCAGTGCCCCTGGGATCCACTGAGGCTCTTTGAGCTAGGGAATGATATGGTCACACCAGTGCCCCTGGGATCCACTGAGGCTCTTTGAGCTAGGGAATGATATGGTCACACCAGTGCCCCTGGGATCCACTGAGGCTCTTTGAGCTAGGGAATGATATGGTCACACCAGTGCCCCTGGGATCCACTGAGGCTCTTTGAGCTAGGGAATGATATGGTCACACCAGTGCCCCTGGGATCCACTGAGGCTCTTTGAGCTAGGGAATGATATGGTCACACCAGTGCCCCTGGGATCCACTGAGGCTCTTTGAGCTAGGGAATAATTTGGTTACCCCAGTGCCACTGGGAGATTATTTTGGGAGCCATATATATAAATCATGGATTGGAGATGGAATGGGCCAGTGAAGAGGCTGTTATAGGAGAGAGATGATAAGGTCCTAAACTAGGGCTATGGAGTAAAAAGAAGGGGACAGAAGCTAGGAATATTAAGAAAGTAGGACTGTCAGGACTTAGCAAATGTGGATTGAGGGAGAGGGGAAAGAGTAAATCACTCCAAGGAGGCCTGGAGGGAAAGTAGCCTAAGGAAGGGGAGAGTGAGGGTCATGCTGTCACTTCCCAACAATTCTGCCCTCAATTAAGAAGAAAGGCAAGATAGGGGAGGGGAGATGAATTCAGCTTTTTGTACATGGTGGTGACAATGGATCATCTAAGTGGAGAGGAGCTCTGGGTCCAGGTAGAGCTGTGGGTCTAGAACTTAAGGGAGGAGATAGAGCTAGAAATAGAGATGGAAGCCATTTACATGGAGGGAGAGTGGAAGTATTAATTAGGTAGTAATAATTAACTAGAGGAGTTAGGTGGCACAGTGGATAGAGTGACTGGCCTGGAGTCAGGAAGACCTGAGTTCAAATACAATCTCTGACACTAGCTATGTGGCCCTGGGCAAGTCACTTAACCCTGATGGCCTCCATTTCCTCATCTGTAAATTGAGCTAGAAAAGGAAATGGCAAACTATTCCAGTATCTTTGCCAAGAAAACCCCATGTAGGGTCACATAGAGTTAGACATGACTGAACAACACTAATTAACTAATTAATACTGTTGAATAATTCTGGTACAACTTTGACTGTTGCCTTAGTTCCCCTCAACTGGCTGAGGTAAAGAGGATGCCTTTATACCTTGTTGATAAGAATCAATGTTTCTAGAACTGAATTGCTTCCCTCCTAATGCCCACAGTTACTTGTCCCCAACTTTATTGGTGGCCAGGCTGCCACATACTAGAGTCAGAGGTCACAAACTCCCACTGTTGGACTGACTGACAGTTCTTTTGTGTAAACTGACAGTTCACACACACACACAAAAACCCATTCTTGTCCATGAATACCAATAACTACCAGCAAGGGTAGCTGGATAGCACAATGGATAGAGTGCCAGGTTCCTGGAGTTGAGAGGTCTGAGGTTCAAATCCAGCCTCAGATACTTCTTAGCTGGGTGACCCTGGGCAAGTCACTTAACCCTGATTACCTGGCCCTTGCCATTCTACTGTCTTAGAACTGATACTAAGACAGAAGATGAAGGTTTTTAAAAAATGGAAGAGAAAAACACTCAGAGTCAGGAAGATCTGAATTCAAATCTTATCTCATACAAAAGACTTTGGGCAAGTCACCTAACCACTCATTGCCACAGGAAATCCTCTCTAAGATTATACTTTTAAGAGTGGGTGCCTATTTGCATTAATAGAAGGATTTCCTGTAACCAGTGAAACCTCAGGTCATGTTAAAGAATGAAGATAATTTGTACTACTGCTTTACAGGGTGTGGGGAGACAAAAGCTTTATAAACGTTCAAGATGATTTTAACGCTCCGCAAGTGACATCATGGAATAGTGAGTGGAGAGCTGGCTCTGGAGTGGGGGAAATCTAAGTCTCTGACCTACACTGACTGTGTGACCCTGGGCAAGTCATTCTTCATTTGTAACAGTAGATGGAGTTTCCTCCCAAGCAGTTCACTATACCAGTAGAAGAACTGGGTAGGTAAAATGAATGAATGAATGAATGAATAGTGGGTTTCCCAAAAGGTGGGTTTGATTCTTCAGGGCAGAATTGGGCAGCTCACAGGAAAAGGAGAGAATGATAGGAAGAGACTTGAAATCTGGGCATAAGGACTGGATGAAAGAACTAGGAAAAAGAAACCTTTGGGGGCAGAAGGAGGGGAGAGAGATGGATTGATAGATTTAAATAGCTGAGAAGCTCTGGTGAGAAAGAAGGGACAAAATGATTTCTCTTGACATCAGAAGGCAGAATTAGGACTAGTAAGGGAAAGGCACCTGAAGGCAGATGCCTTCCCATTTGAAGTCCTAGGATTCTCAAAAGCTAAGGAGGAAGAGTAGCTCAGTGGATTGAGAGCCAGGCCCAGAGACGAGGTCCTGGGTTCAAATTTGACCTCAGACACTTCCTAGCTGTGTGACCCTGGGCAAGTCACTTAACCCCCAGTGCCTAGCCCTTAATGCTCTTCTGCCTTGAAAACAATACCCAATATTGATTCCAAGACAGAAGGTAAGGGTTTAAAATTTAAAAAAAAAAAGGTGAGGAGGAAGAAGTAAAGAAAAAACATTCCCTTAGGAATCAGCAAGCATCTCTCTCATGTTTCCTGGCTGGGATTTCCAAATGGTTCAGCTGGCCATCCCACCTTTACCCCTTCCCCTCCCAAAAAAGGCATCAGCATCGCTTCCATAGTAACCAGCAAACCCCAGAGGAAGATTTTAAATAGCAAGTTTCCAGCAGGTCTTAAGAGAAAGGTAGCTTCCAGTCATATCTTTTTTAATCATGCTCCCCAATTTAATTTCTCTTCTTTCCAAAGGTGTCTTCTGCAATGGTGTCATTTTTCTCTCTCATTAAAAGAAAGGAGGGGAGAGAGGAGGAGAGAGGAGGCCTTTGTGTTTAAAGAAAAGGTTTGGGAGTCCTCTGTTTATGACACTTTGTCAGTAGTAATTAGATTTAGCAGCAGCAATTGATTCTAGGAAGTACCTAGATGGCCATCCCAGATCCTAATTTTGTCTTCCCTGGAGATGAAAATAACAATGATGGTAAGTCTATAACTCCTCAAGGTTTACAAAGTGTCTGTCCTTAAAACAACCCAATGAGGTAGTTAATACATATATTATCGCTCTCATTTTAGAGACAAGGAAACCAATCTCAAAGAAGCCAGACTTGTAGCAAGGAAGACCTGAGTTCAAACCCTGCCATAGACACCAGTTATGACCCAGGGAAGTCACTTAACTACTCTGCCTTAGTAAAATATAAAGATAAAATGGAGATAATAATAACCTAATTCCCAGCGTTGTTATAAGTGTCAAACAAGATAACATATAAAAGCACTTTGTGAAACTTAAAGCAGCATAAAAATGCTAACTATTAATATTATGTACCCATCTATGGTTGCCTAAAGATCAGAGCCAGGATATAAACACAGGTCAACTGATTTCAAGTCCGGTCAGGAGCTGAAAAGATCCCGGCAAGCTAGAATTTTGGACTGAACCCAATATGATGAAATAAAATAGGGATAGGTGAAAAGTCATATGCCTTGGCTCAAAAAATCAACTGCACAAGTAAAAGACAGAAGAATCATGGGTAAATAGCATTTTTTTCTGAAAAGGATCTGGAGGTTTTAGTGGGCCACTAGTGTCAGTAGTAATTAAAAGTGAAAAACAACTGTGGGATGGAGCAATGAGAAGAGTTCACGTAATCTGCACAGCATTTAGAAAGGAACCATGTCCAGGACTGGGGAGATTGTATCCTGCTGTTTCCCTGGTCCTACTACATATAGAGCATTGTGTTCAATTGTGGCATTTGGGGAAGACCATTATGAGTTGGAGAATGTCCAAAAGGGGGTAACGAGAAGCCCATGCCATATGTGAATCCGGGAATGTTTAGCCCAGAAAAAAAGAAGAGTTAGTTGAGACATGAAGCTACCTACATCTTTAAGCATCTGAAAGACTGTCAGAGGAAGAAGAATTAGACTTGGGCTGCTTGGCCGCCTGGGCAGAGCTAGAAGCAATGGGAGGACGTTGGAGGTGACTTCCTCACCATTTTGGTTCTCCCGGGTGGCAGGGGCTGCCTCCGGAGGTAGGGGGTTCCTCCTCCCTGGAGCTCTTCAGGCCTTGTCTGGATGACCAACTGCTCGCACTATTGTCCTAAGGAAGATTCTAGCGCAG